>NC_060209.1:42467500-43067500 GCF_021130785.1 Homalodisca vitripennis | reverse complement strand
AACAAGATTGTTATGCATAAAAAGTTTGGGCTAAGCTTTAATCTAAGTTATCTATTATGAACTTTATTGTATAATTTAAAATAGAATTTATATTAATCAATTAAACTTACATTTTTGTTTAGCAATTATTAGGTTCAGAGTGGTACTAAATTATTAAGGGTAAGAAGTGGTAAGAAAGGTAAGAAGGGGTACACACGTACATTTCCAGCTACGCTGCGGAAACCGGAAGTAGAGTGTTTGTATTCTCAGCGTCATATTACACGAGTTACGATACACTCTATTGTCTCTACTTACCCCCGTAGTGAAGTGGGCCCTCAGGGTATTAATGTGCGCACAAATGCCTTTATGTGTAAGAACTTGTAAACACCTTGCATTCGGTGCCTAGTTGGCTACAACTAACCAAGCATTTAGTACGAGCAAATTTTCAGAATTCTCGCACATTATATTAAGTTTAATATAATTAATGTACTTCTGATTTTATCCCTTACATTGTCCAACTAGCTGGCTGGTCAATATTGTTGAGCCAAACGCGTATAAGTTGCCGTAATATAACTAGATTAAGAAGAAGGACCGATAAACATATTTTGTGTTTTCTTTCTTTATTTTATCCTTTTACATAAAACATTTTAAAGCATTCCTTTTTAGCATTGTACATGATTCATAAAAAATAATGAAAAATATGTTATACTTTATACATTAGTATAGTTTATCATATATTTGTTGTTTACGAAACAAGATCAAAACTTACTTAGCAAAATAAAGGTTTAGTTGGATTTTGAACTATGACCTCTACTTCCATATACTTTATGCGATCCTAGCAAACATAAACTAACTGTGACCATTTAGAATGCCAACTTTTTAATGCTATTGAATGAACAATTGTATTATAATCAATAGTTTATAATATAGTAGGACGGATTGCCTTGTTAATTAATGTTATTAAACATTAACTGAACTTGAGTAAAGAGTAAAATAAGCACAATATTTTCTGAACTCCTTATATTTGTATTATAATAATAAAATGATTATTCATATTATCAATGTTTTAAATCTGCTATGTGTGAGTATACTTTTAGTAGTTTTCAAATGAAAGAAAGAGATTATTAATTATATGCAAGGGTGAAAAGGGCAATGTTGAGCTAAAGCCCAGTCTAGCTTCTGCGGGCTATTGTTTCAAATTCAATTGCTTATCTCATCTTCTAATTACATGTTGCTTCCGAATTACATTTAACTTTACCAATCTCAGTTTGGTTTCATTCGACATCGGGTTTTACTTCAAAGCCACAATAGGTTAATCTTTTATTACATATCAATATTGTTTAGGAGAATATTTAGCCAGTATTAAAAACTTATATTTTATTTAAAATCGATAATTTAAGGTACTCTAAAGTACATTTTAGAAATACATTACTATTATACTCTTGTAATACGAGTAAATTTTAATGTACGTCACATAGTAGTTTATTAAGAGTATAAATGTAATAACATGATAGTTTGAAGTACTACATCAAATACAATTCTAAGTTGATTGATAACATTGATTATGTTACGACAGATAAATAATTCAAAGTTGTAAATCACTTTTATGATTGAAGCAAACTCCAAAAAAATGCGTACGTCAGCCATTTTGAGTTTTGTTGGACTTTGCTGTAATATTTAATTGGAATATGATACTATATATAATTATCGATCTCTAAATTCTATTTCCATTTCAAACGGAAACTTATTATTTAAGTACCTAAGCAGGGAGCTCATGGCTCATTTCATCGGTTAGTAACTTCATGTAAGTAGAAAAATACGTATCCAAATTGGACGATATCCAAATCGAACAAATAAAGAACATTGTAGATAACATCCACACAAATATCCAAACAAATGTAGCTTGAGCTATATTTTACCACTGAGAAAAGTATTTCAAATGAAATGAAAGAAATTTAGAAAAATTCCGGTTAAGGTGTATATTCAAAATAGTTACTTGATAAGTTTCAGACGTACGTAATATGCATACCCTTTTGAAACAATATTTAATATTCCTCTGAAGTCTTACTTCATAACACTGATTACTATTACTGTACGAAAACATATCACAACCAAGACTAAAATGTGTTCGTCTTGAAACGTGATTGTGCATTACCAGTAGTGAGTAAAGGAAATAACACTAATAAATGTATTGCACTTTTACTCTGTACTCTACGCTTCTATCATTTCCTTTATTTCTCGGCTGTTTGTTTGATCCTTTGTTCCTTATTAAGTCATAGTACTCCTTCCTGTTTAACAAGTCAACTTCAGAGATGATATGCTTTACGAATTCTTCCATGATTTCTTGCTCACTGTATTAAATATCTTCTTGACCTAGTGTTTTTCTTCATGTGAATGTGTCCATAAATTCTTTCTTTCCCTTTTCTTAAAATTTGTTTAGTGGTCTCCATCTGCTTGTATGGTTCAGCTGTAGGAACCGCGATGCAGATATGTCTCCTTCCACACCTCTTCTCTCTAAACAGGCTCGTAAATTTCTCTTTGTATTTTACTGTCTTTTTTCTATATTCATGTGGTGTTCCTTCTTTAATTACTAATGTTTCTTAGGCTTACGAGGATTTTAAGAAAATTCCTAAAAACCAATACAGCAATAAACTTTTAAAAGAAACTTTACAAAAAAATCTAATGACTCTAAGTATTTAAATTTTATAGAAAGTAATTTACATTGCAAATTTATCCCGAGTATGCATGTTCACTATCAAGTTTCCTAACAATTAAATTACAGTTCTATGTTAGAACAACGTTAATAAATTAACATATTTGAAGTAAGCTTACCATGTACGGTAGATTCATCCTGAAAACTAATGTGTATATTGGTAAATTCTGTCTATAAGGAAAGTCTAAAACATGAAGTCTTGGCTTGTGTAAAACTCAGAAATTTGGAATTTCAGAGCAAGATGCTATAAAATGACAATATTTAGATGGGTAATTTGGACTGGAGTTATACAATGGAACGACTGCAATAGAAATGTATTCAGCACGTCGTGGTTAAATTTGCGACTGGTGGTGAGACCACCGGTAATAAAACCGAACATTACAGGATAGTGATTGACCACAGGTTTATTCTTTTACACATTTAGAGTAGCCGAACAGAATCGCAATATGTAACTTATTTTTTTACAAACACTTAAAATGAGTTATTTTCACGAAATTGTAAAACGTAAAAAAACTATACAACACAGCTTTGATAATATTTGTAATTGATTAGTTGGTTTATGTTCTTTGTAGACGTAAATAAGTTTTGGTATTATATGACTTGTGCTTTTCCAATTGTTACTCAAACTAGAAATAGTTAGGGTAAATGTAAATTCCGTTAAATTTATAACCAGTTGTAGGTATGCTCTGTAAGCTTTTGTAATAAACAATTATATTTCATTCATTTAAATTAAATATATCTTTTAATACTTTATAAAATTATTATTTTATGTAATGCAGCCTTAAAATAAGGTAAATTAAATCATAGTTTCAATAAAGAGTTTAAATAGGATTTTTAAATATATATTTATGTAATTATCACTTTTTATGACTGTATGTACAATAGTGTTTGAGGTAAGAACAATGTCACCAAGAGAGAGGTTAGTCAATGAAGGTCGGTGAGGGCGGATTGGCTTCGTCCCAAACTGTGAGGAACATTTCTTCCGCCAAGTAAAGAATAAATCTCGGTCTGTTTGTCGGGGTATGTATTTATTATCATTTTACGCTCAATAAATGTTAAAAAATGTTTATGATTTGTGTGGTTAATAATTTGAATAGATGGTTGTTGGTTTTTTGTTACCGCAAAAGATTTTATGTTACCGTCTTGTACAGATTTCAGTGTGTGTTATACATTAATGTTATACATTAATGCATATTGTAATATTACTATCACGTACGTTTTAATTTCACTGCGCGTTTGAGGATAATATTCAATCGTTTATAACATTTTGAAAGAATTTAAAACTTTTTATTTAATGCATGTTAGTTAAATTGTCCTTATAACAACTGTCGGATAAATAAATAAAATTGCAACCAATATTTTATGTGATTTTATTCAATGCTGTTATAGTATGTTTTTACAACATTGCAAAATTTAACGTAGGATTGGAGGAATTGTGAACGTGTGATAATTTTCTCCTATATATTTTAACAAACATATACA
Source organism: Homalodisca vitripennis (assembly GCF_021130785.1). Classification (NCBI taxonomy): domain Eukaryota; kingdom Metazoa; phylum Arthropoda; class Insecta; order Hemiptera; family Cicadellidae; genus Homalodisca; species Homalodisca vitripennis. Next base: position 43,063,326 of record NC_060209.1, on the reverse strand, counting down.
TAGTGTGTATACAGAACATTTGTTTTTACATCATGTTAAGAGGGAAAGGATACATTTCATCAGATACGCTTCATGGTTCATAAGTTTATCTCATACTCAATCAATTATAGAAGAATAACTAAAAGGATTATTAATTTACCCATGTTAAAATCCGTATGTAGTAACAATCTGTTTATAAAATTCAGGTTTATAAAATGGAACAAATTAATAATTTTAATTTTTACTATCACATGTTATTTTTCATGTTGGTTATGTATTTGAGGAACGTTTACCATTTCATTCCATAATAAGTGTGAGGTGTGTGATCATGGGAGTTAAGGAGTAAACAGAAGCTCAGAAGCGTACCTCATCAGCACAGTAGCCTGTAGTTACCGAGTCGTAATGTAATAGGCTTCAGGCAACACGCAAACATTCCTCTCTGTACTTTAGATAACTTTGGTCGTCTCTGGTAGGTTCTGCCTTATCCTAGTTAAAGAGTAGATTGAGTTTGAAACCACGCACAAACATTTGTTACGTATTGCAAATGTTATAAGTAATATTCAAATAATGAGGCATAAATTATATCTGTAAAAATTACAAATATAAAGATTTTAAATTCCGCTGACTCTACTACAACTAATTTAAACAGAATTTAGAACATTTTATGTTCCACTAATATTTTTTGCAGATACAGGAATAATATTGTTATTGAGTATTCGGAAAATTTTAAATGGAAAAATATTTGTTGAAAAATTCTTCCTAGCATTGATAGTATATGGCTAGTATAAAAGTGGGTGATAGTTTTCTGTAAAGCTAAGTAAAATGTAATAGTTATGTTAGTAGTAATTTTAAATAATTACGAGAAAATTTTGGTTCTGTGTTATCTCAGTTGTCATGGCTCCCTGTAATTTTGTTCTTGGATCTTTTATCAACGAAGAAAGAGTTTCGATATAACAATTAACGCCCTTAAGGGTCTGAGGAGGAGGGGTTCTGTAAATTGCTTTCTATTTCAATTAATTGTCATCAGTACAAGGATACAGGCGAGATCCTTGTAATAATACGTTACAATTAAGGGTCCTAAATATAACCTAGGAAGTTAACGAAACTGCGAATGGTAAGGGCATCAACATTTGGCTACGTTCGTATATGAATAGCCCCTAAAAATAAATATATATATATATATATGTAATATATATATATATATATATATATATATATATATATATATATTTACTCTATGAAATCATAGAACTAATTCTGTGTGAATAAACTTTTAAGACTTCTTGAAAAAATCACCCTCATGTTAGAATTTACGCGAGGTTTTTAGAATATCCTTTGATCCGACACAATAACCTAAAACCAAAATAACCCAAATATAGGCATATTAAAATATACATAAATGTATCGTATTATGTAAATATTATTAACGTTCAATTTTTACTAAACAAAGTGCATGGTTTCTGTGTCAGTAAACGTTTAAGATTTCTTGAAAAAATCACCCTCATGTTAGAATTTACGCGACATTTTTAGAATATCCTTTGATCCGACCTAATAACCTAAAACCAAAACAACCCAAATATATGAAATATACATAGATGTATCGTATTAAGTAAATATTATTAACGTTTAATTGTTACTAAACAAAGTGCATGGTTTCTGTGTCAGTAAACGTTTAACCCTTCCCACGCGGTAAACGGATATATCCTTCAAAGTCTATTTTGTGTTATTTAATAAATTGTAGTTGCCGTGGAATTCGCTAGAGTTCAAGGGAGTGTTGAAAACTTGTTCCGAAAATCAGAAGTTACAGTTTGAACCTCATTGGCGCTTCGTAGTGGTGGGAGGGCGTGGCTTTGTCCCTCGAGGCGTGATTTAGCCTCAGTCTGCGGCGAACCATTACGCGGTAAACGGATATATCATCAAGGATAATGATTTAAATAATTCCTTTTGTAAGTTTTATGAAATTATAAATATATGTATTAGTGGTAGCAGTATAAATTTTGAAATTACTTCAAAGTTTACAAAAGCCAAATCAATGAGTCCGTGGTTAACGAAATACATTTTTAAAAAATTTGAAAATTATACAAAATATACAAAAGAAGGCCGTTTGATTTAGTTTAAAAACAATATTTTGATAACTTCTGTTCAATGTTAAACTCCCAAATTTTGTTAGCGAAAAGTAGTTTTTATTCAAATCAATTATTGGGATGCAATGGATACAGTGCTCAACAATGGAAAATAATAAATAGCTTGACTGGTGAGATTAAAAATAAAACGGTTGAACGCATAGAAAATATTAACGGAGAGTGTCGATCACAGAACCAGCCGATATCGCAGAAGAGATGAACAATTACCTTATCTCTGTGCAGTCTGACCGCCCGGATCAAGTCCAAGCGACGAACCTACCTCCATTGTACGCTTGCCCACGCTCTTTCTTTTTAACGAAGAAGAAGTTATAAGCATTGTTATAGGCATGAAAAATAAAAAAAATCTTCTGGTTTTGACAATATTACCGTGCAACTACTGAAGTTTACAATCCCTGAATTAGCAGCATTTTTAACACATTTAATTAATCTTAGCTTTAGTAAGGGAATATTTCCTGAAAATCTAAAATTAAGCTCTGTTATTCCAATTTTTTTGAATAGTAGTTCAATTAAAACTGACAATCTGAGACGCATTAGTTTGCTTTCAGTTTTCTCAAAATTAATTGAAAAGATTATGGTAGTAAGAACGTAAAAAATCGTAATTTTTATAACCCTTGTCAATTGGTTTTACAAAAGGCAAATCTACAGAGGATGCTCTCATAGCAGTTTCAGAAAAGATTTACAGTAGTTTCAATAATAAACTTAAGACATCAGGTCTTTTTATTGATTTTAAAAAGGCTTTTGATTTGGTTGATCACGGCATACTCCTATCCAAGTTGGAGGCTGCAGGAGTAAGAGGGATTCCCTTGTGTTGGTTTAAATCTTTCCTTATTGGTAGAAGACAACGTGTTAAAATCGGCAAAATTTTCAGTACTTCAAAGGTTGTTAAGGCCGGAGTACCGCAAGGATCGGTTATCTCGGCAACTTTATTTCTAATTTTTATAATCGACTTTTTAAACTTAAATTTTGAAGGCAGCATTAGTGCTTTTGCTGACGACATTGCCCTTTTTTATTCTCAACAAAACGAAGCCATGATTGGGCTTTCGATTAATCAAGATCTTCGATTGTTAAGAGAGTGGTGTCTCGAAAATCGTATGCAACTGAACACAAATAAATCCAAATACTTGAATTTTCATTTTTTAGGTTTTGAAATTCCATTTTCTATAATATTTCACTCAAAATTATGCAATTTCCAGAATTGGCTCTGTGAACCTTTGAAGAAAGTAAAACAAATAAAGTATTTAGGTATTGTTTTAGATGAGAAGTTTACTTTTGAAGCACACATTGATGTTCTACACAGAAAAATGAGACAAGCTATAAGGAAGTTTTATTTCTTGAGAAATGTTTGTAGTACTTCGCTACTCAGAACAATTTACTTTGCATTAATTCATTCAAGATTGCAGTATGGAATTGTGTGTTGCGGTGGTACCTTTAAATTTTTGATTGAAAAACTTAGAATAACTCAAAATTACTTTTTGCGAATAATTTTAAAGGGGTCAAAAAGGGACAGTTCTTTTCCTTTGTTTCAAAATTTACGTATATTACCTGTTCAGCATATTTTCATTTATAAAGTGCTAAGGATATTTTTTATTAGAAACGGAAATCTTGGTTTGGAAAATTTGCATTATGTTACAAGATTTAGCCACCAAATTAACTTTAAATTGCCAAAAGTAAACAAGTCATTTTTTCGGCATTCATTTCAGTACTTGGGACCAAAATATTATAACCAGTTATGCAATAGCATTAAATCCAGTGGCAATTTATATAAATTTTCCAAAAAAGTGTTTGATTAGCTATTGTCTTTGAATGACACAAGTTTTTTAAATAGTATTCTTAGTTAAAATATTATAAGATAGTACGTTTTTTCCTTAAAATGTGTTTTCTATAAATGTATATTAAGTTTGTTAATGTGACAAATTTTATAGTTATATTGTTAGGTAAGCATACATTGTTAGTAATAATATTTAAATTATATTGTTATATAGTCATAACTACTGTTTGTCTTTAAGCTTAGAAATAAAATTAAGTATATTTGTTCTTTTAGTTTAGAATTTTATCAGATGCTGCAGAAAACGACATTTTTTTTCAACTATAATGTTAATGCTAGACTCATAATTTTCATTTTAAATTTCTATTTAAATTACAAATTAGTTTTTTTTCACCTGGCCACAATACTAGCAAAAGTGGCCAGGAAATTTTCAGATGATTTATGTATGTATACAACTATGTAAAACATAATTGGAAATAAATCATTATTTCATATATCCCGGCACGGCATATTTTAGTTTTTAAAGCTGTTTTGACATATTTCCTTATTTACTGTTTGTGTTCCTGTTGTAATTAGCATTTTATTATCTTTTTATTTTGTTATTACTTTATTTGTTGTGTCGTTATAGGCTTATATTGTTCTATGCAATGGCGAATCCTGACAATTTTTTTTAAATTTGAAAATGTTTTAAAAAATATAGGGGTTTGATTATTTTGTTGTACTGTATTATTTGTTATTCCTAATAGCCACCACTAACTAAAAAAATTAGAGTTAATAAAATGTAAAAAAAAATTAAAGTTAATTACGCGTTATGAGTCAAAATTGAAAGATTAATTCCGCGTGGGAAGGGTTAAGATTTCTTGAAAAAATCACCCTCATGTTAGAATTTACGCAACGTTTTTAGAATATCCTTTGATCCGACCCAATAACCTAAAACCAAAACGACCCAAATATAGGCATATTAAATATACATAGATGTATCGTATTAAGTAAATATTATTAACGTTTAATTGTTACTAAACCAAGTGCATGATTTAACAAAGAATATTTACGTCGTTAAACATATATTTGTATCCTATGGTGTTTAATTATTTTAAAATTTAACGAGTTCTGTATATAATCATGCCAAACTTTAGTATCTTAGTAAAAAAATGACCATACGCAGTCAAACCTGACAAGTTTAATTGACGTTCTACGCAAAAATCAGATCTATATCTAAGTTAATAGTAATATGGGTTTTTTCTATACTATATTTTAAAATTTAAAATTATTATATTTGTTGCTTAGTGTGTTCACACAATTGTTTGTTTTGGTATTTCCTAGTTTCCATAATGTTTACCCATAAGACAGATTTAATAATGTTCAAGATAATCCCGTGAAATATATGCAACATGTTCGAAGTCGAAGTCGCCAATATAGAAATTTATGAAAAATGTAAGCTGATATAGGCCTGTGTCCAGAGACAAAAGGGGGATACACAGATATACAGAAAAGAAATGTTTCCAGCAATGAAATTGTCAGCCAATAAAATGCAAGATATTACATGACACAAATTCTAAGACAAAGTATAAAGGAATTAGAAGTTATCAGAACATAAAGCAATTGGGAAAGCACAAAACCAATTATAAACTTCTTTATGTTTCATAAAAAAAATTTTATACTTATTCAAACCTAAAAAGATTGGCTGATGTTCAACGCAAACATCATACTTATATCTACAAGGTAATAGTAATATGTGTTTTAATATATTATATTTTAAAATTAAAAATTATTATATTTGCTGCTTCAACTTGTTCACAAAATTTGTAATATTGTCCATTAACGCTCAACCAAATCCCATGGAATAAATGCACTATCATCGAACTCGAAGTTGCCTATAACGAAATTTGTGAAAGTGTAGGCTATAAAGGCCTATATCCAGAGACATAATGTGGACACACAGGCAGACAGACATGAATGTTTTCCAGTATTGAAGCTCTCACCCAATAAAATGAAAAATCTTATTTATGTTTCGTAATTCCCCAACTTTGGTATGCCTCAAAATGAAACATATTCTGAGGCAAAGTATAAAGGAATCGGAAGTTATCAGAATGTAAACTAATTGGGAAAGCACAACAAATTACTGTTATGGGTATCGTTAAGTTTTATTATTGACCAATTATCACCGAGCGCTCTGCGCCAATTATCCTATTTAAATGTATAATTAGAACCAACTTTGTTTGGGGACTTAAACATATTACAACTTAAATACACCGTATTGTAGTGCAATTATATATTTCCTGTTTTCGTTATTTAGTCGATTATACAATATACTAACTCATGCAATCAAACAATCAGTGACCGTACTATGTTTTGCCTGTTCCGCTCTGTTATACAGGCACATAATTATATAAGATTCACTTGTTTACGAATTAATATATTTTGACTGCATTTTTTTACTACAGGATGTTTGCGAATGTTTTAGCTATCAAGAAATCACCTTATATTTCTATAAATCAAAGATTAAAAGTTTACTATTTAATAAAATAAAAACAGTAAGCTAAAAGCAATAAGATATAAAATTAATGTCAATAAACAATACCCTACTACAAATACGTTCTTTTCGGAATGATTTATGTAACAAATTAGGTGTTCATCTAAGTAAGTGACGCCCAATAAAAATATTTAGCTAAGAATTTTTAACAATTTGTTTCAAAAATAAAATATTTAAGTTATAAATATTTTATTTGTTTTAGTTATATTCGTGAGTTAATGAAAATTTTCATTGTACATACTTATAATCATATAATTTTATTATGTATATATATTTTATAGATATATGTACATATATATATATATACTATATAAATATATGCATATATATATATATATATATATATATATATATATATATATATATATAATAACCAGTAAAAACTAACTTAGGGAAAAGATATTATCGTTTATCTCAAGATAAATGCAGACATAAAAACTTCATTTCACCTGTATCATAAAAATGGATTATATTATTTGAAAGAATTTAGAATGAATGGGAAGTTTGGATTGTTATGAATATTAAAGTCAGTGATTAGAAAAATATAAAAGATATTTTTAATATTATATGTTACAGAAACCTTAAATTTGGAAAATGCCAACATTTAGTTCTATCAGCTGTGGTTAATAGCAACGTGTGTTCAAACATAAATAATTAATATTTATTTGTTTCGAATAATATTAAAAGTATAGGCTAAAATACAAATTATATATATAATTCAATAATTGAAATTAGTAACCAAATTTATTACCAGTTTTACCACAGGTTTAGGTTATATTTTGTTACTATTACTGGAAATAAAAATTTCAACAAGTCTTTGCTAACAATTGTAGAAAATAATGTTATATGTTATGTATCTATAAAAGGTTTTCAGAATATATGTTTATGTATTTGTAAAAACTAATTTTTGGAAGTATTTTAATATATATATATATATATATATATATATATATATATATATATATATATATATACTTTATTATTAAGTGTATAAGAATGTTAATCTGCTTTTGAAACTTAGAACAGTTAGCCGTACATTCCTACCATATATCCCTTGCTTATGCTTTTATTATTGAATTAAAAATAAACGTTAGTCCCATCCAAACATTAAACAAAATTTAAATTTGTCCTTTTGATATTTAATGGCTCTTTTGTTTAATTTTACAACCACATTGTTAAAACCATGAGTCTTCCTAATATTGACATTTTGGACTGGTGGTTTGGTACTTATAGCGAAACTAGTCTCCAATGAGTATTTTTACAATACTTCTGGTACTGTTTCGATAGACACAGACTATAAAAGACTATAAAATAGCTGACATCAAGAATCTGAAAGGATAAAATGATTTCGGACATTTGGCATCGTTATATGTTACAAAACGTATATGTTACAAAAATATATGTCACAAATCTTAAAGGATAGTACTTATTGAGACTTTCCTTTGTTTGAAGGTTATTTCTGACGATGGAAGGATAGTGACGGAAACAGGATTTTTTCCGGACATTTGCCATCGTTTATTGAAACAACAAATTAGTAATTTTTAAGGATTTCTTATTATAAACGTAAGGAAAAAGAGCATAAAGAAAGCACAAGAAAGAGTCTCACAGAAAAGTCAGAAGTTGCACACAATTGTTAGTCCGAAGACCATCATATGAATTGAGATGAAGCCAACATAATACATCGGGAACCAAATTTCTTAAAAGGAAATTAATTGAGGCAACATACATCAAATTGGCAGACCAACCAATGAGTCAACCATTAGTCGAGATTAGACCGCTTTGGTTGCCAATTCTATTAAATGAAAATCAAACTAAAAAGAAAACTAAAAGTATCAAACGGATCATATATCTGTAATAAACCAATGTGGAGTCACAATATGGTTTTAAGAAGTTCATGTAGCATGAACCAATAATAACAAAAGGGCCCATTCCTGTCCCCCTAATTCACATGAATTTTTTCGGAATTAAATGTTCTACAAATCTGTTTAAGAAAAAAATGACCTTTATTTAACATTTATGGAAGTAATCTTACGTTAAACACAAAAATGTGTTATTTCTTTGCACCAATTCTTGTGTTTTACGTAAGATATCTCTGAAAGTATTGCATTTACAGCTCTGGGACGAATTTTAATAAATTTTTCAGATGTAAAACCATAAAAATCAATCGTATTTGTATCTTTGTAACTACCTTTACCATTTTTATACGGCCTGACTTCACCAAGGGTTCTGAAATCCGAGCGAAATCTTTCGCTAGGCGTAACTCGCTAACGAAGCGTTTCCGGGCATATGGTTATATGAACTTTTTTACTTGTTTTTAGCTATAGAATAAGCTCTCGAGAGATTGCCGTTTAGTTATGAATCACCCTGTATATTATTAGGTTAGTTCTTTACCTGAAGAAGAAATCAGATTGCAGATCCCGAAACGTAGTGTTACTGTTTATTGTTTCACTAAATGACGGCAAATGTCCGGAGAATTCCTGTCTCCTTCACTATTGAGACTCCATACATAAAATTAGGAGACAAATATCTAAATCAACCTTCGGTTAAAATACAATTTCTGACCATCGACTTCCTGTTACATAGTTTCAGACGAAACGACGCGGTGCCGAGGAAAGAGCCAACATTGATTTTATTGTTAGTATACCACTTAAGCCTGTGCGGGTGTAGCACAAAATTATGATTCTTGTGCTCGGGACTATATGAGCAGTGACAACGCCTAGTCTAGATTCCTAGCAGCTTTCGGGAATATTAGAACCTTTTTTGTTTTCCTTATTTTTCTACCTTGCGTACGCAAGAGAGTATTGCGTGTGAATAATACACTCTTACCCTTTTCTTTATGTGATTCTGGTGGGCAGATAAGAAAAGACAATGTCTCTTTTTAATAAAAATCCATATTTATGAATGTAGTTGTTACACATATTTACCCATCACCTTAGGTTTTACAAAAAGTTGCCCCTATAGCGCTATAAAAAGTGCTTAATAATAATTTTAGCATTATTTAGTCAAAACATAACTTCTTAAGAAAACAATAATAACTGTATTAAAATAATAGTCCAACGTGAACCAAGATAATAATGCAACAAATAATGTAAAATATATGTAGCTAGTTATTTATCAAACCACTAAGAAGAGGACAAGTTGAGTATATAATTAAAAAAAAAAAAAAACACACACACACACAATTAAAAAGCTTACGCCTCCTGAGACTAATCACATAAGCTGCTAATGCCCTTACAACGACAAAAGTAAGTAGGGAGCTGGAAACAGAATCTAATATTTATAAATTTAACGGGGTTCATAAAACTGGAAATAAAACACAACATAACAAGTAATTCATTGAAAAATGTAAACAAACACCGACTGTGCATTAATAGATCACAACATACAATAAATAACAGATCTAACCAATAAACGATGCAGTTTAGTGGCTGGAAACGAACTGTAACAAGAGCTATCAGATAACGGACGTAGCCACTGTACAAATTAAAACTGAAATAATCGTACCATAGACGTGTCTACTTCCTGGTAAAATATTATTTAAGGCTTCCATCACATTTCATCATAAATGCTCTTACTAAGATTTTGTATGGAGCACTTTGTATTACTGCACTGTCTTCTAAAATAGTTTAATTGACACTGACGTTTTTGGATCTATCCATTCAAATATTATGGAATGTTGCATAGGAGTTCATCCATTTCATCCATATTTTATAATAACTGCTCTACGATTTCAGGGTTCTAATTGATTTCTTTTCGAACATAACATCCAATATTTCTGCAATGCATTATGAGATCACATGCTTTTATGTTTTTTTGGCCATTTAAAACAGATATTCCTATAAAGTACGTAATATTTATTATGAAATCGTATGTAAAGCAACATGTAATAATTAGTCATAAAATAGTTATTGAAAAACAATAACTTTACAGTTTTTACTGTAAAACAATCCCTAAATTATTATCCTTATTTGTAAAATAAACTTATCATTATAATTAATTGTTTAAGTAAAAATGTAGATTATTTAATAGCGAAAAAGTTTTAAAACTTTACAGTAGATTTCGAATTATTTGATAACATTTAACGTTCATTACTGTGTAATTATTCAATATTATTGGCTTAAATAACTCAGTTGTTTGTTTCACTAATGAATGCGAAATACAACGAATTATGAACATAAACTCATTAAAGTTGTAAAAAGGGTAGCTTAAAACGAAATATAATTATGTTAACGAGGAATTGAAATCGTTGCCATGAATATTTAAATACAACATGTGCCAATTTATTACGTTAAATATCTATTAATATACGCATATAGTAGACTTGTTATAAACACAGGGATAAAAACGATTTGTGAATTGATTCTCCATTGGCTTTCATTTCCTATCAATTTGTTACAGGTACGAAATTCTAATTAATATTCTATGATTCTTCACATACAGACTTTTAGTTGAGTTTTACTGACATAACATCATTACAATATTATTCATACTTTTTACTAAAAATTCTTAAAGAATAAGAAACGGACTACATTTTACCATATTTAGCATGTAAAAGAGTTTATTACAAAATTAACCAAATACCCAATTTACTGCGATTAGCATCATTTAAAATAACTATAAAATATGGTAGTGCCAATTAATTTGTAAAAAGTTTATATGAATTGACGTGTCCCTAACAGATTTTAAATATGTGCAGGATTGGTAGCACATAAATAAATAAGTATAATTACATTAAAAAACTAAGTAAATTACACTCTTATACTTGTATAAAGAATTTCACTGTCGATTATAGGAAATATAGAATTAAGTATGTATATTTCTGGATAGCAAAACTGCCCACGACTTTCCACATTTTCCACTTTTCAATTGCTAATCTATTCCGGAAAAGTTATAATACTTATAACATGAAATAAATCTATTTAAACAAACAATTACGGTATGTATAATGTCATGGAATTTAAAATTTAATAAAAGCAATGAATTTTTAAGGAAAGAGTCTTATAATAAATCTAGGACATAATCACTAGCAATATGTTATATTTTTAGCTAAGAATATAATTAGAAGACACATTTATCAATTTGTATGCTTTGAGTTGTCACAATAGGTAGATTTAGTCAATAAATCGTGATTGAGAGTGTTCTTAGGGGTCTGTTTATTTCACTGACCTAGGAAGCATTGATCGTCCAACTCCTTGGGCACAAACGATTTTGTTTTTGTTTTTCAATTTTGTTTGGCATTCCACTGTAGTTGTATATTTATGTTTTTAAACTATGTACAAAAAGATTTATAATCTTTAATAGCAAGCATTTGCTAAATAAGACGAATATTCTTAAAATTGTTTAGTTTAAAACTTTTGTTATAAATAATATTTAATCTGTTAGTGAATAAATATAGAAAAATGTATAGCATTCCCGTTGCACGTGCTGTCAAATAGCCACTATTCATCGCTACCACAACCATTGACAATGCTTTATATACAATGAAAAGTTTATATTTAAATCTGAATGGACGGTAGGCATTACCATTATTATTTTTTATGCCAATAGTAGCGTACCTCTCACGCTGATCTTTACTGATTAACTAGTGCCTTCCTACATTCTCAGTATTGGTCCGTCTATTTATCTGAATATAGATTCCTTGTAGGCTAAGCGTTAGTGACGATTATAACTCGAGAGGATGGAAACATGAAATTTCTGCCTGAATTTAAGTACGTACGACATTTTTAGAACGTACTCACTGGTGAAGAAACATCGAGTTTAGTGTATATGCATTGCAACATTGGTCATTTGGGCAGTTATTATGACAACAATAAAAATACTGAATAAATTAATTTGAAAACAAACTGAGTTTATAATGAGTTAAATGACATTTTTGCACTTGCATATACACATTTATCTTATCAAAAGCGTTAGAATTGGTAAATTTGTGATAAAACCTCAGTGACGCCTGTTCTGCGAAACGTCGTTTATTCTTAAATTGTGGGGTGAGGACAGGTAAATACAAGGAACCAGTTTTCTCAGTCGTATTACTAGAAAATTAGTTAGCCTTTACTAAAAACTTAATAAAGACATAGTAATAAGGGCCAGCATGTGGTCATAGGTTAGAATTTATCTTCCCTACCATAATTATCATTAACCGACTCACGGAACAGGTTCCACATACTATCAAGTCAAGCATATCAAGACAGTTCAGTAAGGTTTACCTCCTTGGGTAGAGTGTTGAATATGAGGCCTATCAAAATTAATTTAAAATCATAAATAAAAATGAGGCAAACAGACTATGAAAACGGCTCGATCAGACGTCTACATCGCGACTTCACCAATAACAGTCATAAGGTTTGCAATCTTTGAGCTCTTTCTATAAGTTTTCAGTTACATCATGGTAGCTTTCCTATTATTATGCCCTGAGTCAAAATTTTGATATAGTTACAGGGCTAAAACACAATTTAAATAGCTAAAGCAACAAAAGAAACCTTTAGGGTGAACGTATCAGTTCTTTACCACCAAGAAATTATCATTTGTAAACCAAATTCTGAATATACACGGTGTCCCACAAGTAACGCGAAAGTGATTTCCTCTTGTAAAAATAATGAAAAGTTTAAATAAACATATGTCCGGACACGCTTTGTTAGGGAGCTACGGCTAGCGAAAGATTTCATCCGATTTTCTATGAATGAACGGAAATAAAGCGGAACTGATATTTTATGATGTAAAGATAGTTGTTAAATTAATTGGTTACGTGTAAAAAAATAACAAAAATACGTCCTAGAACTTTAAGTCCAGCCATTTCTGAGATATCAGACAAACTATGCAAAATTTGATTTTGAAAAAAGCTTTGTTAAGATTTAAAGTACATTAACTTCATTAAATGGGTAATAAACACGCAAACTTTTTAACCAAAAACTTTTAAATAATTTAATTCCAAATAAAATAATGTAACATACCAGTAGGCCAATGAAAAATAGACGCAAAGTTTAATAAAATAATATTTTATTATGGAATCATAAGAAAAATTAGATAGAAAATATCTGTTTATTAAATGAACGATAACAACGAACATCAAACGATAACGATGTGCTATAAGAACATCAAATCCACAAAACCCCCTATGATGGTTACATGTTAAGGAAATCCGTCACTTACTTTCAAGTTCATTCATGTGTCAAGTTTTGGAGTGAGTTAGCGATGAGTTAGAGAGTAAGTGAATGAGTAAGTTATTAATTTGCCTTTAATATATAATAGATATTGGCACAAAAACAATATAAGCATAAAGCCCTGCAGTATTTGTATTGCTCATCACATGTACTCTGTTATTTCTGTCAAACACAACACACATACAGCATTTAATGTTGAAACTTTTAAACCACTCAAAGTTGATAAAAGGACAGAAATACAAAGTTATAAGCAACAAACCAACAAGCTTGTAATAAAGTATTACCTTGCTCGAGTTTTCCGAATAGCCTTTAAGGAAATAACAGTAACGACTGTGAGTAATGGGTAACTTGTGTTATAATGGGCTCATGTTGTAAATAAGTCTCTTCTTCCCAGAATGTTCACAACTTCCTAATTGAAATAGCTTTTGCAACAATTTGAACTTTAAAAGAAGACATGCAAAAAAGGCTGTCAATATTGCTTCCAATCAGGCGTTGTCTCATTATCCACGATCCTTTACTGAAGGATTAATGTAACCAAGTATGGTTAGTCTGAAAGCTTGATATTAGCTTCAAATGATGAAACTGGTTCCGTGGTAGAATGTTTTCCTTATCTGACTACAGCAGTTTCTACTATATAAAAATAAAGATTTAGATATCATGAACAACTACGGTTAGATGTTAAAGTGTGACTGCCATAGTGCGGCCAGTTCCATGAAGTAAAAAAATGCTGAGTATGAATCATATTTAAAACTTTATCAGTAGTAGTGTACAAACTGTACATGGGCATTTCTTTATTAATGCATATTGCAATAGTAACTAGTAAAATAAAGCTATAGTTATCACATACTTCCATTCTGTAGGTACTAAAGCAAATTATGAACCTTAGGAATTCTTTTATTTAAATATAATATATCTTTAAATATCATGAACCAATAATATTTTACAAAATTCCATAAGAGGTACTCTTATATTTTAAAAGGATACCTAATAGGCTATCTAGGATTCTAACTGATTAAAGTTAAACAAGTTTTTAGAGAGCCAATGAATGAATATATATTTAAATTGATTGTAATATATGTTAACTTATATACAGATACGGCCAAAACCAATATAATTGAATCGTAACAAGTAAGGGCTCTGTTAAACAATTGTAGCACATTAACCCGGCAAGTGAGAGACCCGGGTTCGAGTCCTGGCGGAGCAAGTACCTTTTGTGATTCAATGTTGATTGAAATTAAATTAATCAATTGTCATTGATACAAATCTAATTAAAAAATTAATATATATATATATATATATATATATATATACACATGTTGTATACAGCAGCTTATTTTATTAGCTGTATTGATTCTTTACTAGTATACCTTTCTGATTTCATTTGATTCTATTTATATACATAAAATCAACGTGTGGGAACAACAGACCCTAACTAGAGAGGGGTTTCACAGCACTACAATAACCTGGTTTAATATTTACTGGCCTTAGTTCAACATTATACAAGGTTTGAAGGAATTAATGAAACAGGACTTCGGAATCTAAATTTAAAATTATCCAACGTTTAAAACTTTTGATACGCTGAGAGTTATTAATAGCAAAGATACTTTGGTAATAGGTGATTTATACATATTTTTCTATTAGAGTTTGTATTTTTTTCTGAAATGTAATATATTAAAGCAAATTTAGATGTTTCTAACGGATGAAAAAATTTTTTTGTAAAGTATTTTAAACGTATATGTGTAGAATAAATATTCAGTGTTTTTAAATAAGCGTTTTTGAAACACACATACGAAATAGTAAAAGAACGAAAGCTTTCTAGCCGAGTCCCGTAGTATTAATAACCAAACGTTAAGGGTGTTATATAACTGCACCTAAATAAAATGTAAATACTCTGTTGTGTGCCCAGTCGTCTCTCTCTCTCTCTCTCTCTCTCTCTCTCTCTCTCTCTCTCTCTCTCTCTCTCTCTCTTCTACAGTCCCCTTAACATATAACAGGTTTAAGAGAAAATATTTTCGATAAGCATTTCTTGTGTCGAAAATTAATGTGGATGAATACAAAATATAACTGAGTCTGATGCACATATCGTTGATGTTTAGGAGCGACGGATATTCTTGTAATATTCCGCCTGACTTTTGTATATTCAATTAAGAGGATATACAATAAATGAAAATTAATAGTAATTCTCTTATCAAAGAACCTTTCTTTATTTATACTAAAATTGATCCAGTAGGATACCATTCATCAACTAACATTCAAGCGGTGACGAGGTGGATTAGTGAGCGTATTTGACCATTGTTACAAGATCCGAAATCCCAGAAATAGATATTGGCCAACTATTTATTATTCTCTTGCTGAATGGGTCTATCCATACCCCGTGAGCCAAATTTAAGTCCTCAAATTTTATTTATTGGTATAATTCTATTGTGGCAGTATTATTCTTCCTCCCTAGTCATTCAGTTGTGTAAGTGGCAGACTATAGAACTCTAGTTATTTACGATGATGAGTACGATTCTAAACTTCCTGTGTTCAAAAATTATAATAATTAATAAATATATTTTGCATCTGAACATGCAATTAAATAGCTGATGTATATGATTAAAATGTTCAAAAATTGGAGAAACAGTACGTATTTGCTAAGAGTTGTTTTACTTTATAAATCTGAAAATAATATTTTCTTACTTGGAAAAGGAACTTCCTAAATGGGAAGTATATGAAAAGTAAATATTTTTACATTTCCAATAAAAAATATTAAAATTTGTTAAGCAAAGAAGTTTGAGCGTGCTTTTCTCAAAGAGTATCGTAAAACAAACTATTTTGTAGCGGTCGGTATTAAATATGGAAAAGCAGACCATTATTACCCACCTCTCATTTTAAACTCCCACATATTTAATTCTTTTACTCTTTTATGTCATCTCTTGAACATAAATACATCTAGAGATACATCACTGTCTAGCATTACTCTAAGTATTATTTTGGCATATCTGAGCATAAATTATTCTAAAATAAAAATAACTGTGCTATCCACCATGCTACTAGAGTATGAAGTCAGTCCCGATCTTAAGTTTGGGAAAGGAAAATTAAAGTTGATTATCTGATTATGCAAATTGGTATCGAGATATTCAGTTAAGGTCAGTTGGAATAAGACTCTCGTTTTTTTCATTTTTAAATTTAAACTTTAATTTCTTGAGAGTGTTGAGTTTAGTTTCAGTTCACCTTCCTCTTATGTTCAGCATCTGAGATCTGATACTGTTGCAGACTTCACTTCTGAAAACATATTCGTCTGCAGGTATCCAAAAAACATTAGGCGACGTAGAAGCTCAAAATGAAACCAACCGCTTCGTTTCGACATCAGAGACACCCGCACTAAAGAGTAGTGCAAACTAGATGAAGATTCACATTTTCTCAGCTGGTCCACAATTAAGTACACTACGATGACGATCCCAAGCACGGGGGAGCAACCGAGTCTTCTACAAATAACGTAGCTGTGGTGGGAAGGGTTGATTTATTGCAAATTTTGAGTTTAGCTCCAGTTCTCGAAACCACTTTAAAATAATAAAGACATAATTTATATTATATTGGTATTATACTTCAGTTAGCAGCGTGTTTCATATTCCAGCAGTATCTAAAAACGTGTTGGTATATCCAAGGAAATTCGAAAATGTCTCAAGCAAAACAATGTCAAACCTAAAAAGACACAACTTTATCACACAACCTTTATTAGGAACTACCACTGTAACTTTTTTCCTTATCTGCAATTACGTCACTTTAGTTGTGTATTGTAGCTAAATAAATCTTAGGGACATTTAAAAATATATATTTAAATAAATAATATTTCGTGTAACATACATTATTATACAATTTATGATGTATACTTACCACCGTAAGATCCAAAATCAATTGATGAAGTGATATTAATAGTTAGGCTTCGTGGATTTAAAATTCCATCATCAGACATTACTACTGGATCAAATACTCGGAAAATTTTAGTTTTTTTATCAAACAGCAAAAAAAATTAAAAAAAACAGTTACCCAGGGCAAA
This sequence comes from Homalodisca vitripennis, assembly GCF_021130785.1. Taxonomy (NCBI): domain Eukaryota; kingdom Metazoa; phylum Arthropoda; class Insecta; order Hemiptera; family Cicadellidae; genus Homalodisca; species Homalodisca vitripennis. The sequence continues at coordinate 43,045,712 of NC_060209.1, read as the reverse complement.
CAGACGTATAAATATTTACATGGCATAAATTTTACACAAACATCACTTAATCAGTTAATTTTGGAATTAACAGAGTTAAGAAAGTCACGTAGACTGCCATTTTATAATAAAACCGATGAAATAAAATAATAGATTACAAAACAACACTGAGTTCATATTACAAATAACGTGACGTACCATTTAATTGAAGTGGAATATTAGGACAATCGGGTGGATTTTAATTATATGTAGACGGGTAGTAATTATAAAATCTATTCAACTGGGATGTCGACCCCACAGGAACCAAATTTGGATTTTTCATTTATGTTATTAAAGGACAAATAATTGTTTATTATGATAAAACTATGAAATAAAATTAAATGTAATAACTAAATAAATTTACATACATAAACCCATATTGGATTCTTTGTTTGAAGTTTGTTTTTGACGATTGTGAAGGAAACAGGATTTTTCCGGACATGTGCTATCGTTCAGTGAAACAAAAAATGAGCTATACTACGTTTCGAGATCTGCAATCTGAACTCTTCTTCAGGTAAATGACTAACATAATACATAATTACAAAACTAGGTTAAAATAAACAAATCATACTAAAGCGTTGTAGCACTCCTAAGTCAGGAATCATAACTACCATTTTCTCTGTAAAAAAACGATTGACCATAGGCCAATGGCAAACGTCAAGGCAGAAAGAAACATGATGGCGGAAATAAAAAGGAAGGGAGACAGGAATTTGCCTTTTTATTATTATTATTATTACTATTACCTGATTGTTGTTTTTACCTAATTATATCGGTTTAATTTTAATAGCCAAATTTATTTCGTATCCTGTATTTGAATTGCTTGATAACACAAAAGAAATACCATTCTGACATACTATTGTATAATTAAGTTACACCAACATAACAATAATGTAGGTGGTATGTAAAAAATATTATACTCAATGTTTTAAGATATTATTTTTTTGCATAATAAGTGTACTAAAATAGTTTAACTAATTTTAGTTAAGATGGTGATGTTTTTTATAGTCTAAATTAAAGTAAGGTCCCACGTCTAAGGACTCTTAAAAGTTAGCAGGATTTAAATGAAATGAAGAGCTCAAAACTGTCTTGTCGTCGCTAATTACCCAAGATGGTTTCTGGAGTAAATTAAACCCTCGAGATTGCTTCTTTAATTTTGCAGAGCACGAAGGAACGACCAATTATTCCTGAGTAAGTGAAATGACGTCAGTTAAATAATTTTAGATTATAAAATTAGTTTATAATACAAATAAGATATAAACGCAAGAAATTCTATTGTTGACAATGATTTAACTCCTAATATACTGAGATGCGAAGCGGAAGTTTACACGTTAGCACATTTTAACATACGTTATTTAAATTTAGAAAATAATTTCAATTGAAAAATATTTTGGATTATAAATTGTTAACCTTAAAGTTACTGTATATTAGCTTATTAATATCGTCATATATTTCTAACACGTAATACGAGAATTTGTAAATAACAACTGAGAATATGTAAATATATACATTAGAAATATGGTTGCAAACTGATAAGCCGCAAACTCTTAGGGGTCTGCTAAGGGGGGGGGGGCGCTAAAGTGTAGACACATCATTTTTGAAGTTAATTTTACCTATGAATATATGACATGAAGTTTTCCTCTGGATTATGATTACTAAGAGCGTTGCCACAAACCTTTAAATCATCCTAGACATTTGTGACCAAACCTGATATCACTTGAAAAAAAAACTAAATTCGTCCCTTAAGTCTAAATATAAGATAAAACATGTACCACATACATATGCATTAGGATTATTCACAGATAGTTTTGACAAGACAATTTTAGTATACACTCTTATTAGTTATTATATCTTTATAGTCAAGACATAAAACTTTTTTCTTATTTTTAAAATTCATTAATTTAAATAGTGCTGAGTTAGAAGTTTGTTAATCTTTCAATGTAAAATGTTTTTCATAATTAGGGATTAAAAATTACTCCTGTTATTAATCATTTTTGTAAGTAAGATTTATTTCAGTATTTCATAAAACTTATATCAATATTTGCCTAATATCGTATACTTTACACAATTAGACATTGTACTTTAAGATACTTTCACGAATTTGGATTTTCATGTTTTGTTACAAATAAACCATTAATTTTTAAAGTAGTAAACCGTTGATAGAAACAAATTTAATTTCATTACATTGCACGATTTCATCGTAATTATTATAAAATTGACAACCCATACACAAGTAAATTTATATAACTCTATATTTTATACTGAAAAGTTCTACTAAACAGTTTTAGAACTTAAAAGAAATTTCATCACATAAATTTTAAAACCAGTTTACCAAAGTTGTTAATAAGACAATCCGCAAAATGTTGCCCAAAGTTTTAGTGGTCCTCCAAACATTTTAAATAGAAACCTCTCAATTTAGAAAGTAATGCTTATGAAAATTGTGTTCAATTACAATTTTAAAATACTAAGAAAACAATAAAAAACATTATGTATGATTTTCTAAAGAAAAATTTTTATAATTAAATAAAAAAAAGGCATTTCATAACAAAATATTTTTTTGTATACGTTAAACCCAAAGCACTAAGCTGTAGAATATAAATGTTGATAGTTTCATTATGGAGTGATATCTCCTAACTAGTAGAAATCTTTATTTGTGTAGTAGAAAGTTCTTTGTTATTGAAGTGATTATTTTGTCTTAATATTATACTTAAATTAAATATTTTAATAAATTCTTATAGCTTCACTTTTTAATTTCAATAAATAAGCCAGTGTAGTATTAATAGTTCTGATATTATCCCATAGACTTTCAAAATTAAAATTAAAATTTTGCATAATCTTATGCATATAAATAAATACAAGCCCAGCACGTTTAAAATTAAAATTAAAGAAGTAATTTTTAAATGTACGTTTAATTATAAATTTAAATTTAGTTTTCTTATTTATGACTTGTTTATATATAGTTCGTTATTTAATCTCTATGCTAACATTTCTAATAAAAGTTAAATCATGATTTCCCAAGAAAAACGCTGATATTTGATTCATAAAGAAGCTTTCCAAAAAGTAATTAATTTATGAATTATGTTTATAGTGAGCGGACTTGCGTGAATAATTTAGCGACCGACAGACAGGACATGCAACATTACCTGAGATCACACAGAACTGATTATAGCTTTATATTACTAACATTTATAATACTACATCAGGGAATAATACTATTCAGTATTTCTTTAAAAGCTTTTTTAATTGTAAGAAACAAGGAGTATGCTACATCTCGTGGCGGTAACAGGCTTCACTGAAATAAATAAATAAATATATATATATATATATATATATATACCGTAGAATTTGGTTTACCTTAATTGAAGTACATATCACCCTAACTGTGTCAGCCTATTGAGTGACATGCTTTAACATGTTACTTACCTTGTCATAATTCAGGTAAACAAAACTCAACGGTTGGACTTTTATAGAATTCAGGATTCTCAGTCCATGACGAATCTAGTCTAACGCTAAAAAGGAAGATATCTTCATACATAATACATCCAATTTTTTTATCACGTTAAGTTAAAAGTAACAAAATAAAGTTTCAATGAGTGATGGGACCACAACGCAAGAGTGCGCTAAAATCAATACCGACACCAATGTTTAATACTAACTTTCCAACTTATAATATTTCATTTTAATCTATGAGAAAATGTCACATTTTAAATTCTTATATGACTTTACTAAGATTGTAAACAAATTTATTTACTCTGAAATTTTCTCGTTGTCGTCACCATTACATTTGTCCATTGTAAGAGTATTCGCTTACGCTCATCCAAATACCTTGCAGTTTTACGCAACATCATCAAAATGAGTGTTGTATGTACGGAAATAAATTTTTTTGAAAATTTTCAAGTGTATACGACCTATGGTTTTCGAGTTGTCATGTGTACAGACATGCAGAAATGAAATTCTTTCAGTCCTTGGTGTTATGGGCTTTCCTGGTAAATAATACCTGGAAATGTACTTGATAATTTTCTACAATACTTTTATTAACGATGTAACTTGGACAAATGGTTAGTTTAGGAAAGCAACAAACTCGATAATTTTTAATACGGTTATTATTAGAGCCCTTTAATAGGGGGCCAATTAGGGTAGTTCATCCCCAATTTGCGTGGCAAGCAAAAGCAATCATTCCATTCAAGTTCTCTCTGCCTTGATTGGTTTAATATTAGTTTCAAATCAGACTAGAACCAACATCAAATTATAAACACTTAAGAGCAGGACGATTTAAATCTGTTTAGGATGTAAGACATACATGTTGTATATAATTGTAAGTATTTTTACATTAAAGATTTTTAAGAGCAGCCAAATTGTAAAAGAAAGCAACTTTTTGAATAATAGCAAAAATAATTTCAGACAATTCTGAAGACAATCCTTCAAATAATTGCAACCATTGACTCTGCCGAGTCTCAACATTTTTCAAGCAATTCTGTTCTGTAAGTAAAGATGTGCCCTGATAAGGGGCCGTCACATATATGAGTATAAGACCAGAGGCAGAGACATCTACTGAACTGAAAGACACAGAACGGTTGCTTATTAGCACTTGCTTTCACAGGCTGGTGTTCATTTAATCACCAGATTGCCAGATTCCATAAAAAGTGTCCCAACGAGCAAAGCGTTAAAAGTTCGCCTAAAACGCTCTTATCGTAAAAGACATTGTTCAGTGTTGGTGAGTTTATGGCATATAATTGGGAGTCCAATCATTTAAAAGATTAACCCCGACGTTGGATTGGAAGTGGATATAATTGGCAGATGAATGAGGCTGAAAGAATGCAAAAACTTCCGTATGTAATAATGGATATTGTCGTATAAATGACAAAATTATTTTAATTTTAATTTCTGGAAGTTTGCTATACGTGTTAACATGTTTTCGCAATAAACAACTTGACTTTGATTTTTAACTAATAACTCAACAAAGCGTAAAGAATAAACAGTTATGTTCAAGTTATATTATGTTCAAAAAACTTATTGTACGGTATGGTTTATAAAGCGTTCTATTACTTTTAATTATACGTGCAATAAGTGTAAGGTCGTATTGCGACCCGTTACTATATGGTATGGTATAACATCACCAACTTATGCATTTTCAATTAACTCAAAAATCTCTGTAACTTTTTTAATTTTGTTGTCTTGTACGCCTAAATTTCAAATTCAATGATTACCAAAAATATCCTTGGTAAGACTGTGACAAGAATTATGTAATAAATTAGGTCCTAGAATATGTAAGTAAAGTAAACAATATATAACACGAAAAATATTAAGTCTTTGAACCACTAACACTAGTGTAGTGCTCTATTTAAACAATTTTGACACTTATTTAACTATTTAATAATGCCGAAAATCCTTGTCAGTCTGTATTAGTTATTAGTTAATACTCTAAAATTAAAATGACGAATAAATTATTCTCTGACGTGGTTGTGAAAATCTGAGTGTGCGTCTGATTTTTGTAATGCCTTGGATCGATAAAATTGCCAAATCGACAACAGCATCAGATGTCAGATTTTGCACATTAGAGGAAGGTGAAAACGAGATAAATTCATCATTCACATTGTTCCAGGGCTTCCCATCACAGCTAAGTTATTACAATAACCATTGTTTGTGTATAAACAACGTGAGTTATATATTTATAAAACTATACAAATATGAACTTTGCTTACATACGATACAATCAAAACAAGTTATTCTATTAAAATCGAGTACAAAGATATGAAATGAATGATCAAAATCCGCTGCTGAAAATTTGTAATTACAACTGATATTCAATGTTCCGATGAACCGTTTGATTATACAACATGAGCCGTGGTACTAGAGTTAGCTGAACTCTCCAAAATACTTTTTCTTGACTGATCGTATGAGCCTTCCACATTCTAACAAGTTTTACTCAGTTTTAATTCAAAAACTTATATAAATTGTTTCGGAAATGCAGCGTAAGTAAAATATTGATATTTAAGATTATACATAATTTTACATAATCCATTGAAGTAAGACTTAAATCCTACGACTCTTATGAAGGATAATATCAGAATCTAAATCAATGTTTGAATCAGCTGATTATAAAAATAAAACAGCTGATTGTTGTGGCTAACTAGCAATGCTCTTACAACTAATAGTTTATAACTTTATTAGACAGTTGTTTAAAATTAAATTAATTAATTTATCCTATCGTTCATAAGTCTGTTATCGTTGGATCTGATATACAATTTTCTAAATAAATCATTATAACTGTAAATGTTGCGCTATACAGTTATTAAGATTTTTACGTATAAGGTTTTGAAAAAGCATCTGTGTTCTAAACAAAGTTGGTAAAAACATATTTTCTACAATTAGGCATTATATAATAAAAACACTATATTTATATTAAAATAACCAGCTATTCTCAAATTAAAGTTGAAAATAAGTACTAAATGGAGACTGTTTGTGTCATTTTTTAATATTTGAACATTTGAAAATGATATTTTAATTTTTCTTTGGTTTACGAAAGACCTATGACGAATTTTCAGAGAGTTCTGGTACCCCATGAACATCATTCTTGCAGGCCAACCTCATACTAGCGAACCGTCACAGAATTCATTATAATCTTTACTTTAAGTTAATGTAAAATTTTTTAACATTAGGTTTGAATTTTTACCCGTTCAAATATGAGTTGAAACTGTTATGATATATGTATGATTTCCATTCTTGCAGGCTAACTTCACACTAGCGAAACGTTACAAAATTATTATAAAGTAATATTAATCGTTTCTTTATATACTGTAAGGTAAGAATTTTAGAGATTTGCCAAGTTTCGAAAATTAACCTGCTCATTTATGACGAGAAACCATTGGGTGTCAATAATATTTTATATATATATATATATATATATATATATATATATATATATATATATATATATATTCTTTCAATGAAAACATTAGATCTCCTCACTAATTGACGGTATAATCTTTTAATAAAATTAATAGCTAAGTAATATTCCTATGTTAGTGTAATAAGCGTCTTCAGAACTATGCTGCAGAGAAGAATAACGAATTAACGGAGTAAAGTTGTTCCCTACAGTCCAACTCAGAACAAACAACAAGCTAGAAGCAAACTTTGCTGTGTTTCATTGTACTTTGTTAGGTTTACATTTTATTAAAGTATGGTATTAGCATTTAGTTTAAGATATTTTCACAGTTACAATTTTAGCTGCATTAATATCTTGGATCAATAAATTATGTTGCTCTGATACTGAAATGAGTAAGACGAAAAAGAGACGGTCCATCCCATTTTACTTTCCAAAAATATTGATGTAAAAGAAAGTACTCTTGTAAATAGTTTCTATTAGAAAGAGGCCGTGTCAATTCATACATGTATTACGAGAATTTGACTTTTTCCCCCATGAATCACTAATAAACAATAATATTTTGCCTAAGACGTCGTAGTGTTTTACTAAAATTCATTAATCGCTTTACTTAAACAGTCTCAAAATAAATCAAGATGTATGCTCATGCAATACAACTTGGCTCTCAGCTCCTGAACTAGGAATTTAGTAAAATTTTGGTAAATATCACAGTTCTATCTGGCTTGTATCAATAATATCCTAGTGGCTTGCTAGAAATATTCCTTCTGAATGCTTAGAAACTGTCTTCAATGGACACTTGTAAAATGCATATAAATCTAATATGCAATGTAATATCCTCATAATAGTAATTATGTTTATAGGGAAATACTTGGGCAATGTACATGACACATTTACTTACCATTGAATAAATATTTCGAAGAAAAATATTGTAAACATGTCTTGCAACACCAAGAGTTTTACGTTAGTTATCGAATTGTACAAATGTAAATATTAATTTAACAATATTTACGTATTGGTGTGCGGAACGATATAAGCGCAAATAGTATTTAATAAAATAATAATATGTAATAAAAATTCAAATCATAGATAGAGTTAAAAGTTGCATTAAGATATTTAAATGTACCTCTCACAATCATTCAGTCATAAGGAAATACAGTCTAGAACAACTTTGTGTAATCATCAAGAGAGGAAACTCTATTCTATTCTCAACTATTTAGCAAACCACATCAGAGGCCAACTTAGCGAACACATCAATCGAGCTGGATAATTAATATGCTATTGATGTGGTACAAAGGGGCTAAAGGGTTATTGGTTATATACGAGTATTGTTCTTGCAATAAAGTATATTATAACCTATAAGATTGATATATTAATATTTATAGTTTAAAAAATTACACTGCGGATACTGTGACTACTATAAATCGTAAAAGAAACTTGATACGGAACATGGTTTAACGAGAAACAAATATGAATACAATGAGAGAGAATTAGTGAGATAGATATTAAATAAACCTATAATTTAACCTATTCGGTTTCTGGATAAAATGTTTGTTATTTATGACCACTAAAAAGCCCTGTAGATTTTCCATACGATTAACACTTATTTATTTAATGTAATTCCGTAAGATTTACTAATTTTTGCATATACCCATTTAAAATTAGTAAAATTCGCTTTGATGAATTTCGATATGTATACATATAAAGATATATCTTTACGATCCCTTATAAATATTTAATATATATATCTTTATATATTTTCCTGTGATTGTGTTTATATCACTGATCTTCTCCTATGCGGATGAAACGATTTGAATGTAATTTTTGAGTGTTTTCACGTGGATTCGAGAAAGATTTATATTTACAAGTTTACAGTTACAAAATAAATTTTGAATATGAAAGATTACAAAGCACCTGCGCATTTTAACCGCAATTAAAAACAGTTACGTATATAACATTTCCAAACATTATTTGAGAAAGTTATGTATACTTATATTTAAAAAAATTTTAGGTTAAAAGTACATGTACATGAATTATTGGTCTTTTTATAACTTTGCTGTCGTTCGCAGGACACCTAAGTGTACAGAAGTTTTTTAATCGTCCATGACTCAAATTAGAAATATGAGCAGTAATAACTAGCATTAAGTAATTTTCATTATTTAATAAACGTTACTTGAACTATTGTGTATTTGTGAAATTAACTTGATTTTTGTCATACCTTACACATTAGAACAGATGATTTTATACTAGTCAAAATTAGCCAAAACAGCATCTAAAAATTGTAATCCTAATAATAATATAAATACAATTAGGCCTATTCTTATTCTAAAGATTCCTCAGGACTATGCCCCACTTGCCTTTAAAGTAGCGATAAAATCTCACCTTGGTCTCTAAAGTTTTGGAATATTAATAAAAGGAGCATGTATAATGTAGTTCTGTTTAAATCTTGTTTATTATTTACAGTGTTTTTGCCTTAAATATTGGGTATAAATATTTTTAAGGGGAGCATGTACCTTTTTGGCACCAAAATATCGATTTTTTTGAAACATATCATAAAAAATACTATGTTTTATGCCCTTTTCAAAAATATATAACACTCTATATCTGAGAGGTTTAGAAATATGTGTAAAATGTGTTTTAAGAAATGTATGCACGCCTTTTTCAGCTGACAACATGGCGCGCTATGGATTGTTAGTGTCAGAATGTATTATATACATATTACTTGCTCCAATTGTATTATTATTAAGTTTTTCCCCTTTAGGTTGGTAGCACTGCTTGCTTTAGATGCATTTGAAGGATGTAAGTCATCTGTAACTTACCTAACCTACACTATTGATATTATTGTTATTGTTTATGTTTACTAACAGTGTTTGTCAGTGTAATTCTATTTTGTGTGGTGCCAGTGATCAAAACTTTGGACTCTTAGTGTGTATTTATTATATAAATAAGTGATATTATTGTGTATTAGCCATGCCTAGAGTGAAAAGGTTCAATAAACAGTCTTACAGAGGTAACCAATTTCGTAAAAATTCAAGTGAACTAGGACTAAGTGCTTCTCCAGGTACAAGTGAATCTAATAGGCCTAGGCCTAAACAATCATCTAGTTTTAAGAAGATTAATGATTCAAAGTTGCCTAAATTTAGTGATTATGACATAAACAATGTAAATATTATAATAGATTTACAACAGATTTCTGGCCTAATAAAATCTTTCACTGCATGTAAATATTGTAGTAGTTCCGACTGCATTGACATAAGCCTAGATGAAGACTTCAAGTTTTGAATAGTACATTGTGTAAATATTTGTTGCAATGTATGTAAACATACTGACTCAGTAATAAGCTCCAAATGTGTTAGAAATATGTATGAGTTGAATCTAAGATATGTTTATGCTCTACGTTCAATCGGCAAAGGTCTAGATTCTGGTAGGGTATTTTCTGCTGTGATGAATATCGCTCCACCAAACAGCCGAATTGAAAAATATAATAAAAAACTGCTTACTGCTGTAACAGAGGTAAGTGAATGTTCACTTAGACAGGCAGCTGATGAAGTTCGTAGCCTAAATGATGATTGTCGTGATATAGCAGCCGCTTTTGACGGTACCTGGCAGAAGCGAGGCTTCACCTCTGTGAACGGCGTAATGACAGCAACATCCTTCGATACAGGAAAGGTTATGGACTTTGAGTGTTTCAGCAAATATTGTAATAAATGTGTCAGAAAACCTCTAAGCCATGACAAAACCCTATTGAAACAGCACAAAAATTCTGGTACTTGTTTGGAAAATTTTTCAGGTACAAGTGGTGGAATGGAGGTGGCGGGAGCTCTGACTCTTTGTCGCCGCTCTGAGGCTAAACTCAATGTGCGATACACAAAATACCTTGGAGATGGGGACTCTAAGGGGTTTACTCGTGTTGTGGCAAGCAATCCCTATGGTGATGATGTTTTGTTAGAAAAACTTGAATGTGTAGGCCATATTCAGAAGCGACTAGGAACAAGACTGCGGCGATTGAAGAGGGATAAAAAAGGAATCAAATTGAAGGATGGTAAAGGACTTGGAGGACAAGGTAGGTTGACTGATGTAGAGATAGATCACTTACAACGTTTTTATGGGATGGCAATAAGGAATAATTTGGAAGATGTTGAAAAAATGAAGAGAGCAATATGGGCTACGTTCTATCACAAATTATCGACTGACGCAAAACCTCAGCACGAACTATGCCCGCCTGGGATTGAGTCTTGGTGCAAATACAGACAAGCTCAGGCAAATAATAAGCTAGATGATTTCAAACATACAAACTCATTGCCTGAATCTATTATGGAAGAAATAAAACCAATTTATTTATATATGGGGATTTATCAGCCCCAGCCCTACTAAAGAGGTGTCTGCACGGTAAAACACAGAACCCTAATGAAAGCATCAATAGCGTAATTTGGAATAGGCTACCCAAGACCACATTTGTTGGCATTCAGACATTAAAATTAGGGGTTTGTGATGCAGTTCTTAGTTTTAATGAAGGAGCAATGGCCAAAGTGAATGTTTTGGAACGATTATGCATCCAACCAGGACGCTTTAAGGTTGAAGGCCTTCAACAAATCGATTCCAATAGGGTTAAAAAAGCTGACAAAGAAGTCTAAGAAGAAAATAAAAAGAAGAGGATAAAAAGAAGGATAGGAAAAAAGAGTAAAAATGAAGAAGATGATTACTGTCCAGGTGGATTTTAAAGTGATTATGTGTTTTGAAGTGTAACTAAAACTTTAAAGCTGTTTTACCGAAAGTACAGTTTTGTGACATTTCGGAACACGTTGTGAAACAATTATTAGACTTACATACTTCAAATTTTACACACTTATTGCAGACTAGTTGGTGAGTAGATTCATGCTTTTTTATCAATATATATTATGTTTTTATAATTTTAAAAAATATTGTATTTACATAATTTAAAACAAAAATTTTTGTTAAATTGCTACCACAATAATTTTTTTGTTTATTGAGATATTAAAAAAAAGGCATGAAAATATAAAGCTGTTAATGTAGAACAAAACCCTACAGTTTAAAGTCAATATGTCTAATAGTTTAGGAGATAATGGTACCGACATGTTGCAGTGTACTCCCATTTAAATAACATGGGACCCGAAAAAGGTACATGCTCCCCTTAACGCCGTTTTAGTTTTTAGCGATTACATAAGTACGTATTTATCTTACAAAATGGCCCTAGAAAGAAGCACTTTGCTAGATGAAAGTTTGCTGGACTGTGCTTTTGAAATAATGTATTAATTCAAGCTCTATATGTTTTATAATATTAACAATATTTTTCTGTTTGTAGAGAAACAAACGCTAAGTGTCATTGTTCATATACTTATAGCTGTAATTTCTTTATCAAATAATAATCCAACATATTAATTTAGAATAACCATAAATATAAACTTTTTGCCGTATTTCTTTGATAGTGGCAAAAAGGCTAACTCAATGTTGTCGTCGGAAATATAATTTACTTGAACCAACAGAGGTCATGCAGGTATAAGAGAACATTTAAGCTAGCCATTACCTTGTATTTAATTACTGTTATCAAGCTTAAATTAGTTTTCTTTTGACAGAAGTATGGTTCCCAGAGCCATGTAGGTATATATATTTTCTTGATCAGAAAATAGGTGAAATTAGAACTGACACAAAAAGTACTAACATCGAAGTAAATTGCAATAACCATAAACATACACGTTTTAACATATTTTCTTGATCGCGGGAATAAGAATCGATGAAGCAAACTCAACATTAGCGTCAGAAAAATGATTCACTCGAACCGGAAGTGCTCATATAGGTGCAAAACCTACATTTATATAACCAGTCTGCAGCCAACTGTTGGTTCCCTAAAACCAAGTATACCATGTAACTATATTTAATTTCATTAATTGGGTTTCCATAAGCCGTTCTTGATATCTCATAATTTAATTATTTAATTTGCAAAACTGTTGAGTTATTTCAGTAGAAACAATATATTAAATCTTGCTCTTAGACAAGAGAGGAATATGTTTTACTTTAATAATAACACTGTACTTAAATAATCTCCTTGTCAATAATATACCCAGTGCAAAATGTATATAACCAAAACATTAATACAAAACAGCATTAAAGTACAGAAACTGTAGATGTCTTAAAGCAATTGGTCCTAGTTATTCACCGCATTATTCTGCAGAAGATGGCCGAAAAAATTTAACAACTTTTCGATAAAGCTTCGATGTAAAAGAATAATACGAAATGTTGGAATACGATAGTGGATTGGTCTCGTCCAATAGATATCGATAGAAAATCAATATACACATTAGCATGAGACACGATTAAAAAACTAAAAAGAGCTGTTCCAAGATGGTACTTGATCTACTTTAAAACTAACTTGTTTTCTGTTAAGGAGTACTGGTGGTATACTATTAAATGTTTGCATTATTAAGAAGATACAATGAATTTTGATACCTTTTCTAAAAACTTAAAATGTGAGCACAAAATATTTAAAACTCGACACCTCATGTATAACCAGATTTTATGTTTTATTTCATCTCGAGTGCACATTGAATAAAAACAATTCATTTGCCCTAATTCTTTATATACGAAAAAAGTAATTAACAATCGTCATAATAGGTACCATAATCAAGAGAAAATAATATAAATTGTCATGTCCATACTAACATAATGTATAATATTGCAGGCTTTGTAAGTAATTGTTAGTTTGTCATTACATCGATTGATTTTTACAGTGTCTCAAATTTATTTGGAAAATAAAACTTGATGACGCGTTATATAATAGCCATAATTTAAAAAATGCACAGAGGATCTGAAGAGCTCTGAAATATACTGTCGAAATTTAATACTAACTCAGTGTTTTCTTCAGTAGTAATGCAAGGAACTGTTGCAACTGCGATTCTATTATACTAATGGAAGTCTTATAAACCAGCAAAATTTATTAACACCTATTTAATAATACTTGTTTATCGCAAAGTTTTTGTGGGCTATTTTCGATTTTTTTTACATTTACCAATCCATGGTCGTTAACAATGAATAAGTATATCAATAATGATCGTAGAAACAACACAATGTGGTAGGTAGGGTGAGCGGTAGATTGGAAGTAGGATAGGTAACATAAATTACATTATGAATTCGTAAAGCAGGATTAAGTGAATGGTTGCGTGCTACTGCTTCTACCCTAATTCAGAGACAGTTAAGGGGATGAAATAGATGAATTTTGACCCAAATACGGTGGTATCTGAATATATCAGAGTATATAACTTTATAAATAAGTTGCTTGAGTATTTCATGAATTAATAGTTTATAAAACACATTATTTTGTAAAATAATAAACTTAAGTATAATTGTAATAAGATATGTCTGTAATCAATTAGTTTGTGGCATAATAACATTATTTACGAGTCGATGTATTGAAGTTATTAGAATATAGACAAATCTCTAAAATTATTGCTCCTGTAATGATGAAGTATTTTTTCTGTTCTTTTGTATCTCCAAGCGTCTGTTGTTACGCTTTCTTTGTATGTAGGAAATTTTCATTGATAAAACCATTACATTGATTTTGACAACATTGTATCGCCATTTATTATTCAGTGACTTCCTGAGAAGGATAGCGTTATTTTGAGTATCACTAATGTTTATATAAAATGGTTTTTGCTATTGTTTAGTATTTTATTTGCTTCTTATATTTAAAGCAATAAATCCAAAATTCTTTTTTTTTTCATTTCCACCATATTAATGAAAATAATAAACATATGTAAAACTTAACAAAATGTCTTTATACATTGTTTATGACAAAAAAAATCGCAAAATAGATTTAGCTTAGTATTTCCTTAATGTAATTTATATTTTAGTACTTAATATGTTATCTTTAATTATTTGAACTGGCCTCGAAGGTGGCAATGTGGTTAATAGAAATTCAACGTCACAATTATAATAAATTATATTTATAATAAATAATAAATTAACTGAAATAAATTATAATCATCAAATTTTGTAGATTTTTTTATTTATATGAAATTGATAACATTTTCGGTGTATGTTTGCGTGTTTTCATATCTTTAAATAATATAAATTGTAAACTAATAATTCTTATTATTGTAAGTTGATAAGATCACTAATAATCTCATTACAATACTTCCTCTACCCCCTTAGCAATCTATGGTTGTGTTTCAGGTCACAGTTCTTGTATGCCGAAAAAAATATACATTCAATTCTTTTTAAATTTTTCTCTTTCAATTCATATTCTTTTCGCAGTTTTTTTTAATTTTTTTTACATATCATTACACCCATTTTGTAATCATGAAATTGTTTAATTCATTATGATCATGCTATCTATATTTCGAATAAGAATATAAAGTTATACCCCACTATCCCATAAAATTTCATACATGCGACATAAGATTGGCTTACGTTTTATACGGTTTTCTACCAGACGCCATGCAATTATGAAAGTAAAAAACATAAAATCTATTTTAGATATTTCAAATCCCAACCATATACTTTACTTAACTACGTGCAATTTCTTATACAGTTTCTTACTCCAGGTTTTACGTTCTGCTAATTTATAATGATTTTAAAAGTAAAGAATAAGTGGATACGTTTATAGTTATCAATCAAAATAGGGAATCATTTAGTTTAAAATACGTTTTAAAAAAGTTTATTAATAGTTTAAATCAGGGGTTCTCAACCGGTGGGTCGCGACCCCCCTGGGACGGGTCTGGGCGGGTCGCGAGATAGGCGATAAATGAAAAAAGAACTAAAAAACTCAGGCTATATATACCATATGAGCGGCGAATATAAAATTAAGCGACCATGTACTTATTTAGAAACTGAGTTGAGTCCGCTTGTTAAATACAATAAGTATATTTAATCAATTTACAATTAATCAATACTATTTTAAAATACAACTATAATTAACAAAAAGGAACAAATGGAGCTCTAAATGACTCAACATCGCTGCTAAAAATTATGGTGCCTGCCGCGCCGCTTGTATCGTAACGTAGGCCTTATTGTTGTGAGACAAAATTTGTTTATTCTAAAAAAGGCACACTACACAAAATACATGTTTTTAAAAGTCCAGCAGAATGATTTAATGAGAAACTTGAGCTTGCTTTGAATTAACTAACTGTAGAATGTCTGGGTTGACTTTTGTCAAACACAAAATAATATCATTTTCCAGTGCCAAACGATTTCTTGATTTGGTTTTTAAATTCACCATTGTGGAAAAATTTTCAAAACTTTAAGAAGTAGAAAAAAGTATCAAAATCTTCAATGCTACTTTGGTCAATTCTGGGTGTTCCTTCTTTATACTTAGCAAAAACTTGTCGGGACAAACATCGTCAAAAGTTAGTTTCAATGACTGATCACTAGATATATCTATCAGTTCATCGTGGAGGCCAGCATTCAATTCAGCTTTTTGAACAGCTTTTTCGGAAAATGGTTTTGTTCTCCACACAGATCCACTTGTATCTTCAACAGGAATATAATCATTCAACTGCTTCATCAAGGCTTCAAGGTGTGATGATATGAGTAATGAGAGAGATGATGTATCAATGGATGTGTCACCAATACTGTAGACATACTCCTTGAATTCTTGTGTAATTTGGAAATTTTCAAAGTCTTCATCTTTTATTCTTGTATTCCAAAGAGTAAATTTTCTTACAAATGCATTTACTCGGTATTGAGCATACAAAATAGTTGTTTCTGGTCCTTGTAGGGATGAGTTCAAAATGTTGAGATGAGAAAAAATATCAGCTAAGTAAGCAAGCTTTATTAACCATTTTTCATCGCTGAAAATATGGGAAAGTTCATGTTTACTGTCCATTAAAAAATGTAACATTTCTGATCTCAATGAAAACAGCCTACACAACACGTTACCCCGGGACAGCCATCTCACTTCGGTGTGGAATGGCAAATGTTTGGGCAGGGCTGCTACCTCTTCACACAATTTTTCAAGTATTTTACTCTGCAATGGTCGACTCTTGACGTAGTTAACAACTTTGATAGCCTCAGCCAAAACTTGACGTAAGTCATTCCTTTAGCTGCCAAAGCTTGTCTATGTAAAAAACAATGCACCCAGTTTGCATTAATGTTTTCAACCTGGCAATCAATCCGCTGTTTTTACCTGAAAGGGCTCTTGCACCATCACTACAAATTGAAACACATTTGTTCCAATCAATTTCAAATGGTTCAGTTGCCTCAACGAACACTTTAAAAAAGACTTTCACCTGTGGCATGGTCTGGCAAAGATTTGCAAAATAATACATTTCCTTAATAGAGTGACCGCAATCATACCTAATAAAACACAAAAACTGAGCACAGTTAGCAATTTCAGTTGATTCGTCGCATTGAATCGAAAAATACGTGCTTTCTTTTTTTTGCATCTTTAGCTGGTTCTGAACATCTTTCACCATGTCTGATATTCGTCGTGACACAGTGTCATTTGATAGTGGGATTTTTGTTTAGCTTGTCAGCTTCTTGAGGATTAATCATATTTGAAACCATATCGATTGCGGCAGGAAGAATTAATTCCTCAGCAATGGTATGTGGCTTCCCCACTTTAGCAATCTTTAGCGCTACCTCGTACGAAGCTTTGAGGGCATTTTTGCAAACATCAGTATGACTTTTAATATTTACCTGTTGACTGCGAAGGGACAGCAGTTTTCTCTGAAAACACTCGACTGGTTGGTTTTTCAGCGCAGAATGCTTAGTTTCAGGATGATGCTTCATTTTTGAAGGTTTCATGCTTTCAACTGATAAAACTTCAC
The DNA here is from genome assembly GCF_021130785.1 of Homalodisca vitripennis. Lineage (NCBI taxonomy): Eukaryota > Metazoa > Arthropoda > Insecta > Hemiptera > Cicadellidae > Homalodisca > Homalodisca vitripennis. Next base: position 43,028,036 of record NC_060209.1, on the reverse strand, counting down.
TACAAATAATACACTGAGGTTTGTTTTCAAGTTCAGTTAAACCAAACTGTAGATATGCATTATCATACTTTCGGCATTTTGTTTTGAGACTTCGGAACTACTTTTGCTACATGAAGCTTCTCTTTTTAAAAACTTATCCATTATTAATACTAAAACTTGAGTGTTCAATTTGAAGATCAAAGTACGCACTATTTCTCAAGACGTCAGGCAGTCGACTGGCACACTGGCACAGTGGCTTGTCGGAGGACGAATTGCGCCGTGCGATGGCTGCGCGCGCAGCTCCATGTCAGGCTGTCTCCGCGGCTTTAAATACACCACGCGTCAGTTCTGTAAATACACTGCGCACAGTCTTTGCCTGCTTTGATATTGAAGAATTGAAAATGATTAAAATTACTTTCGTTACATTTATTACCGGATCGTTTATTAATTATTAAGAAATTAGTGCTCACTAACGTTTTTTATATAGTTTTGAATAGTGTTTTTTATGTTTTTTTTTAACTAATTATTGCTGTCTTTTTGCATACAAAGGCTTACTTTACGATGTTACAAGAAGGGGGTCGCCAAAATTCTCAACCTAAAAAGGGGGTCGCAGCATTGAAAAGGTTGAGAACCACTGGTTTAAATTAATCTTTTGTGTAATTTATTAAATATCTAATTTTTTTTTTTTCAAATCAATAATAGTAGTATTTTAGTGTGAAAAGTTAATTAAAAAATTTTGCAGTCAGCTTTTTACAAAGCTTTGTTTCATATTTTAAATTAGTAGACTAGGCTATTCCATGTTTAAATGTTATATGTTTAAATTAAGTCCTCATCAATTACTCTTCTAATTTTTTCAATACACAACCATTGTTGTCCTATAGAAATTTACAACTTAAAGAAATACCCTATTGATACTTTATAAGTTATTTTTTATTAGACCAAGTTAAGTTATTCATAATGGTAATTAACAGACATAGTTGTTTACAGGAACACAAATTTGATAACTAAGCAATAGGAAGCAAAATTAAGTTTATAAAACATGACATATATTTACTATAATGCTCCAAAATACTATTCGTTCAATAATTATTTTATTTTACATAGAATATGGTAGGGTAGTGGTATGGATAGGATATACCTCTTACTCTTAGGTTACATTAAGTGGCATTAGTTATATCCTAATAACTAATCTCAAGCGTTCAAACATTTCAGCTTGGCTCTTAGATTGTATACAGTATATTGGCTTGGGTCAGGACTATGATGGAATTCCGATCGTGATATTGAACCTTTGTATGATTCTAGCCAATGCCACTAACTCTATCCTCTTTCTATACGTCTACAATCTGCTACACAAAACGTTAAAAGGTGTTCAGAGAAAATACACTTCCTTATCTCGTTGTATGATTTATTGTTTCATAATTTGTTTAAGAAATCTATGGAACTCACCAATTGAGAAAAATGAAATAAAAAAGTGTAATATTTTAACTTGAATATGTAATTTTCTACCCTGGATAAATAATATTTTAGTCAGGAAAAACGTTATTGAATAATATAATATAATTATGCTTATAATATAATTTGATTGTAACATGAACAATTGATCTTGAAATGCAAGTAATATAATAAATAGTTTTTATCAAGATTTTCATTTGACTAACTACGTTACAAAATTAAAAGTAAATTTCCTTTGAGTGTCGGTAATGTTATGTTTGTTTTAGTTAAATAATGCTTAGTATATAACATATTTATCTGTAAATTTTACTCTATGATTTATCCAAAGTTATTAACGCTATCGGATGAAATCCAAAATGAATATCAGAAAATATTGAAAATTATATGTAATCATAATTTAAAATTCCGGGAAATCACACTTATTAAAAATTACTTACAAAAACTATATATATAATTTTTTGCATGAACACTTACACTTTAATTCGCAGACCTTTTACACTTTTGCAAGGATAGTGTTTTAGTTGGAGTTTCTTGCAAATATTGAAATTAATAAGCCATTCCATTCTCGAGATGTCCTGTGGACAAATAGAAAGACATACAGGAAATAATAAAAAAAGAAAAATTTCGCAGCATAGAAATCATTCTTGTAAAAATGAAGTTTCATGCAAACTGTAAGTTCTACATATTAAATGTTTCTCAATATAGGTGATATAGAAAGAATTTTATTCGTTACATTGGGTTCCATATCAGTGTAATAAAACTCTAGATACTAGTTTCTTAAAATTACGTTTTATTTGTTGGGAAAGTAGTCTAACATGTGATAATATGTGACAGTTTTGAATATCTTTGGGTGTATTTTGTTTGTTTAAAAATGTCTATATTTAGTTACTTTTTCGTTACCATCATGATATGGTTACTCTGAAGATCAATGTAATAATATTAGATAACTCTAAACAAAATTCTATTAAGAGACTTATACAATTTTTTAATTAAGAGTTATTTACACATTGATTATTAATACAAGCATTCAAACACAATTCAAGCAAACAGACATAAATTCACTTTTTCCAGCTCATTTCACTAAATCTCAGTCCAAAATTCAATAACAAATTTTTTCTCTACCCTGACACTTACTTCTCCAGTTTTGAAACTATGAAAAAAATTCTCTGAATCCTTACAGAATACGACACAAAATAAGTGACACAATAGAAGAAAAAAAGAATCATGTCAAAACGTAAAAAAATGCCCCTTATCTCCTGGTTAGTCAGCAGGAAGCGCCTTTCAAGTGTTTGTAGCTGCCGATTGCTCTTACCAGGAGTTAATGGGCCTCTTTGTAAACAACAATGTTTTTTCGCTTAAGTGAATAGTAAAGAAAAACTTTTGGGTTTAATTTTCACTGAGTTATTGGCATATTTAATAATTTTTTATGCTATAAGGTGTATAAAAGTATAATTCCTATTACCAAGGAATATAAAGCCATTTAGAAAATAGTTTTGGTTGATTTGAGATATTTCCATTGCTATTCGTGCATATTAGGAAGTTTTTAACAGTAAGATAACTAATCTTATGTAAATGTACTACACTAATCATATATGTTACTATATTTTTAAAACTTACCCATGAGGCTTACCTCAATATTTATGTTATATCGATAGTAAAAGTTTAATATTTATTAACACATATTTTACTAATATTATATACTTTTAATACCATAGGAATACTTATAACATGTTTGTATTTTTAGTCGAATATGATAATTTAATATGAGGTTGAACTATTTTGAATATAAGCACAACTCTAAATGGTAATTTCAAGCTGTTAAAAATCTTTAAATCGCTTCTATCCAGAAACGATAACGTTTGATAAGAATTCAAAACACATTTGAAATAAAGTTATACTTTTTTATACTTTATCTTACTGTTTCACGTATTAGTCTATCTTATATGAATAAACTGATATTAATATTAGATTTCCGTCATTCTGGTAAGAATAATATGAACTAGTAATCAATAACCTATATTTGTAACAAAGGTTTGCTACGAAAAAAATGTGTTTAATGGCACAAATTAAATAAGTTACAAAACTAGCTTAATTTGATCCTATGCTTTTATGTGTTGAAATATATAGTCCACGTACATATCCTTGCTAACTATACAATAACTTGAATCGAAATATCCCAAAATTTACGTCATCTGGACCTTTGAATATATAAGCAAATTGTCTAAACTGTTATATTAAGTTATCAACTGGGGTTTGTATCGTCCTCTTAATCTATTTGGCAATACATTTTCAGATATTCTTGTAATTATTAACGATAATTTGAATTAATAAGCATTTCCAAACTCATCCACTCAGCGACGTAACTAGGTTATTCAGCACCCGGGGCAAACACCTATTTTGGCGCCCCTCCCCCCCCACCAATTGAACTGAAACTAATTCCTTATAAATCCTCTTAAAAAGTGTGGTGTGTCCATCGGTACCGGGTACGCTAACATTAATACTATCTTGAATCTTGATCTTAAAATACTCAAACCTCAAGTTTCAAAGTATATAGGCCTAAATATATTTGGTAAATAATAGAATACGTATTTTCAAAAACAAATAGTTTATTTCAAAACAACACCATTTATACTAAAACACTTATGATAGTAAATTATGTAAAATATTGATTTAAACATTTAATTGTTCTTAGAATTTAACTTTTCGGGCTTTTCTTCTTGCAGCAAATGTACTGACAATCTCACTGAAGCCATAGTTTTGAGGCTACCTGGTGCTCAATGGAAATAATCCCTAGGTTTGTCAGCCTCTGTTGCCCTGTCAAATTCCGTAAATAATTTTTTATTATTTTAAGTTTACTAAAACTTCTTTCATTCGAAGCCACTGAAACCGGAATTGTCAAGAAGAGCCGTAAGGCAGTCATTATGTTTGGATATACATCCTCCATTTTGTTCACACACAAAAATTTCAGAAGATCAATCGAAATTGGCTGTTTGGATATTTGGTACTAAATCCAAACCATGGTATTTGAAACTTTCCACTTCAGTTGCCAATTCGTCTTTGTCCAAGTCTTCTTTATATTTGGAGGCTAATTCAATTGCTTTAGCCTTTAGGTCATCCCACTCATTGTTCCAAAGCTAGCTCCGTTGAGAAAACCAAACAAATGATTTATGTTTTGAATAGAGTTGAATCTTTCTCTGAGTTCACAAAGAATGCGATCGACGATTTCTAATAGCTGCTGTTGAAATTTCTTCTTCTTCTGAGAATTCAGGTGCTTCATCTTCGGCATTCTCATCAAACATGCGCTTTTTTTCTTCTCTTTCGAACTACTTTGAAATGAGGATCAAGGCCAAGATTTTGTTGCCATTTCTTTGGCTTTCTTTCATTGCAGCGTTTTGAATAGTTTGCCCTTTCCGAGTCTAGTTTCAGAGATCAATCGACTGATGTGTTTGGCCGATCTATGTATGGTGATATTCTCCACTTGTAGGAGCTTGTTCACAATGTCAATGCGGGTCAATTGCTTGTACCAAAAACAGGAGAGGAACTATAAACTCAAACTGCTTGACATTTTTCAAAAGATTAGCTGCTTCAGTTTTTGTTTCATCTGAGGTAGTTAGGCTGGTTCTGAGGTCATTTAAAGCATTTATAATTTTACCTAGATGCTTGTATATAACTTGTACAGCTTCCCTCTTAGTCGACCATCTGGTGTTACTTTGTAGTTTTAGAGATAGAGGGACATGTTTTTAATAAAACCTCCCATCTATTGGTCGAGGAAGCAAAAAAATTGTACAAGCAGTTAAGAGTTCTCAAAGTATGACTGTACCTCCCCTGACATACTAGCAGCATTGCACCTACTAAATTTAAGGAATGAGCCGCGCAAGGCACAAAATAAGCCAGGTTGTTTTCGGCAAGAATCCTAGATTGGACGCCTTTGTATTTGCCAGCCATATTCGAACCATTGTCATAGCACTGGCCCCGGCAGTTCTTCAAATCTAAGCCATCTTTTTTTGATTTTCTCTGAAATTTCTTGCGAAAGACCCAATCCAGTTTTTTCACCAACTTTTACAAAATCAATAAAACTCTCCACTACCTCCGGACCCTGTTTCGGTGATTTTCACATAACGAAGGACTTGAGACATTTGCTCCAAATGACTTACGTCGGGAGTACAGTCAAACATAATTGAAAAAAGTATTTTGAAGCCTTGATGTCACAAATATATGTTTTCTCTGACTTTTCCTGCAATAATGTCTAAAAATTCATTCTGGATGAGCGGCGAAAAGTAACTGACTTGGCCTTTTTTATGGCGAAGAATGTGCTCTTTCAGAGGTGCATGGTAATGAGATACTAGTTCAATAGTGTTCAAAAACCTACCGCATCTAGGGTCACTGAAATCCAGGTTTTCATTGGAGCCTCGTAATGGGCTGCCATCTTTTGCTAGGTGTAAGATTACATCAATGATAGCATACAAAACACCCTTCCAGTGTGCCTCTTCAAGTGCAATCATGTCTTGTAGTTCTTTGTCAATGCCAGAACGTTTACTTAAACTAGATTCTAAATTTTTCCAAGCACAAAAGCACTGTTTGTGATTTAAGGAGTTTCTCATGCTCAGGAATCCGTTCACTCAATTTCTTCCACTGAGTGAACCCTTCATCTTTGGCTAAAGCAGAAATCTTATGTGGATGTTGATGTTCAGTGTGCGAAAAAAGTTTGCATGGGATACAATACAAGGAATTGTTTGATTTGCTATAGACTAGCCATGTTCGATGTACTTTTAAGCCATTAGGCATAATTTTTGTAAACCACTCTTTAGTCAACTGTCTCCCATCTCTTAAAGTATTGTTAAGATCAGGTTCTATTTTCCTTCATTTCAATAATCTCGATACGAGAAAACATCTGTCTGCATCCGAAATGGTATTAGGCCACTTCCCGGGATCTTTTAGATCAATAGATTTAGTAGACTCACCATGGGTTGGATCAGTTGTCAAACTCGTAGACGTACCATTATTATACTTTTTGCTCCGGTTGAAACATCTCGATCTCTTCACCCTCGACGTCATCCTGGGTGACCGTTGGTACAACTGGAAGTTCTTCCAGCTGAAGATTTTCCGTACCAAGATTAGCATTAGTTGAAAACACGTCTTGGACTGCATCAGCTGATGACCCTCCATCTTCAAAAGTCGTACTTGTACTACAGCTGATTTCATCTGAAAAAATAAAAAATTCGAGTTACCTTCATTCGATAAAATAATATTATTGGTATATTTGTCAATTTGTGGTAGAACTTAGCTGTTTAAATTGTGACGTATTTATCTAAAGCATAGTTTTAAACGCTAAATTAAACAATACTGCCGACAAAGCATCTCCTACTATACTATTTTTTTAAATAAATTATGACGTTCTTAGTTCTTGGTTAAAGCGAAATGTCGTCTTCAAGTGTGACGATGACTAGATTTGCTGCTTGTTAGCGTTTCTAAGAAATAGCTTAAGAAAAGAAAGCTTAAACCCTGTGTTCAATTATATATTTTTAAACACAGATTCATATCAATAGTACGCTGCTACAGTTACAGAAAAGTTAATTATGATATATTTTTTAAGGTTTCAATAAGTTATCATTAATCTGTATTAGTTTAATAAATACAAAGTAACAAAGTACTGTATATCTATCTTACCTACCTTTACTGTTTGTTTCATTTAGCCATGATGATAGAAGAGACGAGGATTGATGTGCTTCTTTTTTTTCTCTCTTTAGCTCTTTTTGCGATTTTCCGCACCAGACAGTTTTTTCGACATGACTAATATTCACAAAACACGAAAATAATATTGCTAGTAACACTCAAAGAAAACAGCTCCGCAACCACTTTACGTGAACCGAACCACTGATGATGTATATAATGAAGTAGAAGTATGAACTATATTGTCACAACAATAGTAGTGCACAACTGCACAACATAACGCAGTTAGTCTGTTAGTCAAGGTCAGGCCAGCGAGCATCGATGTGTTTGTGTTTGTGGCAATGTGGCATGTGTGGTGCGGTGAGAGGGATGGGGGAGCTGCGGGTGGGAGCCGGGAGGGGAAGGAAGTGTCTGACGCCGCGCCGTCCTAGTGAGTCATTCCACAGATAACACAGTGTGCCCATACTCGTTCTGTACAAGTTCATTCATGCAGACCGTAAACATGATTCGTAAATAGTCAGATAGCATTCATCATTTCACTTTGCATTTTCTTAGACTTAAATCAAATAAAAATAATAAATATAATGATTTTCTTTTGCAAACCACACCTCGCATTAAAAAAATATTTTCAACAATTTTTATTAGAAAAATCCTGTGGCCGTGTTGGCGCCCCCCCAACAACTTGCGCCCGGGGCACATGCCCCGCGTGCCCCCCCTAGTTACGTCGCTGCATCCACTACATATTATGATACTAGTCCTAATAACTAGAGATGTAAACGGACATCTCGATATATTTACATACTGTTAAAGCAACAATACTTTATTGTTTGGATTGTAATGAGCATACATGAATACATTTTAGGAATATGGAGATGCTAACTCTATCAAATTGTTCGCATAAGATCATTCTTAGAAAATTTGTCTAAAACCGAAGTAAACTATATTTTATGTTTATTTACATATGATGTGGTTTTACATATAATTAGGCATCAAATATATGTTTTATATAGCAATAAAATTTTTTTTAATTAAATACATTGAAATAATAAGCTATTATTCATGCTTATGTTTCAGGTCGCTTTGTGAAACCTTTTTGTTACAAAGATACAAACGTAATGCAATTGTTGTTCATCTACAAAAAACACAGATTGGAAATAAAAATACAACTCACTTAAGGTTCCGATGGTGAGGCTTGGATAACTTTGTCAAATTAATTGAACACTAGATTTGTTAGTACAAATGACAATATTCGCACACATTTCTAACATAACTGAAATGCAGCATTACAGTAAGCAAGATACGCATAAAATACTATAGTCTTTGTGTATTGGGTCTGAAACATTTTATTCTTCTTGTATAATAAATTTAAATTGTTTTTCCTATAACACACATTGTAGAAGCTCCTCGACAATTCCTTCGCTAGAGGCTATAGTCTGAGATCCAAATATTCTAATGTTTCAGGAGGGGGAATTGGCATATACTCATATTAGCCAGTTCCTATTATAATAGACTATCAACTACTTTGATTATAAAATTGAAAAGTTTTAATAAATTGTCCCTTCTAGTTTCTAACAATTCTGAGGGAACTTGAGACTAATCTTGATTCTTGTTGAGCATATATAGTCATTATACGGCAAGAGAGTTTATATTATGTTAAAATTATTTCTCTTTTTGGATTTGTTAGTAAAGAATTGTTACATAACCCCGTGCAACTATAACACACAAATGTGATTAAATACACCTCGTTTAAGAGAATAATTTAAAAACAACTTTACCTTTGGCATTAGAATTTAAGAAAGCTCTCAATTTTTAGATTAATTCCCAAGTAGCTGGAAGAGATAATCACAGCAGACAACTTTAATTTCGTTCTGCTTGATTTGTTACGTCATAGTCACATTTGAATATTTTATTTACCTAGTGTAAGATCTTATATTTGAGCAACTTTTTACATGTATAATTGCCAATAGCGTTACTTGTTGGTATTAACATAATTGAAATAACTCCACATTGAAGTAATTGAACTATTAACGCTTCTTCAAATGTCTTGTTATTTTTTATATGAATAAATTAGTTACTTAAATACGTCTCCAGTTTTTATCAATTTTACTAACTGCCTTATCCCAAATTCATTAATCGATCAAAACACAGAAAAGTTATGTTACCCAATAGTAAAATCATTCTCAGGCACAGTTCTTTGCTTAGGTTACACTATATTATTCTTTAGATCTGTTAGCTAGTCGAATTGTTTGTAAGAGATGCTATTTCCTTCTATTTTAACGGTGATTTTTTCCTGATTTCCAAGTTCAATTTACTTTTATAACTTGTGAAAGCGACCACATCTTTCTTCTTGACCACTATTTATATTGCTATGTTAAAGGTTGATTGTATATCATAGGGTAAATATATATATATATACAAGTTAAATTTACAAAAACCAAATCAAGCACTTTTAATCGCACGTTTAAAAATACAAAAAAACGTGAACAAATTGTGAAATTGATGATATACAGGGTGTTTTGCGAGAGATTGGACCAACTTTAGCATTTAATAGTAAAGGCAAAAAAAAGCAAACGTTAGTTCATATAAACTTTCGTCCTATCTTGCTTTGTTTATTCCATATGTGTTTTTTACGTAAAAAGTTCGTATCTAAGAACACGTTAAAGCAAATAACTATACATTGGCAGTTACGTTCAGCTAATTAAAGGGAAAATCAAAAGTGATTGTAAACGTATTATATATATATATATATATATATATATATATATATATATATATATATATGTATATATGTACTAGTTAAATTTACAAAAACCAAATCAAGCACTTTTAATCGCACGTTTAAAAATACAAAAAAACGTGAACAAATTGTGAAATTGATGATATACAGGGTGTTTTGCGAGAGATTGGACCAACTTTAGCATTTAATAGTAAAGGCAAAAAAAAGCAAACGTTAGTTCATATAAACTTTCGTCCTATCTTGCTTTGTTTATTCCATATGTGTTTTTTACGTAAAAAGTTCGTATCTAAGAACACGTTAAAGCAAATAACTATACATTGGCAGTTACGTTCAGCTAATTAAAGGGAAAATCAAAAGTGATTGTAAACGTATTATCACTTACTTTCCATTTAAAAACAACAGTACTTAAAATGTTTCTATCTTCGATATTTCAAAAACTGTAAAAAAATGAACATCCCACGAATAAAATGCAAGAATAATTATTACTTCCAATTGTAAGAAAAAAGTTACAATACAATATGTGTAAATATCAGTTGAGAAGTAAATTCAATTTTAGTGGGTCTATGCTATCTTACATATAGATATTATATTTGTAAGTACAAGTCTTAATTGTTTTTTTATTTATTGTCACCACCTTAAAACATGTAATATTAATTTACACGTTCGCCATATCAGGTTGAACTGAGATGTCTACAGGACAGTAAAGAACTACATTTCTGTAGAGAAACAGGATAACCGAATAAATGAACTACAGGTTTGTGGAGCTGGTCACGTAACTGAAGTAGGGTAACAAATTGTTAATGAGAAAGGCAACCTGCACGCAATACGTCGAGCTATAAGCAGACTCATTACACGTCACTCCAATACAGCTTTCAGGCAAATAAATATTTTCATAACTATACATTTACTCTAGCTGTATAAAATAGATCCGTGCCAACCTTGGCTAAAATTGATCAAAATTTAATTATTTTCATGGTTGTGTGTGTAGAAACATACACATTTTAATTACTCTCGTAACGTCATTTTATCAAAGTCTCTTCAACGTTTCTTAATTATGTACCTTAGATTCTGCAATCAGCTTTAAAAAATATATAAGGATTTATAATAAATTATATAATATATATGAAAGTAACGCGAGGCTTAAATTCATAACTTATGAGATTACTTCTGGTTGTTAACTTCTATGAATAAGTTGGTTACTCTTATTTAAACAAAAGTATTAGCATAGCAGCTGTCTACTTCTACAAAGTTTTATATAGATTGTTGAAAAAAACTAAAGTATAAAGATGGTTTTAAGTGACTTTCATAGTTTTTATCTAAGTTGCATATAACTGACCATTGAAATCAGTGGATTTCTTTATCCAATAAAATAAATTATTAATATGCAATGAAGTAGCATAAACTCTCCAAAAACTATTAATCGTTATATTTAGCATTCCCGTTTTCAGTTTACGCACGGAATAATAAAAAACGAAGAATAATTCGCAATTTGGTCTTTAACCAAGAAATTTAATATTATCAATGAGCATGAGAATGAGAAGCATATCATTGCAATTTCGTTTTGTACGAAAGTTTATACAGTTAATAATTGACTAAAGCTTTATGAACGTTGTTCGTGGCATACTAAAACATTAAATACAAACTGACCTATCCGAAAAAGAGCTTTTTTACATTTTTTATAAATTTTTTTCCGTTAAATTAATAATATCCGATAAAGATACAACTGATATAGATAAAATCCTGGACCATAAAAAATATCTACATATTATTAAATGAAATTTATTTTTATTTTTTGTTAAATTTACATAGATATTTTTGTAATTTAAATACATGTATAAAAATTTTTAGTCATTGAATAACGAACACGTGATGATAATTTATTAGTCCTTATTTGATTGCTGAGAAAGGAAGGAGATTAAAAATTTTGTTTGAGCCTTAGATAAAATAATACCAAGATAATCAAATCACAACTCCAAATTATTATAGTGATTCTTTTCCAAACTTGAATAGTTAAAACTTAACAGACTTTAAGGTTTCTTACATTATTCGTATGTTTTCTGATGTTATGATATGTAATACTAGCACTTAGTTGCGGCTACGCTTGCAATTCATATGTGTGGCATTCCATCTAACATTCCATGATTGATTGGATGGTTCAAAAGAATTCAGTAATGCTGGAACTATTTTACTCCAAGGTTGAAAAATTCCAATGAAGAAATTTTAAGCTTTCTTATTGAAAACATTTTTTTGATATAATGCGGTAGAGTAAAAAATAAACGCAATATCCTTCAGCGATTTTATATCATTCAAATAATGCATTTAGTATCTTGTTTATTGCTATATGATTCCATTTTCCATCCGTTTTTTTTCCATCCAATCAGTTGAGAAATTCTGGTTAGAGTGAATTATGTTTCCAACCACAATGTTGAGTTTGCCTTTAATATTTACTCTGGCCTTAGTTTTCTTTTTCAAAGTTGGTTTTGCTTTGTGACAACATATTTTCTTTCTTGAAATCTACTTTCATCTGAACATTTAAGGAATTCTCCATCCAATAAGCCATGATGTGGAGTGGGAAGTGTAATGTACGGAGAGTGGACGATGGGCAGACGGCTTCAAAGAGAGTTTTTGAAGCAACATTCCGACCATTTTGTATTTTAAGGCCTTTTTCTTGGGTAGATTTCTAAGGTAAATAACTTACAGAATCCCTGTATTGATAGATGGGACGTTATATAACAATGTTCTCACAGAACACTTGGCTACATTTATCAGACTCTCAATGGATAGTTCGCAACTTTAGATACCAATACGGGAGTTTTCACTTTTTTAAAGACCAGTGAGGCGTGACCCTGAGGGATATTTGCAAGAAACATAGGCCTACAATCATCCAAAGGACCGTAATCATATATAAAGTTTCAATCCAATCAGTTGAGCAGTTAAAACGTGAACACTTAACAAACAAACAAGGGCATTTTGTCATTTTAAATATTATTAGAATTGGCATTCCTAATTTATGGAATGAGACATGTAAATTATCATAATCTCCAAAGGACCAAGGGCAGTTATAAAACATGGAAACTTTTTATTGATTTTTAAAATAACTGATTGATTTAAAACTATACTGAATAATCAGTTCACAATTCATTAAATTATCATATTAATGATAAAGCGTTGAGGAAAAATATGCTCAAATAAAGTCAACTGGCTGATACTGATACTCATATACATATAAACACATATTTTTTTAGTAATAAATAATAAATATATATATACATATACAACATATTTAGTTCCATTTCTTATCGAAATGCATCTTTTCAAAATAGTCTTATTACATGTTTTTTTAAATAATATTTCGTTACTTATTTTCACCTTAATGTGTTCAAAAGTATATTATATGTAATATTAAGCACAGCAATAATTAAGTTTTATACGTGTCAAAAGGTATTTAACTGCATTGTTTTCTTTATTTTTTGCTTATAAAGTAAAAAGCTTATATTTTTATGTAAGAACCGACCAATCTTATAATATTAACTTTCAAGCACTAAAAGTACAAAACCTAAAACGATATCTTGTTATTTTAATTGGAATATTCCATGTGTTATATGCAATAATGTACGATATATTCAGAATTTGAAAATTCCTTTTATAAACCCTTATAATGTATTTTGTGTCTGTTGTTCATAGCATACACAATACACATGCTAATAAGGCTATTCTTTCTCCCTGCCTCCGTTATCCCCTGTGTTCCTTTCACAGTTACGAGTATTACAAAAGAGAGAAGATAACTAATATGCTAATTTTGCGTTATTAGGCTGATGCTCATTTTTTTGGGGTTACTTACATGTTTCATCAATAACAGTTTTGAGGAATATTTTCATTGTAATGTTTTTGCAAAGATAGTAATTAAGAAAAAAAACTAAATTAGATAGGATTATCACAAATATTAGCGCACTAATTGTCATTTGTAACAAACGTAGCCTGGCCACCTGTCTTCACACATTGTTTATACATTTCAAATTGTCTACTTAATCCGATTTTAAATTAAATATTTTAAACTTAAACGAATACGTTGGCACTGCCTTAGTTTATTTAGTTAATTAGGAAGATAATAATAGATAATCAGTTTTAAATCAATAAGTGAACTTATCCGAGACATTCATAGATGTATAAAGCCTTTCATTCTTTATGTAATTAATTTTTGATAATTATTATAATGGGCAGTAGCAGAGACAATATTTATATAGGATGGATTAAGAGATGAGGAAACAAAGCATAACGTTTTTGTGTATACTGTATGTAATTAATTTGGAAAATTCCCATCACCTAATTGTTTTGAGGTTATGAAGGGAGATGTCACATCAAATTGGCATTTTAATTAGTTTAACCCGGATTGTAATGCATCAAATAGGAATCTAATCAGATAGTTAAAACAAATTCAACTTTAACTTTAACACTCTGCCACATATGTTTCCTCTTTGACAGTCTTTAGACCTAAATCTTATTATTTCATATAAATTATACATTTTTTAAATGCATAATAAATAAAACATTCTATTTTACTATCTTATTCATGATAATTCACCAGCATTATTCAAGTGTAATTTTATAGTCTATTTAGAGTTAATGGGATAAATCATAAATACAAAAAAGTTTATAAACAGTTATATTAAAGAATTAAATTTAAAATTTGTGAAGAATAAGTGGTAATGACTATTTAGAGAATAAATAAAATTAAACTATCAGAATTCCTAATATGTAAAGGTATAATTAATTATTTCAGAACTAGAAACGTTTTGTTTGCGAAAATTACCAAAATAGTCCTTATTAGGCGTGTGTTTGATTATAATTGGTAGAAATATTATTTAACAAATGTTCATCGGGAATGTTGTTTCGTAATTTGGAAAGCATTAAAGCAACTCTATCGATGAAAGGGTTTCTGCACTAAACGGCCTACTTAAATACCTATAAATTACAAAAACTATTGACCTTTTAAAAATATGTATATTTAATTGTGGTACACCCTGATATTATAAGAGATGAAGCTTGAACAATTATATATTCACAATGTTCATCAAAGCTATGAAATATTTGTATACATTTCATCGGCAATCATATGCCTACACTGAAATAACAGATAGAGTGGATGCCTGCAGAGAGATTGTATTCCAGGAAGCATAATAGGATTCGGACATTGTCATCGTTATAAGTTTTATAATCGTTTTCTCCTATCTGGACAGAAAGCAGCTTTCGGGTTTATTTGTCCCCTTTTTTATTTCCATTCTGTTCTTCTTTCTTTTCTTTATTTGTATCTATAACCCACATACCCTTCTGATAAAGAGGACGGAATTCAATCATCGTAACCATGTTTTATACATTTGGATCATATAATATATAATAGCAGATTTCCAAAATCCAATTATCCTTCCTAACTTTCCAACGTCAATAAAAATTTTCTAATTTGTCTTTTAATTAGGACAAGTAAATGGAAAACCCCTATACATTTAATTCCAAAAGGATATATTATTAGCTTCCAATCATTTCCAGTCGAAGCGGGCAAGAGAAGCCACACTCCCTAATGTTTAAGAACTAGACTGACGTTAACATTAAAGGAGCTTTGCCCACATCAATAACAATCCTCCACAACAAACTAAAACAATAAATTTTACCAAACTAACATCTATTTTACCCCCATTATAAAAAAAAATGTGGTTAGTGCCGCTCCTGGACATTATTTTGTGAAGATCATGTGAAATAAATTTTTGCTGCGCCCATTACATGTCCTCTTGGCAGATGCAAACCTACCAGGTGGAAACGCTCCTACCTATGGTCTAGAAGCTTCTGGATGCTGGAAATTTTCAGATCCAATTAGATTTTTTAGAGTGCCAGTTACTAAGGAATGGGATGTTTAAGGTCTATGAATTTAAAAAAAAGTTTTTTTTCAGTGTTTTTGTATCTTCCTCAAGGTAACAAATTCCAAGATTAAGTTCGTAGCCAAAAGCATCTAGAGAATGAAGAGTATCTATGGATAGAAACTCTAGAAGTATCTATGGATTGGAACTCCCATAGGCCAGAGCTTTAGGTAATGGGAGATTCTAGAATCTTAAGGCCTAGGAAGATAGACAGTGAATTTCCCTACATGTATGTTGAATATAATTTAAAGGAATAATGAGTTACGAAATACACCAGCTTACAAAAACTGGTTTCAATGTTTCTTCATATGCAACATGATTGTTGGCCTTGAATGAAACACAACTTTACTAGAATATGCAAAGTTGTTCGTGTTAATATTCAGAAATAGGATATTTATTTATCAAGTATGCATTGATAACTAACAAATAAGTCAGTCAATTCGTATATGTGTAGATAACAGATATGTCAGGAATAGTATGATGATGTATGCTATAAATAATACAGAACTAACACAACACAATACATTTAATAACTGATCCGCTTTATAGCCAACGTGTCTAGAATGATTAATGCATGGCAGCTTAATGGCAACAAAATGAAGAGAGAAAAAGCAAACGCTGTATAATCCACCTTTGAAGAAACATTTTGAAGAAAAAGGTGTATTATAACACTTGAGGTATTTTACTTAATGTTCACATTATATGTAAATTAATTAAGGTAACATGAGGGGCTTAGGACTATATACACGAACAGACTTAAAACCGTATCTAATGTAGTGACTATTGCTGTTTGGTTCATTTTTATCAGTATAACCTCACTCTTTAGTGCTCACTACTGTAATAATAGGACAATGTCGATGGTAAACAATGTTTTAATTATATATTTATTTGTTATTATAAATTATATTGTAATATACGTATACTCTATGTATATAAAAGAGGATGTTAGTACATATGTCATTAATATAATCAAAAACTATTTGACCGATCGTTATGAAAATTTGTATGTATATGTATTTTTCAAAACAGAAGGTTTATATGATATACCTATTGATATAACTTAATACCAAGCGGCGCTGCAAAAGATACAAATTTTCAAAGTGCCTGGACATTATGAACTGCAACTATGAGAGAAAATATGGAGTACCTATAGATGAAAGTTCGTTAGACTGTGTTTTTTAACTATTATACTTATCCCAGCTCTACATGTTCTAAAATATAAACAATAGTTTATAAAGAAAACGCGTAGTGTCATTTTAATGCACTTTTAGCTGTACTTGTTTGATCAAATATTAAGTATTACATCTAAATGAAAATGTTACTATCCAAGAAAGTAAATTAGAATGCCTATAAATTAAAACTTGCCCTTGATTCAACAGGTCATGAATTAAAATCAATAATTTTATGTAATTTTAATATAAATAGAATATATATATATATATATATATATAATATATATATATATATATATATATATATATATATATAGCATAAGATTTTTTTTATATAAACATGTATGAGACCACTACAATGACGTCTGTTGACACAAAACTTTTAGTCCTCCAGAATAGTTTTGATCGTAATATAGATTATATTATATCACAGGCTTGTAAACATTATTACTGCTATAATTTTGTATAACCAGAAAACATTTGCTACAGAAACAGTATTAGATCTTAACCCAGATTAGTTAGCCTGTAAACAATATTATTTCTCAAGATAGCGGTTATTTGCCTTATGCAAAACCTTTAAGTACGAGACATATTTCCCTATTGTATCACCAATACTAGGATAAAATAATATATGTTATCATTTGCAACGTTTTTACAATACTTGTTATCATAAGCTTTTAAAGTCACAGTAGTTACACTCTTTTGAAGGACATTTTAAAATCTTATTTTATTGTGTATCGTGAAGAAAAAAACATGATTAATGATTCCCAGATCGCTTACAATACTTTTTAAATGTTTACTTTTATATTTTGTAATCGTACCAGGTTGTGTTTAGTATACTTTTTTATATATAGGTGCGAAACAAATCTTCAAAAGACACCGCCATCGTTAATACGGCAGATAACAATGGACGCTAGTGTGGAGATTTGTACCCACTAAAAGACACTCCTCTTCCCTCTCCACGTAGATGGTATGGGGAGGACTGGATTGGAACCGCGTTAGCATTACATGAATCCAGTCCGTGCTACGTCTTGCAACGCCTACTCCTGGCTACTAGTCCCTTTCGGCGATTTTATCTGTCAGAAGGTGCTGTGCATAAGCTGCGGCAGCTGACCAGTTTTCTTCTTGTGTGATCATATAGGTCACCAGGCTTGAGGGGGAGAGCCTGGCGCCTATATCTCTTCGGCGCTGCTTCTGTAGTCCTTCCACCGAGCAAACTCGAAGAACGTGTGTTCGGCGTCGTCGATTTGGTCCAGGCAATATTTGCACGTTGGCTTGTCATGTAGTCTCATCCTGAAGAGGTAGTCGTTAAACTCTCCGTGGCTCGTCAAGAACTGTGTCAGGAAAAATTCCGCTTCTCCATGTTTCCGAGAGAGCCAGACGATGATTTCCGGTGTCAGCCGTGCCGTCCATCAGCCCGTTCCTCCCGATGTCCATCGATCTTGCCACTCCTGTAGCGTTTCTGTCTTTATCCCCGTTCTTCCTTCCTTGGAGTTATCATTCCTTTTAGTGTCGTAGAGTTTCACTCTTTGAAATGATAACAAATCAATCGGTGTGGCTCCTGGTATTACCAGTACGGCTGCTTCCGAAACCGTTCGGTAGGCGCAAGCTACCCTTAGAGCCCCTCATCGCTGCACCGCAGCTATTTTGCGTCGCTATGTCTTTTGCTTTAAGATATCCGCATATATTTCCACTCAATAAACCAGAACTGAATGAACTGTTTCCAGTAGCACTCTTCTTTTTTTGGCTCGTGGTCCCGTTGTATTCGTCGTAATTCTTGACAAGCTAGACACTGTCCTGTTAGCCTTCGTGCATGCGTTTTCAAGGTGTTCTCTGAAAGACAGCTTTTCTTCTATCATTACCCCCAGATAACGCAGAACCCTTGTTATCTTCAACGTTGTGCCTCCCATGTCTACAGTGAATAGTTTTTGGAACCATTTTTGACGAGTTAGGACGACCATATTGGTTTTCTGCTTGGCGAGTTTCAGGTGGTGTTTCTCGAGCCAATTTTCAACTGCGTCAATAGTCTCTCGGACCAGCAACTCTGCCTCTTCTACACTGTCAACTACTATCGTACCCACGACATCGTCCGCAAAGCCCGTGAGTTCCACTTGCTTTGGTAGCGGGATTTCAAGGAGCTCGTCGTAGTCCGCGTTCCATAGGTCGGGCCCCATAATTGAGCCTTGTGGCACGCCAGCCGTTATGTCATATTCTTGTGTGCCTTCCGTCGTTTCGCTAACAGCGTTCTTTCGTTGTCATCAACTTTGGCAAGATTTGGTGGATCCGCGTCAAATATGAGCTCCAAAGCGTCCAAGATGCTACCCCAATTTGCACTGTTTTAGGCGTTTTTGATGTCTAATGTGAGGATAAGACACACCTTGCGGGCTTTGAGGCTACCAGACCACGCTTAGTGTTTAGTATACTAAATTTTGGAAGTAGTGCAGAACTCGATAACAGCTTTATTTTGTAAATCGACAGCAAATTTTAGTAAAGGAGCATTAGCTGGCTTTGGTAATTGCACAAAGCTTGGATAAATTTTTAGACAGTCTTTATTACTAATGTGCTTTAATATGGCGGCTATGCTTGAATATTATTGTGGCTATGCTAACATAATAGTTTTGGACAAATTTAAACCAAATCAAGTCAACTCTTTAATAAACAAATTTATCTACTTATAAAACCTTTTCAAAATAAGAGAATTTATAAATATTTGTAACGGTTATGAATAATCTTTAGAATTTAATCAGCTTCAGTGGACAGATTGTAATATTCGACATGCTTAAATAACTCAAAATGAACCTAATGAAACGTGTAAGGGATTTTAAATTGAGTAAAAACACGTACCTCCAACTACCCAGCTATTAATGGGCTGAGACGATTGGTATGGGACAAAGCGTATTATTAAACTTTATAACTAGGAGAAGATATGGTATTCAAACGATGAGATGTATAATATTATAGGACTACGAAGCATATTGAAGTCGTATTTATCTGTCACATAGCACAGAACAAAGATTCGGTATTGTGTGAAGGGTAGGCTTTATGTAGATGCTGAGTTTAGCTGTAGTTTACATTGTTCTTAGGCCAGAGTTTGGAAACTGATGCTGTCACAGACTTTGTTTGTCTAAAGAGACCAAAGTTTCTCGACTGCAAAATACAGGGAAATATAAGTGAGGAGGTATTTTCATTGTCTCATCAGGTGCACAATTGGTTGCAATATGATGTTTTAGACACGATATCTGAGCGCAAGGGAGAAACTGACTTATCTACAAATTATATAGATATGGTGGGAAGGGTTGATTTAATGTGAAGGTTGAGTTTAGCTCCAGTCCTCCTTCTGAAAGGATTGGAAACCAAAGACTTGATTCGATAATTTTAAGATATAGGGCAAGCTAATCAATGTGTTCGGTCCAAACGAGCGACTTCACGCGCGAGACATACTCTACACAGACTCAGAACCAAGTGGGTGGAAAGAACGCTCCCAACGTAACGCCGACCAGAGACAAGCTGAGTGATCACGGATCGTACAACAATCATATCTTTATATGCACCTAATGATTTGACCTATTTGGTTTATAAGGCACATTTTAGTTTGTCTTTACAAAATAACAGCTAAATGTGAAATCTACCTTATTTCGACCAAGCCGAAAAGAATATTCTTGGTAAAACTTTCTTGGTGATGTAACACATAACTGTTCCATTTGTCTTGTCACTGATGTAGACAGCGTTACACAACGTAATATTTAAAGAGCGTTCTTAATTACAATACATTCTGGACTCGACAAATTCTAAATATCGCGCGCCACTTTGTTATCAAACCACTCCCTTATATTGCTATGATGCATTGTGTGGCACTCAGACCCACATACATAGGAGGTAAACGCCAAAATACACAACACAAGTCCCCAAAAACCCTGTTAGTTGATCAAATACATATTTTCCTAGTTTAATTATAACTTTTGCCACTTCTTTAGTTTTTTATGCTATTTTTCAAATTTAATTTGTTAGAAATGGTTACGTTTAGAGGAGCAACAGCACATCATGAAGTCAAGCAGTTGGCCTCGAGTAATATTTTAAGTTGTTGGTTTTCTTTTTTCATTTAATTATTAAAATTTGTATTCGTTTTATGCAGTAATATTAATATTACTATACAAGCAATAGCAATAAAATCCCTCATAAACACTAAGTATGCTGAAGTTAATTACGCATCTAGTTCGCATCGTCATTCAATTGTTAGAAGAATGAAGAATGGTTGTAATTAAAAACCAATGGATAAACAATGAACTAATAAATTTTACAGGATGGCGTGATGTACAAAGCGGCCAGTGGACACGGATAGTTAAGTCTGTAGTTCTTATTATTTGATCTCCTCCCGCATGCTATTAGGTGTCGCTCTATCAAGGCCAGTTGGTACTCACAATATTGACCGCAGTTGAAAACACACAACCCCTACGTGTGTGACAGGTAAACGGTAAATCACCACACTGACCACATTGTCTTCGCAGTTCAGGGTCATCTCATTCCGAACATTACGATTTGTATGGCCGCATCAGTCAGTGATAACCTTTTTTAGCTGTGTTTACGTCTGTTAATCCTAACTTTCAGTCATAATATTATATGCAAATTCTTCAACTGTAATAGAGTTTTGTTTCTATTGCTCCATTGTTTATACAGTATATCCTATACAAGAATTACACAAGATGGGATGAAGTGTTTTTATGATATACAAATAATGATAACAAATAAATTTTAAATAATTTAAAATTTATTCACGTATAAATATATTACCAATAAATTCCAATAAACGATTTACACTGCATTGCGATTCCACGAATAATTAATGAAGTACCTTCATTGCAAGTTTTCATTTCAAGCCTTAATGATACAAAAGTAAATGTGAGATAATAAATTTTCGTAGGTATGGAAAAACATCTCTACTGTTTAAAATTTGTTTTAGAGTTAGGAAAGATATTTATTAACTCTTCACGTATGTGACTAAATCATTTAATGAAGATAAATTGTTTTCCTTCCTCTAAAAAAATTATACAACTGGACATACTTATTTATTGAATTACCGTAAATATTTACAAGAATGTCTGAGAAATTATTGCTATTAACATTAGGAAGCCAAAAATACGAATAACTAAGATTAAATTAAGTTTATGTATCAAAGTTAGACTGAAGCGATAAACTGAAAGATGAAGTTTTTAATAGTAATACCTAGTTTCAAAAATATTTTCAATGTATCCTTGAACTCACTCACCTTACCCTTCAACGTCTTTAAAATTACTATCACTCGAATTGTGCTAATATTTAAAATATTCTAGCCTTTTCTTAGATTAATATTGTCAAGTTATTATGCAAAAGGTGATATGCTACAGTAATATAAGTAAATAAAGTATTCCCAATCTCTGAACTTTTGACGAAGAAATATATTAACAATCACACTATATGAAAATAAACTCAAAATATAATAAACATTATTAAAATTTTAGTGTTCAAAACATTTTATTTTATTCAGTAAGCGATCAGCTTTTAGCGTAACATAAAAATCACATCGCTCTTCAATGCTGCAATAACATTTCAAAGTAGAAAATTTCGATTGCAAATATTATCACTCAGTTTACACACGTTTATAACACAGATGTAGTAAATAAAGTTGTTCTTATTAAGTTGTTTTTGTTATATGTAATATACCTATTATATTGGCATTTAACGTATAGAGCACGTATTCCTGTAGTTTTTGTATTATATCCTAATGGTATATAATATATAAAATGTGCATTATGTAATCATAATATTGTTTTTTGAATAAAATAAAAACTCTTTCCTGGCTGTAGGAGTGTTTGTTCGTGTTATCCTGGTATTTTATTATATTAATCTGTATTATTTTATAAAAAGGAAACATTAAGACACCCATATATATTAATTTTTAAATATTATATTAAAGTTCACATTTTAGATTCGTTGTTAGAAAGTTTATCTTAAACTGAAGATTACAAAAAGTTACGAATAACAAAAGAAAAATATTTAAAAGAGTAAAGCGGTGAAATTTTAGCACGTTACGTTACATTGAACGTCTTTACACTGTGAAGTTGGACCGTTCGTTTTGGGGATGTACAGTGCTCAATCATGCCTCATCATTCTTCACTGTTGAATTTTAGCCATAAAGTCACACAGGTTGGGCTGAAATCTCAAAGCTTATAGTTCAGTTTATATTGAATAACGGATTATTTCTCACTATAATTACTCCAAAAATCTAGTTTTACAAGAAACCAACATACAAAGCAAGATGATGCCTTATGCATCTCTAGTGATTGAAAGTGGAGTATGTAAATTGTTATAGATTTAGGTTATGAAAAATCTGGGTATAATTCGAAGCCATTGAACGGTAGAATATTTAATATGGAAATAAATATTCTTCTCCTGCACCATCCTTGTACATATTTCAAAATGTCTGAAAGATCTGTACTTACAAGTATACATTTATTAAAAAAACTATATGTCTAATTTTCCTAGAATATTCAGTTATTGAATGCCATACTAAATATGTTCTAAACTTAACACTAGACTTCTTTATATGGCGTTATATAATTCAGATTTTTCTTTGGGTTTGAATTACAGATAAATACTTTAAGTGTATTATGATATCATTACAGTTCAATCAACATAACATCTTCAAAATTCTAAGTAAGTCAATAAATATTAACTTACTTAGTAAGCACAGTTAAATAACTTAATACTGTTAACATAATATTACATCTGAGCTATAGTACTTATATTTAAATACCAGTTATTCGTTTTGTAACAAATACAATAAAATCCTATCAAAAGCAGTAAGAAATTTATTTATAATTTCTTTTCGAATGCAAATAGAAGTCCATCTAAGGTTGGCACTTACAAATAATTGGAATTTTTGAAATATGTATTTCATTCTCATTAATTTGTGAATTCCGAATATTTCTTAAATAAATTATAAGAACAATAAATCTAACTGATTTTGACCTTTTTACATCAACTTTTTGTTAAAATTTAGTACGATGTTATATCAACTTTACGATGTTATATAAACTTTGCAATATCTTTAAAGTTCATCAACGTATAGGATATCAGTAATACTAGAACTCGTAACAAAAGAAATTATTTTTTCTCGGTAAACATTTTAACGTTGAATGAAGCAGATTGTGACCGGATAGAAAGAGGATACGGTTGAAAGCGTTGGCTAGAATCGCACAAAGGTTCAATATCACGATTGGAATTCCATCACAGTCCTAGCACAAGCCAATAGACATTCCACTGTCCGCGATCTGATAGCAGCGCTGGAATGTCACACTCGGAACGCTTGATATTAGTTATTGAGATATAGCTAATAGCACTAAATGAAAGAGGTATATCCTATGCATACAACTACCCTTCCATATTCCACGTAAAAATAAAATAAATATTGAGAAGTTATTATTTTATAGTATTATAATAAATATATCTCTTATGTAATAAACTCAAATTTGCTTACTATGGTTTGGTTATTATATTTTTGTTCCTTTCAACAACTATGTCTGTCAAGTGCCATTACGAACAATTTAAATTGGTTTAAGAAAATAACTTATTTAATAAATTATCAATAAGGATATTTCTTAAAGCCTTAAACGTCTACAGGAGTAAAATGACGTTTAAGGCGTTTTGCAATAACTGGACCCTTACCTGATGAGCATTTAAAACAAGTTTTAATTAATTAAAAACTCGCAGTTAATATCAAGTTATATCAATGTATACATTGAATATTACGGATTATAATTAAAAATATGATATAAAGCTCTATTAGAAGCCAACTGAAATATCTTGAATTTAATTCATTTCAGTATCAATAAAATAAAAACAATTAGAATTAAGTACATTTTGTAACTATTATTTGAAATTATAAATATAAACGTATCGACTTATCATCTGCGTTTAACTATAACATTAGTAATAGTTACACACTGGAGTTAGATATTGTATAAGCCATAAATGCATGTTGAAAAAAAAAGCAGAAAAGTCAGGTAAAATTTTATCATGATTTACTTTCTAAAATTTACGTTGTATTTCTCTTAACCAAATTGGAAACTTCTGAATCAATTTAATTAATTAAGAATAATATTTAGACTTTTCCAATATAAGTTTTATTAAGGGAATTGTCTATTATTGTTCATACATACTAACGCAGAGCTAGACAATGGTTACCATAAGTTACACGTGTTTTAAAAATTCTTTTAATCAGAAACAATTATTAAAAAAATCTTTGATATATTGCAAAAGTGGTTATTTTTTCCTTTACTATGAAATAAATCAATCAGAATTTTGGATTTATGAAATACTAAGCAAAAGAAAATAACAATTTTGATACCAAAAATAGCGATACTGTAAACAATTAATTTCACCCTTATCAAGAAGTTGCTGAATAATAAATGGAGATGCAATATTAAAGAAATAAATAGGTTGATGTAATATATAGAACATTGCAACTGACAAAGGAACCTTAACAATATTGAGACAATAAAACAGGAGCAATAATTTATTATACAGCAGCAATAACTTTAGAGACTTTTCTATATTCTAATGTATCCATTGCGTTGAAATGTAAATGTTGTTATACTTCACAAACTAATTGATTATAGTAAATATGTCTGAAATCCTTATTAAAATTATACTTCGGCTTTATAAATTTTTAAAATAATTCCGTTAATAAACTATTATTTTATTAAAAACTCAAATGGCTTACAAATATAAAATATTATAGTCTATACCCTTATATATCCTCCTATTGCAGTAGTTATTCGTTAATTTCATCCCCTAAACTATCTCTGAAATTAGAATAGAAACAGCAACACGCAACCATTCATTTAATCCTGCTTTACGGATTGATAATGTAATTTATGTCACCTATCTTACTTCCAATCTACCCCTGATCCTACCTACCAGATTATGTATTTTCTACGATGATTATTTATATACTTATTTTTTGCTAACGAGCATGGATGGTTTCATGTTAAGCAAATAAAGAATATTCTAAAAAAAACTATACAGTAAGGAAGTATTCTTATTTTAAATAATGTTACTGCTTCAAAAGACTTTTTTAGTTTTTGTAGTAATAGTTAGTTACAAAATCCCTTTTTAACAACATTAAAAAATCACAATGTAAATGTTTGAAATAAACAATTAGTTTGTTTAAAATGTAATGTATGTAATTTAAGATAATTCATACTACACGCACATAGACGAAAATATAAGACACACACACACACACACACACATATATATATATATATATGGTAGTTTGCTTATTTAAACGCATATGTGACAGATACGGCCAAATACAAAATTATTAAATCGGAAAAAGTAAGCGCTCGGTGGTGTAATGATAGCACATTCACCCGGGAAATGAGAGATCCGGTTCGACTCCCGGCGGAGCAAGTACTTTTTGTGATTCAATGTTTATTGAAATTAAATAAGGCTATTGCCATTTATAAAGTTTAATGAAAATTAAAGTCGTTTGACAGGTATTTGGTCTTCCGATCATGTGATAGGTTGTTTATTTAAACGCATATGTGACAGATAGGGCCAAATACGGCACAAATCAAGATATCGGCTTTGTGAACGCTTACATCCAGGAGTTGGCCGTGAGACACGACGCTCGATTCCTGGATTTTAACCAGTTGGACCGGAAGATGTTCACGAGGCACGGCATGCATCTGTCCCAGCGAGGCAAGAGAAAACTAGCTGGTTTGATACAGCGAAGCCTCGCCAAGATGCATAAGCTCACCTCGAGGCCTTCTCCTAAGGTGCCACCTCCATCCTCAGGTGAGCCGCCGTCATCAACTACGCAGTCTCCGAGCGTCACCAACGCAGAGCCGCGATGTCTGCCGATGCCGTCGCCGGCTGCCGACACCGTGGTCCCCTGTGTGCCGCCCAGCCCGGCTACACCCTGGACATCACCCCACAACAGCTACGCGGAGGCAGTGAGATCTTCACCCTCATACGAACGCTCTACAGTTGTTGTTGATGAAAAATCAAACTCTGTTTTTAGGGACCCCACTTGGAAACAGCGGACAAAATTGACAGACAAAACCCAATTAAAACTAACAAACACTAAAAAACAAACTGAAGTAAGACTGCTTCATCAAAATTCTCAATTTGCAACCAACAAACTGGATCAAATCCGACTTATGTGCGAGGATCTGAAAACCGATCTCCTTCTATTAACCGAAAGCGGTTTCAACATGGAGAACGTCGCACTCTGCAAAATTCCAAATTACAAATTGGCTTCCGCGTTTTGTCGAACTCACTCCAAAGGAGGAGGCGTTAGCATTTTTCTTAAACAAAATTTCTTGTTTACCCCCTTTCCGATCCAAGAATTAATCGAACAAGCTTTTGAAGCAGTCGGGATCAAACTTCAAACGCATCAATCAGTGGAAATGTAGACACTTTTTTTTCTAAATTCGAAAAATTATTGACATGCCTGACTAACCAACGTCAGGAATTTGTCGTGATGGGGGATTTCAACATTGACGCATTGGACAACACTCACCATTCCACAATTCGATTAGTCGATTTACTTAGGTCATTTGACCTGGAGTTACTAGTCAGAACTCCGACGAGAGTGACGGCTACAACACAATCTGCTATCGACAATATCATCACCAACCACTCAAGTGTCGCGGTGTCTGTAGTGAATACAGCTGTCTCCGACCACTATGGCCAAGAAGCCGTCGTTAGTGGGGTACAACTCAAAAGGGAGCCCAAAATTAAACAAACAGTAAGAGACATAAGGCAAGAAAACATCGCTCACCTCAACACTTCTCTTTCTAAAGAAAGATGGGATTTTCTAAATTCATTCCAACCTGTAGAGCAGCAGTTTAGATTGTTTAACGACACTCTAAATTTCCACATTAACATTTGCTGCCCTACAAAAATTATCAATGTTTGCGAAAAAAAACTTCCAAAAACAACTGGATTACAGCGGGTATCTTAGTTTCTAGACAAAAACTAAAATTTTTCTCCGAAATTTACAAAACCACTTCAAACGAACAATTTAAAACTTTTTTCAAGAATTACAAACAGGTATCATCATCATTTTTGGATCATCATACAGGTAAGTGATCCAAGCTGCAAAAGCATATGATGTCTCAAAATCTATTCTGTCTTCCAAAAATGTTTCAAAAACAACTTGGGGCATCATTAATAATAAAACGAAAACTCATAAATCAGTCAAAATTAAAATTGGGTCTAGGCTTGTGAACGATGAAACGGAGATTGCCGATCAGTTTAATAACTTTTTTGCATCCGTTGCTGATGGGCGGGGTCCCCGGCCATCTGAACCTCAAGTACGCCCCTTACAAAGACAGAGCCCCACATCGTCAATGGTGTTGGCGCCCGTCGTTGAGGATGAGCTTCACCGAATTATTCAGCAGCTCCCAGCCAAAAAATCAAACGACCTCAATATAATGTCTCCATGGCTCATAAAAAAATGCTGCAAGCATTTAGGTTACCCTTAACCCAATTAGTAAATTATTTATTCCAAAAAGGAGTGTTTCCCTCTCTCCTGAAAATTGTATTCCTATTTTTAAGAAAGACGACCCAGCTTCAATTGCTAACTATCGGCCTGTCTCAATTTTGCCAGTGATGAGAATAAGTTTTGAAAAGCTATTTCTTATAAGAATGCTTCACTTTTTTGACAAATACAATCAGCTCTCAAGTGAACAATTTGGTTTCAGAAAGGGCAAATCGACAACAGACGCAGTTGTGAGTCTTGTCGATATGATTGTAGAGGGAATTGAATGTTGAAATCACACAATGAGTGTGTTTTTAGACCTGTCCAAAGCATTCTACTGCGTCGGTACACTGCTCGACAAACTTGAGTCCCACGGCATTCGAGGCGTGCCTCTTAAATGACTTAGCTCGTTCCTAAGTCAGAGATCCCAAGTTGTCCAAATATCCAATAAAACATCCAAACCAATAGACCTGAGATATGGAGTCCCTCAAGGGTCTATCCTCAGTCCTGTGCTTTTCCTGCTTTACGTGAACGATATAAAATCATCGCTTCTGCATGGAAAATTGGTGCAGTTTGCCGATGATACGACTCTTTTTTTTCAATGCAATGTCAAGCGAAGTTTTGGAACAACAGGCTTTTGTTGACATCAACAACTGTGTCCAATACTTCCACAGCCTCAGTCTTCTGTACAAACTCTTCAAAAACCATCGTTTTAAATTTTGCCTTGCGCACTGCAGGCAACCAGTGTGAGCCGGCCATTTTGTTAGATGACTCCACACTGGAAGAAGTCTGCTCTTCAAAATTCCTAGGAATGCACCTCGATCGAGGGCTGACTTGGAATGAGCACATTGACCATGTTTGCGCAAAAATCTGCTCAGGCATTTTTGTTTTGAGATCTTTAGCCAAATACTGTCCGAGGCAGGTACTGATTACGGCGTATTACGGCTTGATTTACCCCCATCTTGCCTACCGAGTGGTCCTTTGGGGAGCTTGCGCAAACACTCAGTTTCAATGAGCATTCAGACTCCAAAAAAAAGCAATTAGAGTAATCGCCAAAATCAAATTTAGAGAGTCGTGCAGGGAAGCTTTCAGGAAATTGCAGCTGTTGACTCTGCTGTGCCTCTACATTTTGGAAACAACTTTGTTTTGTGTAAGTAAATGTGCTTTAACCAGAGGCCAAGACATACACATGTATGAGACGCGTGGCAGAGCAAACTAACGGACTGGGAGACACAGAACGGTAGTTTATGAACGCCTACCCTCGCAAGCGGGTGTGCAGTTCCTCAACAGACTGCCCAATTCAATTAAACATGCCCCAACGCCTAAGGCGTTGAAGACTAGCCTCAAACGCTTCTCGGTGTCTCAGGCATTCTATAATGCGGGTGAGTTTTTGGCATTTGACTTGGAGACCGCCCAATTAGAAGACTGACTCTGCTGTGCTAAGTGGGCTGCATTGACGAAGAATGAAAGAGGCGTGATTGTAAAATTGTAAGTATGAATGTGTATTGTGTGTATGAATGCTTGGAATTTTAGAAACCCCGTATTGACGTTTGCCATACAATATATATACAATGTCGCTGCAATAAACAAGATTTTGATTTTGAAATACAAAATAATTGAATCGGAAAAAGTAAGCGCTCTGGGGTTTAATGGTAGCACATACACCCGGCAAGTGAGAGATCCGGGTTCGACTCCCGGCGGAGCAAGTACTTTTTGTGATTCAATGTTTATTGAAATTAAATAAGGCTATTTCCATTTATACAGTTTAATGTATATATATATATATATATATATATATATATATATATATTATACATTGTTTTGTGCGAAGAAAGAAATAGACAGATATTATAGTTTTATATCCTCTCAAGATATAGGTTTCTGTAAAGCTCAGGCCATTAGTTTAAGTCAATAAAGGTGATATAAAGTTATTTTAATTTTGGTTTAAATCGTTTACAAAAAAAGCTTTGGGAGTAAGCCCGGTTTGTATAACAAGTAATTAAAAAAAAAGTTTTAAAACTATTCAATTGAATTTCAAAATGATAAATATTACTACAGCAATTTTATAACCCACGATCCACTTTATATTAAGAAAACATATAAATATAAGCCCGTCTGCGCCACATCAATAGGATGTTAATTATCCGGCTCCATTGATGTGTTTGCTAAGTTGGCCTGTGATGTGGTTTGCTAAATAGTTCAGAATAGAACAGAGTTTCCTCCCTTGATGTTTGTACAAAGTTATTATAAACCACACTTCCTTATTACTGAATGATTTTGAGAGCTCCATTTTTACATTTTAACAGACAACTTCGAACTCCAACTTAGCTTTTAAGTTATTGGGACAAATTACTCTTTTAATAAATAGGATTTGCACTTATAGAATTCTTGTACATAAATACTTACTCATTAACACTTAAATTTGTGCATTTAGTTGGCTAAGTTAGAACTGTTGAGGTTGTAAGACATTTAAAAATGCTTCTGATTCCAAATGATATAAACATAATGACTAGTAAAAGAATCCATATACTTGTAGTAGATGTATATACACTTGAAAAGTATGTTACTTCGTTGATGATAGTTTCTAAGCAAATTGCAAGTATGATTTCAAGATTTTAAGGATGATTGCAAGTAATTTTTTAGTAAAACACTAGGATGATATCGATACACCTCAAATAGAATTATAATATTTACCAATGTGTAATATTTACCCATTGATGGACCGGAAATACTAGATCATCAGCTGAGAGCCAAGTTGCATTGTATAAACGAACATCCTGACCTAACTTAAAATCGCGAGTAACAACCCTTTAAGAAATAAATCAATTGTCAGCTCCGCAATATTTGATGCAGGGTGAAAATCATGCGAAAAAATGGTAAAACATAAAATGAGAATTTTTCTTTGACCATATATTTTTGTTTGATTGACACACTAAAATAAAAAATATAATATTTTAAATGGGCCTCAGCGGACTATATACACTCCCATAAAATGTTGAATTTTAGACTTCTTATATGGTTTTTTGTGTATATTGAACTATTATTGTGCGCCTGACAGTTGGTTGTAAGTGTATCAATCTAGGAAAATATAGCCTTATATAGGAAAAAGTATAGTTTTGTATATTTTACTCTTTCTAAACCCTTCCATTCTGTCTACTCTGTTATTAGTGCGACTACAAAGTTTTTCTTAGGGAATTTCGTCTTTAAATTACCAGATAAACCAGATTGTGTGCCTACATAGTTCATAGTTGCTTTTTGCCCTTTATACTACATCTGGTAAGCAATCACAATAAATGGATTGTACCAACACTCTAGGATTTTAGTGTGCACCAGTTACTTACCTCAATGATAAACAGGACATATTCTGAAAGCTTAGGTATAACAATTTTGTATTTTGGAGGAAAGAAGAAACATTTTAATACAATTTAAACAATATTTTAATGTTACATTATGTTTTATATAGAGAAAAGAAACAAAATTATTTTTTTACTTTTTAATTATTGAAATGGTCGGATGTAAATAGTACCTCTCCTTTTTCATCACGTATTTGAGATTATAATTAAATGTACACTTCTTTTCTTGTCTCTAATTTTGAAATTGTTCCGTTGCAGTAAAAAAGAATTTATTTGTGCATTATATTATATCAGTTACGATTGTAATTTTAAGAAATAAATAAAAATCATAAAGAATTTGATTACACCGCATTTTATATAAGTAAACCGAACAAAGTATAATTAAAAACAGCAAAGTTTGCTTCGAGCTTGTTGTTTGTTCTGAGTTGGACTGCAGGGAACAACTTTCACCTGTTAATTCTATATTTTCCCTCCAGCATCGATCTGAGGACGCTTACTTCAGTAATATACGAATAATACTTAGTTATTGTTATTACACTATTTTAAAAAATAATACCAACATATGGCAAGAATAGCTATTTTTTTATCGTATGACTATGTATAAAAAACAATAAAAATATTTTTAATGACCCACTCTAATTTTTACTTCAAATACTATTTATACCTTTATCGATATACAGTATTTACTTATATAATGATTACCACATTAGTCATATTTTTACTATACTAAAAAATATAAATTATACATTAAAATAATACTATACGACTTTAACTATATAAATTATATTTAAACCACATTATACTTCCATAAATAAAATATATAACGACTCATATTTCAATTTTCATTGACGATATTCTAAAATATATGCTTCTTACATCCAAAGCGTAAAGAATATGGTTTAAACGGTTACTTTCTTTGTGTAAATAACAGCTTCAGTTTCATAACAGACACGAGATCTATGGTTACATTTCCGAAAGATAACGTTTGGGAGAGGTTCGTTTGTGTTGAGCAAGTAAAACTATTGCGATATACGAGATTTAAATCTAAAAATATGCCAAAAGTACTTGGTTCTTAAATTATTATCATAAAATGTTTTTGTTTTACTTCAATTATAAGGCATTATTGGGATCGAATATGGAGAACGAATTTATATATAACAATTTTAGTTTTGAAATATTAACGTAGAAAAGGGTCGAGACATATTCTATCTGGTCATGCTTATAAGCTGATACCTGTAATCTATTACATATCATGCCTATGGCTAAGTACATACAAGTTTCATAAGGCCATAATTCAGCACATAACTTGTCCTTTTGAGTCCAACCTTAAAAATTACTACTATAAAGTATTTCAATTGGAATCGTATTAGCGATTTATGTTTAATAACTTTATATCGAATATGTTGCCTAATATATCAAACATTTATTTAGTAGCACCATAAATATTTTGGCTATTATCAACATTAATTTATTCATATTAATCGAAACTTTAAAAATATTCTATATACCAGTTTCAGATATTAGACAATTATTAATAGTTTAATATTGAAATAAAGTGTTGAAAATTTAAATAATCCATACTTAAAGTCCATAAAACGTGAAGAT
Organism: Homalodisca vitripennis; assembly: GCF_021130785.1. Taxonomy (NCBI): domain Eukaryota; kingdom Metazoa; phylum Arthropoda; class Insecta; order Hemiptera; family Cicadellidae; genus Homalodisca; species Homalodisca vitripennis. The sequence goes on along the minus strand of NC_060209.1, from coordinate 42,994,632 downwards.
CTGAGTTTATACCAAACACACATAGAGAATAACCTGAAATAGATGTTGAGAAATTTAACAATATTATAATATCTTGATGACTCTTGGAGCAGTAGGAAAATTTTTTAAATGTTAATAAAAACACTACTTTTCCAAATTGTTTATTTGTGGAGTTGCCTGAAGATGAAATCTTTGGTTTCGAAAGGCCTCGTCCATAAAATAAACAATTTGGAAAAGTAGTGTTTTTATTAACATGTAGTAATATAATACCTTATTAAATATTTAAATAAGCATTGGCAAAGCTTATCACTCAAAGGTGGGCAAATTTTATTTTCTTTCTGGCTTTCTATATGTCACTCTGCCAGCATAATATATCATGCACTAATTGATTTACAGCCTTTAAATATTGCACAATACTTTATTTATTGTATAGGTAACATTACATTTAAACCATTGTGCATGCAACTTGGGATATGGTTGAGCTTTGGCGAACATTTCTACATTGGACTTAACGTAAAAAATTATGGCAACGAGAAAATCGCAGAAAAACTAATTTATAAATAAAATAAGTGCAATCGATACTTTCTAACATATGCAGTATAGTAACACATGTGGCTATAGACTTAAAATCTTGTATATTACCTCGGAAATGCCTGTTATGAGGCGCGTAGTGTGGCTTACGCCTAACGTTTAAAATATCTATCATCAAATATATATATATATATATATATATATATATATATATATATATATATATATATATATATATAAACATAAATATACGATTTAGATATCAAAACTACTAAATCATCAAAACTCAACATAAAAAAAAACATAAATTCAATTAGAATTTTTATAACAAATTTTAATTTACTTGGTGTCCTGTAATTCTCTGACAAGTTTTCAGATATCTTACCTGGCCCAAATAAAAATAATAATATAATTTTTTAACGTTTAAAACCCATCAGCTACGCAAAAACAGTAATATTGCATTTAAAATTTTCATTCTAGAACAGCTTTATGTAATACGTTATTAATTATTAATTAGCTTGATAACAAGAAACGTAATTGTAGAAAAAATACTTTTCTAAATATTAGTATTAAAGAAAGAGGCTTCTTAAAACCCTTAAACTTAGATATATTAAGAACTACATTAAAAAAATATTGAAATTTGTATTAAAGATCCAACGATACTACATTTGTGAACATAGGTTGATAAAGTAGGCAATAAATTTTAAATAAATTACCTATGAAACTATCAACTACTATTATGTGAAATCACTGCTGATGAGCCACAGCAATAAGCTTCTTCCCTTAAATTTTAGCTGCTCTAATCAGCTGATTTAAACTTTATATGGTTTAATTTTGATTAAAATAAGATTAATAAATTTATGCTTAGTTTACTTTTTATATGTTAAAATACAAATTAGCATAATTTAAAAATCAATTAAGTACTCCCTCAGGATTAATAAAAATTTAACAACAGCTTTTACAACAAAATTTTAATGCCGGAGGCTGACCCGATAATTGCATAAAAACAGTTTAGCTAAGTCAGTGTGGTGTTACGGGTCAGTTAGTGCAATCACATTGTTGGTAGGTATATAAATATCACTTGAAATTGAAACTTTTCAGCAGTTTTTTCATTTAATTAAATAACTTTTCTACTCTGTTTTAGTAGAAACTTATTTTAAATTCATTTGATAACGTTTTTAAATGAAGTTGATATTTATGTAGTAACGCATGTTACGTTAAATTGTAATAAACTGTAATAAATTATACTCGGATGATACTTTGGTAAAGATATTATGATCAAATTTCTGTAATGCGATTTGTATTATTTGTTTAAAAATTTTATACCTCAGCTGATGAGCCAAGCGAAGATTCTAACAAATTGCGTAACATCCTGTGAGTTCTAAAAACGGCCTAATAATATTATGCAGCTAGTATAGTATATTTCAGCTTGTTATATAATAAACTATTTCCCTTAGCACGTCTACAATTAAGTGATAACTTCGGAAATATAGACAATTTATTGACGATAGTTCGAATTGTAAAATGTAAATAGTTGTGGATATTAATATGTTATATCTAGTAGACTCAAAGGATAAATTGTGCATCTTTGGATTTTGATCAATCCATGAGATTTTGGCTATAAAACCCTTTTATATTAAAGGAACCAATGATTATAGTGGTCTTGTCGAAGTGTCTCCAACATAAGTTGCAGTAATAAATTAGTTTTAGATACAGGTTTACGAAGGAACAAAATTGAAATGTTACAGAAAATCCTAGGTTGATTGCAAATGCTAGAGAAGTGTAATGTTGTACTATACTTTTACTATACTATACAGTGGCATGTGCTATTCCAACGTTCCACCTTATTCTGGATAATATAATAGGAGTAATATTATTACATAATTACTCTTTTTGTATAATAGGTATCTTGGACATGATATATCTTGACAATTTGTCGTAGATTTTATAAATAAAAGTATTCATTAATTTGGTTTTGTGTTATTTTATGTGTGTCTTACAATAGGAACAATATCCGGCTATTAAGTGTTTGAAGTTGAATTTGGAGTTAGTTCCAGCCTGATTTAAAAAAGTGAAGGATGAAAAGAATTAAGTAGAAAAATAGTTTTTCCTTAGCACGTACATTGGGGTTTAACTGCTATAAAACCACCTCGGTTTAAAGACTTTAAAAATGAACATCTTGAAACTAATCGAGTTTGTTGCTTTCCTAAGTCGACCATCTGTCCAGGTTCATTACGCATTTAAAAACTATTATGTACAATTAGATACTTACCGATTTATTAGTTGTTAAAACCCATATCAGTCGAAGGACCACAACACTTTTATTTTTGTATGGTGGTGCATATCTATCCCTTGAATTTGGATGGACGTAATTGAAGCCTATCACTGAGTAGACTGACCAAATTCCTCTTATTTTTTATGGAGATATTAAATATTTATATTCTGTATTATTTTTTTCCGTCTATATGTCTGAGGTCATCTGAACACTGAAATATAAAGTAATGCTCTCTCTCTCTATATATATATATATATATATATATATATATATATATATATATGATATTTTGAAAGAAATTTCAGCGAAGCCTGCTAATGCTACGTGGTGTTGCATACTCCAAGTTTCTTGTAATTAAAAGAAACCAGAAATGAAATTCTGAACAGTATTTTTCTGTGATGCAGTTTGGACAAGGTAGGAATTTAAAAGTATCATCAGTTCTGTGTGATCTGGTAATGTTGCATGTCCTGTCTCTTCATCGCTAAATTATTCACGCAAGTCCACTCAATAAATCACATTTTATAAATTACTTTTTGATAAGCCTCTTTATCAATAGCATGTAACTTATTTTACTGAAAAGCATTATTTTATGATTATTAAAAAAACTGTTTGATATCACTAATATATATTTTGTACTTGCGTTTTATTTTGCTTGTATTGCCAATATATCCTTAAGATTTAGCAAATTTATATTTATATTTTGAGAAACTATGAGTTACTATCATTCTCCGCCTAAAGTTACTATCGTAACTAATAATACCACACTGATATACGTGTTGAAATTTCAATAAAAATTAAATTTATTTATATCAATATACACACAAATTTCCATCAGGTATTTTTGTACTTTTTAATAGGAAATACGTAGCATACTGCACTTTCTCTGAATGTACTACCAATTATGTATTCACCATTGTAAAACAACGTTTCAAGTTTAAAAATTTTATTGCTGTAATTATACTTCAACGTGGAAGTTATTACAGATCTACAAAATTCTATAAATGTTGTAAGTACCTAGTGTTAAATACAGGTTTTAATTTAAAACCTTAGTGATATGGAATTAGCTATAACAATTACCTTATTAATTTTATGAGTCTATTACTAATGAGTTTCAATTCCTTCAGCTACATTAACTCATTTTGACTCAATAAAAACTATAAAATCAAAGTATTTAACTAATCCTGGAAACAATCCTTCACTGTAAATCACAAAATATAATTATAAATGACCAATTTCACAGATATTACACAAGAAATGTAGTGGATTTTACCCTGCCGTTGCATAGGACCAAACTGTTTGCATAAAAACCTTCCTACGCTGATGACAAGCTGTTTAACCGTCTTCCATCTACAATGGAGACAGAATATCCAAGGTTACTGAAGAAACGACTAAAAACTTAGCTGCTTGCTGACCCAATTTATTCTCTGGAATAATTTAAGACATGCATCCGAGTCTTGGAAAACTGAGCTACTAACGTCACTACAATGATTGTTTCCCGATTCTAGTTTTAAACATTAGTATTTTACAATTAAATAGTTTTATTGTATTTTTATATTTTATTGTAATGATATTGTTATTTTGACACTAATGCTGTTCTAAGAGAATATGTTAATAAAGGAGCGGGTCCATTGTCTAATGGTTTCCTACCACAACTCAGAATTATGACTGACTTCATCATATAGTTATATGGCACCAACACATTAAATTTATTTTTAAAAGAATTAAAACTCGCCTATACCATAACACTAATTAGTGATATACAGAAAGTGGTGTATTTTTAAATTCCGTTATGTCTAAGAGGGGGCCAAGTAAAAGAATAGAAGAATTTATGGTTGGGAGATTTTACATGAATAGTAAAACATTTAAAAGTAATAATAGTGAACTGTTACATATGGAAAACCTACCATTGTATAATAACGAGTTGCACTCTTCTCTTTGAAAAAGCCAAACTCTACCTCGTTTAGTTAACGAATTATAATCTTACAACTGGAAATTAAAAAAAACTGCACTTTTCCATACACTTTACAATCAGGAGGTGCCTTTACTTGAAAAATATTCAACTAAGCAGAAAAATTAATATATAGCCATATAAAACAGAATAATTCCATGTGTCTTTCACTTAAATAATTATGGTTTTTCTATGTTTGTAAATGTTTGTAGGTGTAAGTGAAGGTGCTACATATATTTAGTGGTTGTAATATTTGAACACAGGTTGAAGCCTTGGGTCTCATTCAATGTAAAATTATTGTGATTATTATTAAATATCCTTTCGTCTGAAAATTACAAAACTGAAAACAAAGGGAGGGAGAATAGTACTGCATCCATCTAATTGTGTCTAAAAATAAAATTGGAGACTTTAAATTCTGCTTTTAGATAATCCCATTCAACAAGAGAAGAATCAATATTAAGTCAATAATATCTAGTTCTGAGATCTCGGGTATGCCAACAATATCAGATACGTTGAATAATTCACATCATCACCGCCTGATTGTTAATTCTTGACTGGCAACATACTGAAACCATTTGTGTATACACAGAGATGTTTTCTTCTATATGATCACTCCTGTTATTGTGCATTACTTGTATAACCTCTTAAAGGAATACACTATTGTCAATAAAATATTAAAATATTTCCAAAACCCATAAACATTAGCGACCTGTGCTTTAGATAATGTTTATTCATTATCCTTCTTACAAGCAAAATTTTACTTAAAGTGTTTGGTGTAAAAGTGTTATAGATGAATAAGATTGTTCCATTTCCATACTTACGTAGCTCTGAGGCTTTTCATACAAAATGAATGATTAATTATTATAGTTTTGTCAAATTCGTATTATTAATGGCTAGAAAAATTATGAAAAAACAGTAATTTGATACAATTACTGCATGGCAAATAAATCATTTTACCCTAAAGACTAGACTTAAATGATTTAGTTTTTGTATACGGTCCGTGAAAAAGAGCTACATTTATTGTACAAAACTTTTGTTTTAAAATTCCCCTATATTTGTCTTATAAATATAAATGGAGTGGTTTACCTTAGGGGATGTTTATATGACCAACTGTGGAGTTTTTGACATATGAAATTATATATGCGTATGAGTTTATATATATTTTTTTAATTTATTTATATTATATGAAATATTTTGAAGTTATTAAACTAAGTTATTGATATTGTTGGTTTTATCCATGTAATTAGATCTATGAGAGGTTCAAAGCCTATAATGTAAATCATGTCAACAAAGCCGGACAACGTTAGAATAATTTGTTACTCAGTCAGATAGCGGAGTACTGCATCGCGTTTGAATGTTAGTCGTGAGGGAAAGTTTTGTGTCTGGAGTCGGATAATTTACAGCTGGTAGTGATAAAGTAAAACCGCATCAACATAGACAGCTTACAGTGAGGTCCACTGAAACGTGATTATCGTCAGTCAGAGAATAGAGTATTCCATTGAGTTTTAAAATTAGTTGCTGAGGGGAAGTTTTCTATCTGCAATAAGAATGACATAACTTTATGATCGCAGTCTAAATCGCAGTGTAAGTCTAAATCGCAGTAGTAAAATCGGCTCACAGTCAGGTCGACTGCAATGTTATAAATCTCAGCAGTTTCTATAATCTGAATTATAGCAATTTTGATTGAAGGATAGTGACTGAGGGAAAAGGTTCTGTAAAGAATTGGATTAGTAACAGGAAATAGTGACACAGCTTAATCGCATCAGCAGAGCCGGCTCACGTTGAAGTAGACTGTGATGTGATTAGCCTTAGTCTGAGAGTGGACCACTCCATCGCCTATTGTGGGTATTGGCTGACGGATAGGTTTAGTTAGTTTCCACACTCAGACAGGGATCTCTCTCTCTCTCTCTCTCTCTCTCTCTCTCTCTCTCTCTCTCTCAAACACACACACACACACATTCTGTGATTTAAAACAGATTTTATCTTCTCAGAAAACATATAATAACTAATGTATCGTATAAAAAATCAATGAAGCATATATCTAAAACAATGTGATAACTACATTAAGATATACAAGGGATAAACGAAACCAAGAGTTCGTAAAATATTGAATCAAATGAATAATCTCTTCAGAGGTACCAAGTGTTCAGATGCAAATTATTGTAATAATACTAGTATCAGTATATAAATGGAAAACTTAAAATTTATACCTAATTCTAGCACACTATAATTCGTAAATGCATGGTAATTAAATATTAAATTATGGTTTCTTAATTTACCAGGCAAAATTATGGCTAAAAATCACTCTCTAACCAACGTCTTAAAGATGACTTTCCGAACCATCTGTTAATAGGCCAATTACATATACCAACCAGGTATAGAAGATTTATAAAGAAGATTTCTTTTTGTATTTACTATTTTTAATTTCTGACAAGTGTAGCTTTATTATCAAAAGGACTCATATAATAAAAACTTTAGAATGTTGATTATGTAAAAATTAAATACCGTGAATCTGAAGGCATGTTTATTGAATTCCAAAAAACCCTTACCTACTGTTAAACTAAGACCAGTAAATAATTAACTAGGGCATTGGAGTGCTGCCAAACCACTTTCACCACCCGCTATTAAACTCCCTCTCTAGTTCGGTTGATATGTTCACCAAAGTTTTATTTTATTTTTGAATAGAAAAAAATAAATCTGAAAGATATACATGAATTTATTCTTATGTAGCAAAAATGTTTAATACAATAAGCTGCATGATAACAAATTCTGGAGTTTTTACTTTTAATCATAATGATTTATTCAGTAGTAATAATGTTTTACTAATTGTTTTCTCAATTAACGCCCTCTTGTATATTAAATGAACTTTACACTAAAATGGTAAACGCGTCTTATTAAATTGAATAATAAACATTTATAAATATCGTATACCCAAGTAGAATTAGACGCATGTCTAAGTTATAAAATTTGACACGTGTCGCATTGCAAACTGCATGATGAGGAGTATCTTTTACACATACTCCCTTAATATTATTCATCCATGTTTTTTAACTAAATATAATACACTAAAAGTATTAATTAAAGTGTACACCTAGAAGAAACTTATACGAATAAAAAACCAGTAAAAGTTAACCAGTGCTGTAGCAAAGCGATGACATAAAAACCAAATGTAACCTACATTATCCTAAAAAGGATTACATGAATAAAAGGAATTGGATTTATTGATATAATTTGGGTTCATAAATATTATAAACGTTGATTGTTTGCAATTTTAATAATTTTTATTTAATACTCGTTAATAGTCTATATTAAGTATCAGAGCAATAAATATCCATGGTAATCAGTGATAAGACATGTCACATATTACAGCTCTCTAACCTATATAGTAGGATTATATAGACAGCGTACACACTTTTTCCAAGTGCAAAGTTGTTGCTTTGCTTATAAACAGACAATTCGAGAATATTACTAATTTAATAGTTAGCAACTGCTACTTCACAAGTAATTTTCAAAATCGAAGACCTTCTACTACTTAGTAAAAGCGTTTATAATGTAATATTAGGGTGTCCTATGATATTTTTGAGGCATTTAAGTAGGCATACATCTGTTAAAAATTATTTTAGCGATCATTGTTAAGATTATCAGAATTTAACCTGGCTCTTATATAATGTGTTATATGTATAGGAGCATTTCTAGTTCGGATTATATATATTTATGTCAAAATGGCTGACAAAATTATGTCCCATTTATAATGAAAAGACAAATACACAGGCCTTGGAGGTCTACTTTGGACAAAAAACCAACAATTATAGCCCTTATTCTCCCGATCAATAAATCTACATACGTACTAAGCTCTGATATGTCTACTTCAGTCAAAACCGTTTACCTGCAGCGTTAATTATTTACATTCTGTCTAAGATTTTTCCAGTGCACATTTGAGTATTCATTGTTCGAGGAATTCTACCTCAGTACTATTTACTATATTGTTCCGGTATACAGGGAAAATCCTACTAAACTATGCAATATTAAATAATAATAGTTTATATTTTGTTTGTTACATTTTACTGTTCATTGTGTTGCTTTCTCCTTAGTCACTGTTAAAATGCCATATCACAATGCCAAGTATGATAAAATGTTTTTATTACTTATTCGAAAACATGAACGGCTTTGTCCATGAATGCTAGTTTTGTAACAATGTTTAAATCGTATTTGCAATGTTTTTGATATAAAATTGACTTTTTCCTGAAGAAGGTATGAATACCTTACCTATCAGCTAATAGGACAACTGTTTCTTCATTTTTGTGCTACGGGTTGTTAAAACTTACTGTACATTTAATGTGATTTCTTTTTAACGATGGCAAGAAAATGCATCTGCTTCAAATAACTGTGGAGCATCTCTCATTAAAAAGTTTTTCTTTACCACCATTCCAAACTTTTCAAGAATATTGTATCTCTCAGTTGAAATAAATTTATATTGCAAATATGGGCATTAAGTACGTGGTGTAATTATACATTGTTATTTATTTTATTCAAGGGATGGAAAAATTTCATTTCAGTATGTATTTATGTACGTATGCTATATTGACAAAAGACAAATAGCTATATATTTTTAAACATTATATGACACTTCATTTATATACGAAGCAACATCTAGTCAATACTAGCGATGCTGTTTCAAAATGGAGATAAAATAAGATAAAGACAACAAAATATGTAAAATCAAGCTCATAAAACCGAACTAAATTTAATTTGTAAATGACACCACTAGCTCTCATATTCTCATTATTTAATATAGTTATCTACACGTATTCCTCATGAACTGAAACATTTTCGTTCAAACATCTATAGTGGTGTAAATGGTACATCAGCCCCTAGAAAAGCTATATTTTCTTTTCCAAATTCTCGATGTCTTAAAAAATTATAATGTGTTACCATATTTCTTGTGTTATCAACGGATAAATATAGTATTTTAATTGTTTTCAAAAGTTTAATTTTAATACCTAGGTATGTTTATACTTTATTTATTGGGACAATAAGTATAACGCTAACTCTGACATTAATTAAAATCTTATTTACTTAAGTATAACTTTTAAACATATGAATATATTTTCATAGTCTGGAAACACTACAAACGCAGCTACGTAAACGACCACACCATAGGACGGAGGAAGGTTATAAGGGTCTGAAGACGACACTTTTTTAGCTGAATGAAGCTTCTCAGAGTGAGTATGTATATATTTTTATTCGTGGAAACAAAGGAAACTCCACTGTGTAAAACTTAGTTAGTTCCCCAAAAACATTTGCGTTGCTAGACTCGAAGAGAGGAGTCAAAAATAAAAATAGATTTAAAACTCCCTTCTCCTTTTCTTGTTATGTGATTGTGTAGGATGGATAAGAAAAGCAAGTTTAGTTTGCAATAAAATTAAGGTTTAATAATGTGGTTTATTTACATCTTTATGCACCCTTTTTCTTTAGTAAAATAATAGGGTATAAATCATATGAAAATAATTCGCAGCAGTATAAATAGTGCTTTGTATTAATAAAAAATTATGTAGTAAAACATGACTCTTTCATAAGAAACGTTAGTAAAATTATGTTCCCGTGAAACAAGCTTATGATAAAGTACAAAAAGGTAATTATGTTACAAAATTAATTATATGATTAAGATCTATTGCCTCTCTGTTTCCTAGAGACAAAACACTACAATTTAAAAAGAGAACTGTATAGTTTTCTTCCTGTTTTCATAGAAATTTGAATATTTTTATAGGAAGACAAAAAATAACCTATAGTAACAATTATACCACATAAGCCAGATAAATAAATATACTTAGATCCGTGGCTACATCTAGGCTACAAAGATAAATGAGTTACGTCTCTCGTTTCTAACCTGGAAATCCATTACTAGGGAGTCACGATTTGGTGAGACCGTGGCATATGAATTGGTATCGGGAACGAAGGTTTTCCAAATTCCAGTAGGAAAAATTTAGGGACCAAAATTAATAGCATAAGTGTCAAAGAGGCCAATCCAATACAATTAAACAAATGAAATATAAAGATTTTTTTTTTTTTATCAACAAAGCTACATTTATATTTCTTAAAAAATCATATAATTTAAATAGACTGAACTATCGATATTTTTATCAGAGCTTCGGCCTTAAAACTCATAACCTTTAGATTAACAAAACTCAAATAATCTGAAAAAATCTGAGTTATACAAATATATCAAAACAAGAGCACCGTATTAAATGACGTAAACTTAGATATTAGGGTATTTTAGAAAATAGGCACTGTTTATTTGCATGTTTAACAAGGTCCAAAGTTGTACATTTTCTTAATTGTAGATACGTAGCCAGCTATTATTTAGCTACATTAAAAAGGGAACAAGATGAGTATTAAATCTTCTTAACTTAAACACAAACACACAAATATACATAATTATAAATCTTACGCCTTCTGGTCCTACTTATAAATGAAGCTGATGCCCCTGCAGTGACAAAAGTAAGTAGGTATCTGGAACAAGATTCTAGTATCTAAAATAAACAAGGTTCACAAAACTGGAAATAAGAACAAGAAAAGTAATTTACCAAAAAAAATTAAATTAAAACACTGATTATTATATTAATATAACACAACCATAATAAATAACAGAATTAACAATAGAATTAACCTATAACGTGAGCAGTTTAACGTCTGCAAGGTCATACAGCTTAGCTCAACGAGTTAATAGAAGAATAGGCCATAGCCACGGCATAAATTTAAACTGAAAAACACATATCGTAAACATGTATACTTCCTTATCAAAACTATTTAAGGGCACCATAATATTTCATGAAACATGATTGTACTAAGATTTCTACAGAGGACGTGTTATTACTCCACCATCTTCTACAATACTAGAAGGCATACTAAAATTTATTTATATCTATTTAAATATATGGAATGTTGCAGAGAAATTGGAGCTTTTCATACGTGCTCATAACAACTGTGCTTCTCTACCACTTCATGATCCTAAAGATAACGCCCAAGTGTTCTGAAATGGATCAAGAGATTAAAAATATTTTCAGTAACGGTTATTTAAGTTTCTGACGGTTTATTATGCCATTTAAAAAGCATATGGTCAGAAAATACACGATATTCAATAGGAAATCGTGTTTAAAGCAAACTGGTAACATGTAATTGTATAAAAACTTATGCAGTAACAACTTATTTGTACCGTTCTTTCTCGTTACATTAAGGCTTAAAATAATATACTTAATCGTAATCAAAACGTATAATTGAAATAACTTGCTAAAATACAAATGTAGGTTGGTTAAAGCAAAATTTCAAAAAGTAACTAAAAGTTTTAAAATAATTGATAGCTTTTTTACATTAATCGCATTGTAATTATTTAAAATCATTGGCATAAATAAATCAGTAAATTGCCCGCTAATGAAGGCGAACTTTCCATGAATTATGAAGATAAACCCATTAAAGATGTAAAAAGAGTAGCTTAAACCAAAATTGAATTATGTTAATGAGGTATTGGAGTTGTTGTCATGAATATTTCATCACAATTTGTGATAATTTGTTACGATGAATATCTATTAATAAAGGCTGACAATACTCGTTTCGCAAACACAAAGATGCAGAAATGTTGTCAATTAACTCTTTGTTTTGTCCTGTCTTTTTTATCAATTAGTAACAACAATAGAAAAATATTTGTCTCTTCATATATACATATTAAGTTTAGTGAATAATCTCATAACCTCATTTCATGTTAACTCAAATCTTATTAAAACACACAAAGAGCTACACGTTACTGTATCTAGCATGTTAAAGAGATTGTTGCAAAATAAACCATACTCAATATGCTACGATAAGCACCATTTAAGACAACACTATAAAATATGATATTGCCCAGATATTTCAGAAATGATATATTATTTGAATTGTCTATAACTGGTTAAAAATATTAGCAAGATTGCGTGAAAATAAATAAATAATAATAATTAGACAAAAATAAGCTAAAAAGATACAATTTTACTTGCATAATGCAAATCCACAGTTGTGTACAATGTTGTGTATTCCCATCATAAATACGAGATTAAAGACGGACGATTTATTGTTCCATATAATAAATTGCCCATAAGTTTCTATGATTAATAATACAAATATATATATATATATATTTTTTAATGTCCAATAACATGAACTAAACCAATTTTAGTCAAATAAGTATATACAATTATATAAAGTCTAACAATTTAAATTAGGTATTTAAAATTTGCATCTAAGTATTTGAATTAGGCGTTTTTTACTTATAAAAACGCCTTATTTGTTTCAAATATCATTCCCAAAAGAAATTCTTGACAATCAATTTAATTATAGTTCCTTTTACCGTTTATTGCTTACTGCTATTTTTTTATTTAATAGGAATTAGTACTTCATTTGTAATCTATAACTTGTAAAATTTTTCACACGTTTTAACTTTTAATATACATTTTTCTCCGTCATACTTTTAGGTCTGACACGTTACTTTAATTTAGCTTATAAAACATTTTTTTGGTTTAAAAAGTTTAATTTCTCCTCTTATAATGCATTTTTCTGCTAGATATCGTTAATATTTGGAAATACCCTATTGGCGAAATATATGAATTCATAATATATTCATTCGTAAACATAAGATATTCCTACACAGGTGCCTGTATACAAGAGCGGAACAACAAGCAAATCACAGCCACTGTTTGTTACTACGAATAAATTAGTATATTGCATAATCGACAAAATAATGAAACATGAAACGTATAACTGCATTGAAACACATTACAGTTAAGTTCTAATGTGCATACGCTTCCAAATAAACTTGATTCTCATTATGCATTCAAATAGTATAATTGGTGCACGGTGCTCGAGGATAAATGGTCAATAATAATACAATTTTAACGTCACTAATAACTGTAATTTGTTGTGCTTAACCAATAATTTTACATTATTCAGGATATTAGTCCTGAATTTAATTTATTCTTGTCGTCTGATTATTTTTTATTCTGAGATATGCCAAAATGTGCATATAACATTTAGCATTTTATTGGCTGAGTATTTAAAATTATATCATTCTAAAGGCTGGAAAATTTCATTTGTGTTTGTCTGTCTATCTGCACATCGGATATATCGATAAATTTACCTATATAGTATACATTTTTAAAGAAGCTTCATTTCTATATAGGAAACAGTAACTTCAATGATGGTGCGTGTCATTCCATGCAATTTGGTTGAGAGTTGATGCACATTATTCCATTTTCCTTAAGGATGATCATGATGGCAACTAGGAAATCCTAGAATAAACTAATTTATAAACAAACATAAGCAACAACTGTTATCATTTTAAATCTTAACATATATCATAGTAAAACCTATCTCCAGTATGAACATTTAGCTAGTTATAGATCTGAAACTTTTGGTATTAGCAAAGCAGATTAGATAACACGTGGTGTGGTGTGTATGTGTGTGGAAAATTGTTTAGGAAATTGAGACTGTTATAACTGTACTTCTTTATCATTTCCATAGTTACTACGGGTTTATTTATAGGTAAAGAACATTTACGGTTTGTTGTACGTGTATATGTATGTTATAGCCAGTCCATACAGACTACACTTCAAGCATTTCTGAGTTCAATATTGGTCATGAACAAAATCAGTATTGACCACCTGCATTGCGTTTGACAATATTCCCATGATTCGAAACCTTGAATCCAGTACTGTTTCCTTATAAGACTTTTTGGAAGACCCTAAAATGTAATTCTTTCCAATGCCGCGATAGAATAGTGAACAACACTGATGGTAAGATTACGCTCAAAGTTGGTATGTTCGTAAAAACGTATACAACAATGTAAAATTTGTTTTCGAAAACATACACTTGATTTATATTTGTAATGTAGCACCAAAGTGTTTAATCTAAGTATAAAGAAAGCACATTTTAAAACTTTTGAAGTTCTTGATTTCACTATATACATTTCTGATTCGAAGGATACATCTTTAGGTAAATAAGTAACTAAATTAAACAAAAGATTGAACCAAATTTTCTGTATATTTTTACTACTTTAGGGGGTAAATTCTGTATTTAATTTTTATACGTGATTATATTGTTTAAAATTTTACGAAATGGTAAATATTATTTTAAGGACTTTGTGATTTAATAATATATTAGGAATAATTTTGGCCCCTTTTAAAAGTTTTAAATGTTTAAAATTGAAAATAACTTACTTGTTTGGATGTCTGTAAAATTTAAAGATTGTTTTGATGTTTTTGTATGTATGACCTGTGTTATTTAAATGGTCAGCGTATTTTAATTTGGTTATGTATTTAATACTTGTATATGTTCCTTTAATATAATTTCATGGACCTGCCGGTTTTCCAACATAGTGGTTTTAACAATCGTTACATTTGAGTTTGTATATTCCACTATTTATACATTTTAAACTTTATTTTATTACGACGAATTATTTTTATTTTTGACTATATTAAAAAACTTTTATGATAAAAATGTATTATTTGATAAAGTTTTAAACAATATAAATTAATCACATATAAAAATTAAATATAAAAATTTTGCCTTCCAGTTAGTTAATATATATATTAAATTTCGTTGAATTATTTGTATAATTTCTTTCATTATTATCTTACCAACAGTACTGAAGATGGATTGTTTAAATAAAAAGTATAAATCAGAAAATGAAAGCTTTAAAAGTTTTAAAATTTGCATTCACTTTATTTAGCTACAATCTATCTGAAATGATATATGTAAAACATTTCCTAACCATGATTAACTGTTATTGCGTATTTATAAAGCAATATTAATGGCTGAAATGTTAAGAGTTGTAATAAAATAGTAAAACTATAGTTCCTTTACATTGCTTTACATTTGATAAAAGTTACATACATACTTATCGTTTATTAATATTGGATCAAGCTATGTGGAAGCACTCCCTTTGTACTGAGTTTACTCTGAATGCTTTAAAAATACAGCAGTTATCGTTTCCACAAGCTCATGTTATATTGCTAAAGACAATATACACATACAATATATTCGGATAATTGTGTTTACTGGTTCTATGTGTAAGGTCGAAGAATATCCAAAACATCCCGTGAAAATTCCGTCATGAGGCTAATTGCAATTTTATCATGAAATTTTCCTAAAATCTTGTACACACAGAATTGTCTCTTTGATATAGAACAAAAAATTTATGAATGTGTTTCTTTGTACATTTCAAAGGAATTTTATTTTTACCAAGTTTTTCATAAAAAAAACCAAGGAAAATGTAGATTATCTTAGCTTTCACTTGGATGCGTAAAGTTTCGGTAACTTTTTAGGTTATAATTGGGATTCTTAACTGTACGGTCTTATCCCTATCACCTTATCTGCATGGTAATTGACGAAAATTAACTTATATTGAAAGCAGTTTCCATAACATTTCCTTTTGAGAGAGTAAGCAGTTCTAAAAGAAAAGAGTTCGGTAATAGTTATATCGAAAGTCTTTCTTTGTTGATGAAAGATCAAAAAACAAAACTACAGCGAGTCAGAATAAGTGACATATCTCTATATCTCATCTAGACTTTCTCGTTTTTTATTTAGATCAGTTGGAGTAGAGACAGGGGTGTATAATTATATTTTTTGTAAAATTTTAAAACAAATATAGGGTATAAATACTTATTTTAACATTAGATCTGGATTAAAGCTTTTCCTTTTTTATAACGACACTTGAACTTCTCTATTTATTGTTTTAATATACAACATTTGAGTATTATTAATAATTTTTGCAATATATGACAGATAATTATGTGTAGATTCAAACTTAAATTACTCTTACAAGAGGATAAGGCACTATCTATCAGAGGCGTCCAGAGTTACCTCAGACAGCTTGAGGTGTGTTTGCGTGTTGCCTGAAGCCTATTACATTACGACTCGGTAACTACAGGCTACTGTGCTGATGAGGTACACTTCTCGGCTTCTGTTTACTCCTTCTTAACTCTCAGGAGTTATACTGTTTACAATTTGGGAAAGAATAGGTAAAAGTTCCTCTACTGAATAACTGGGATTAAATAAAACGTAATAATTGTAAATAAACTCTAGTTTCAAATCAGGTATTTTCTTTAATAATCCTGGACACACCTGTAATAGAACTTAACTTCATATGGTATGTAGTAATTTTTTATTATTAATTTCTAATTTATATAATTTATTCTCGTTGGAATATAAATCTTTTTCGTACAATATACTATATGTTGTTCTACCAGATGTCTCAAGACTGAAATTCCTTATATACTTAAACTTTCTCGTACAATATTAGCGAAGCCTGTTATATCACACATGATGTGTTGTACTCATATCTTTAATTTATTAACAGTAAATTGTAAATTAGGTGGACATGGTTTTTACGTATCCCCAATTATTTACATAAGATTAAAATAACGTATTCTCTCCTGTTAAAAATTTGTTTTAGATTTTTACCCTACACAAAAATTATTAATTTGGTATTTTGCACTTTTTGAAAACAAAATACAGTTTTCAGACGTATTAAGAAGATAATAAACAAGCCAAAGCCATCGATTTAATAATGTTCTTTCCAATAAATCATATAATGTAGTTAGTATCTCAAAGTTTGTTTGAGTGATATCACTCATATGTAAGTGTACTATTGAAAATCGAAGAAACTTAAGATATATGCAAATGACCGCACTCTAAGAACATGAATTTAATTAGTTTCAACCAACGAATTATAATAATGGAACGCGCTCTGGGCCGGAGAAACTGAGCCGAAATCCTGGGCTGCGTTCCGAGCCTGCAGGCGCTGGAAATGGGCAAGAACTAACTCCGTCCATATGGCAGGCATTATAGTAATGATCTTACATCATTTTAAAACGCCTTCTAGACTTAATACAATTGTTAAATACTAAAATTTATTTATTATTACAAATGTTAGTAGCTGCTTTTTACCGTGGATTTTTATTTTTAGTTAAAAAAAAACTGATTTTTGTACAATATCAAAATAACTGAGATTTTGACTTTTATTTTTCTTTCAAAGTCGGAAACAAAGATTACAGGCATTAAAATATTTCCCAGGTGAAAAAAAACAACTTTTTATTGACAGTATTTTATTTCAAATTAAACTACATAAAATTTACAAGCATGACATACTTAATTTACGTGTTAGAAAATAAAATTATTTTGACCAATTTTTGCCTTATTTCTAAGTTGGATTTTTTTATAATGTCAAAAGTTTTCTGTTTTTTCGATGTAACGAGATATTATTTAAAAAAAATAGTTTAGTCCCAGTTTTAATTAAAAATAACTCGTGGCTTCCAGTAAATTCGTCAATTTAGAAGTGGTCGCATTTGTTTGAGATAACTAGAGCAAATAACAATATTTTACAATTTTCAATGCCGTACATCATCACTTGATCTACTTAATTTACCCTTAGATTTAAAATCAATAAACAGTTAATGTGTTCTAAGATCAGCATCATTGGCATGGAGTACAGAACTCGGTGAGTTCTTGCCCACTTTAAGCGCCTGCAAATCCATGGATACACCAGTAACGCACAGCTGTGTGCGACCGGAAAACACAACATGTGGCTTATGGGCAGTGCGCGTTCCAGTAGTATAGTTCGTTGGTTTCAACATGAATGAAAATCCTTCTTCTTACTAGAGATATGTTTAGTATTCAAGCCACGTTTATTACCTGAAAAAAAGTATTTTAAAATTAGTTTTTAAGGACCCTAACACTTAGCGAAAATGAACCTCTTTTTATAAAATTAAACATTTAATATACAAGCCACCCCACAATTATTAACTACCAAAAGTTTAAATCCTCTTAGACTAAAATTAAGTTCCATGTATGTGCTGTATGAAAGTTATAATATTTTTTATCTACTATTTGTCCATTATTTGAATAAGGTATGTCATTTACAGGTATTCTAAAGATTTTATTGGCAAAATAAAAAATAATAAAAGATTTTTTAAACGAAAAAATATAGTAAATATTATCAATTTTAAATAAACTTTCTTCACAAAATAATTTTATAAATTATAAGTTTTAGTTATTAGTTTTAAATTTATTTTAACTTCTCTATGTTATTTATTGTCTACTTAAGGAATATTTTTTCAGTTTATATTAACTAATGAAGCCCAAATTGGTGAAAGCGTTTTTGGAATAAGATTTTGGGGAAGTAATAGAAATGTCTTTTATATGAAAACCAAGCCACCTCCATCAAGCGTACAACGCAGATGTATTTTTATCGGCTAATAACTTTCTGACGGAAAGCCATGTGGGGAAAATTTCCTTCTATAACCTGCTATCTTTCCCCTATGGTGTGTCAAACTTATTTTTACGCCTTGCTTGGTTCTACGTATTATAATACTGAGCTTTTAGGTAGAAACAATATAACAACTGAATAACCTACAAAAAACTGCGGTCACAGTTTTTCTTAAATCCCATACCGTTTAAATAAACAACTGTTGCTAAAATGAAATTGATACAAAGAAGATTCAGGTAGATTATAGTTATAATCCTTTTAGGGTTTATTCAGATTTTATCTCTGTTTATGTTTTCAGATTTAAAAATTAGCTATTCAAGAATTTGCATATAAACCATAAATATACATTTGCATACAAACTGGTGTTGTAGAGTGATGAAATAAAAATTCCTAATGTATTTTGTTTATATTAATTTATTAAATTTATACAATGTCCAAGGGGCAGGCTACATATTGACATCTTCAATCATATTATATGTGTCTTATACACGTGACTAATATATTACATATAAGTTTATTTACAAATAACAGTACATATTTCATTGAACATTGTTATTTAATTATTTGAATATAATTTTAAAAAATACAAAAAATAAACGTTAATTTCAATTTGTTAACTTGTAATGTAACTTACATGTATTATTGTAAATACATTATTAGAGAGCTAAAATCTATATTACTTCTATCAGTTGAAGTTACAAATTGCACACAACTGTAACAAACAATAATTTATTTCTGAAATAAGAACCTTTATCTCACTCTTCAAACAAAAATAATATTTTCACATTTTTCGTAAATATATATCACGTAAAGCAAAATACTAAAATTTTTCTGTGTTACCTTTTTAACAAAAAACGAAACTTTTAAGGACATATTTGTAACATAACACCACTGTTTCCATTGGTTTTTAATTTACTGATTATTAACGTAAATACTATAATGGTAACAGCGTAAGACCTTGATCTATTGATATCAATTAATGTGTTAGACGTAGTTTTCCGACTGAAATCCACCAAAGTACGTTACTTCTTTGGTAACCTGAGATATAAAGCACATGGATAAATTTATACGATTCACAACCAAAACTTTCTACAACAATTTTAGAATTTTATTTCCCAATGCTTGATAGATTCCTCAAATGAGAAATATTAGTTCTGGAAATAAGTATTTTCAGCGCCTGGTTAAGTAAGTAATTTATGCAGCCTTAACATTCTAGCAGTTTCAGATTTTAATCTACCGGAGGTTTCTTCTCACGTAACTGAACATGTATGCTTAATACTACCATGCACAAACTCCCTTCTGACCAAAAGCGAATATAATATATTAATGGCCCAAAATACTTCATCGAAAGAACTTATCATTGTAGTATGAAATATAGAGTAGACTTTTAAGAAGAAATTATATATATATATATATATATATATATATATATATTAAAAGAAATTGCGTGTACCTGTATGTTAGTTTGACGCTACACAGATATAGCAATAACGTAACTTTGCAAATCTTTACTCAGGATCAGATAATACTATAATCTAAGTTTCATACATATATCTCACAAACGTTTCCATACTGTTCTGAAGTTATGCAGTCCAATGAATATAATATGTTACAGATAAAACATACTAATAATATGACATGGGTTGAAAGATAACTTGGTAGTAATATGAATGACCCTGTTGTGCTTCATTCCAAAATTATGTCCAGGATAAGTGATACAGGTTAGGTCGAGTGAGAAATAAGGGCGTAATTCTTTCGGTGATGCTTACTGATATAAAGAACATAAGAGATATTGGGCCACATCAATTTCTTGTACAGGGTTCATAAAATATTCTTTTTTAATGTATATATTTATTATTATCACGTATTTTTTTAGATTCACTGCATGTTAATATGCGATATTTCATATTACTTTGAGAAAAAAAATGTATTCGTTGTAAGTCAATTAAAAATTCTTTTTTCTTAGAACCATTTTAATAGAGTTTTTTATCATTATTACTCTTTATTACTTAAGGAGCACGTAAGGAGTACTAATACTTAAGACCTTTCTGATGAGTACACCTTATAACAATTTCCAACTTAATTAATAAATTTACAACTATTACTTTTCTGGTATTATTATATTTTGTTATAGGATCTTTTTACCAAGTCAGTCGAAATCTAAAATAAGGCAATAGGAAGTGCACAACACATGATACTTTTTTTTTAGATAGACTCTATGATGCGCACAGTGATGAGACAAAGTAGAGAAATAAACTTTGAGATAACTGTTATTCGAAAACATCCAATTATTCTAAGAACGTAATTCAACATGCCGTTGTAAACGTCCTTATCCTAAAATTATGCTTTATAATTCTTCCTCTTAAAATAACTAAGTTTGTTTTAGAACGCACATCTTAGGATATTTTTATTTGAAGAATTTTAAAACTAACAATGGTCAAGTGATGTGCATCGCTCTTTTTGTTGCAAATATAAAAGTGAGTTTAATACTTCATTCGTATTATCTAAACCTTTTACGAATATTATAAGTATATTGAGTAGGTTAACAAAAAAATCGCGTGACTGACAAATTTTAAAAAGATATCGAACTTTGCAATTAGATGAATCTTTTAAAATTATTAACCAGACATTCAATGAATATATTGAGCTTCCAGTGATATTACCCCTACATATAGACAGAGATTCTGTCTCTACTGGGCAGAAGAAATGTCTCTTACATTTTGGGACGAAGCCAAACCGCCCTCACTTTCATTGACTAACCTCTCTCTTGGTGACGTTCTTACCTCATATCCATTATTGTACATTCAATCGTTCTAGCCACACTTATAAGAACTAATAATGAAATAAATTGTTAGAATAAATGAATTAAAACTTTTCCTTTCCTGACCTGAAATTAGGATTAAAATTATTTTACTTTAAACTTACATTAAATAGTGTATTTCATAAAATTACAATACACTCCCATAAAACATTTTATAAAATTAAAAGCATTAACATTTATCTTATCCATATATATTTTCTTCTAAGTAGTATATGTAACTCAGACTCTTTCCATTTGGATGTATTAGTAAATGTTACCTACAAGCACTTGTTTTGAAATTTCTTCGATTGGGATACAGAATTGTATTTCTACTTACATGAAAAGATACAATGAACCATAGCCCGCTCCTATTGGACTTATATAATTGGGTTTGTTTTAAATTGAAATTGAAAATTCAGAGAAAGATACTCATGTATAGAATCAATTTCCAAACAGATGTTCCGGTAGAGTCCAACAAAACGTAAATGTAAAAATGTATGGAATGCTTGTTTATAATTTGCTTCAATAATGCAAGTGATTCACAACTTCAAATTGATTATTTGTCTTCATTTTATCGCTTTATAGCAATCAACTTAGAATCGTAATTTATACTCATATGAATTAAAATTTACACTTTTAATAAACTACCAGGCATGTAATATTAAAATGTGCTCGTATTACATTAATATGTTATAAATTTACATATTATTATCCTGCATTTCTTAAAAGTACATTATATTTTTTTATTTAATTTATTATTATTACAAAATAACGCCGTAACTCTTTCTTAATAACTATAAGGATATATTATAAAAGATAACATAACGTCGCTCTACATTAAAATCTGATGGTGAAAGAACGGAACCTAACTGAGGTCAGTCAAGTTAAATGTAATTCGGAAGCATCAAGTAATTAGAAGACAAACAATTGAATTTGTAACAATAGCGGGCAGACGCTAGACTTGGCTTTAGCTGATAATTGCCCCTTCACTCTTGACTATAATTAATAACTTGTTTCTTTCATTCGATACTACCTCAAAGATACTTAGTATTATAATAAATTTAAAACATTGATAATATTTAAAATAAGTTAAAAATCAAACTATAAAAATATAGAGATCATGAAACATTACTCTTATTTAATTTTTTAACTATTGAGTTACCTAAGTGGTTTAATACTATTTTTGTTGTATTTTTATCAGTATTTGCTTACCTTCTGCATCTTTTTTCTTCCCAGCAATTCATATTTTTCAACTCGAAAAATAGACAAGCCTTTTGGAAAATGTAAGGTATATTATCAGATGTAAATAATTGTATTTATTTTTAAAACTAGCTGAGCGTTATTAAAATGTGTTCGTATTAAATACTTGTTAAGTTGTAGCCAACTAGACATCGAGTGCAAGGTGATATTAAACAGGCAAGGTGTTTACAAGATCTTTCACATAAAGGCATTTGTGCACATATGAATACCCTGAGGGCCCACTCCACTACCGGGGTAAGTAGAGACAATTTAATGTTTCTGTATCTGCATTGTAGCCGTAAATCTACGAGTAAGGTGTCTTACCTTTACTAATAAAGCATCTATAACCCTACTATACTAGTAGTATATCTAAGCATAAATTTAAGATTCAGTGATAAATATAAATTAAATTTTCATTCATATACTGAAAATATGAATATAAATCATATCTTATAACTCATTACGTATCACAATCTTATTTCTTAGTTCAATTAACATCATTTTAGATCGCCTGTCACTATTTAACATAGTTAAATATATATATATAGCAATTAAAATATTTCCGGATTAAAAAATTTCACCTTATTTTTTCGTATCAACCAGATACAAAACTTGTGCTTGCCACAGACACCGATAGTATAATTATAGGTGAAACATTATCTTACCTATTACCTTAAAAAAGAAAATACTATTTTTATTGAAAATTTAAAACGAGCTTTTATGATGTTTTTAAATAAATTTAGTGTACTAGTAATACTCTTCTAAAACTCAAAGAAATAATTCAACGGTAAAACCCATTGTTAATCCCTAGCCGGTGAACTCTGTAAGAGTTTTAATGAAACTGCAGTTTTGTGCCAAGTCAGTAATGTGTGACTGAACTTTTAACTCGTTTAAACATGACAGCGCTGAGACTGTAATCCGTATATATATATATATATATATATATATATATATATATATATATATATATATATTTATAAAGTCTTGTTTAAGGCATATAGTTATTTAAGAATGTTCATAATATTTTCATGCAAAACACAGCTGTAGAGTTTGCAAATTAGTTCAATAAGAGGTAAGGATCCCAATTATACCTCTAATACATATATTACATGCCTTACTTCAAAGTTATTTCACTGCGGATTGAATTTATATACAAATAATTGTACAGAAATATATATCGTATTAAGTCATAAAAAAAATTGTTTTCAAAGATATCAGCGACATGCTGTTAAGCAGTGTTCTGGCATTATTGCTCATTTTAACATTATAAGAAATAATTTTCTAAAATGACTATGAAGGAATTTCCAGCTCTGTTAATACATATCGTTAATTTATCGTCATTTAAATTCAATACTAGGATACATATAATTATCCAGAAAACCTCTCTTTGCAGTTTCATAAAGGGTATAAGTCATAGAACAATTCCGCTTGAAGTTATATGAAATTATTTGATAATTTTTTTATCATTAGGGCTATATAATATAACCCGTATACTAATAAATGTAAATTAATTATTCATAGACTGCACAACTACCGTAATAACAGTAGATAATTAAATCACAATGATAGAAACGCATGGACCTGATTACATAATGCCTAGACAAAATACTAAATTAAAACATTTATTGGATAGGAGAGGGGAAGGTTAAAGAATTTTGCAATATAGTAATACAAAACTCACCAAAGCTCACTTTATATGTTACATAACAGGGCACAACAATTAGTTCACCTTCTCACGGAGGGATCCTCACAGGGTCCTTACGCAGTCTGGACCTCTGATAAAAGCTTAGAACTCGAACAATTGTCACTTAGCAGTGAACTTAAGGGTCACTACAAAAGTACTACATTTATACATGGGGCAATTGGGACCAATCGCACACCTCGATTAGAGAAAAAATTCACTTAACCACTTTAAGAGGAGGTGCAAGAAAGCACAATGTGCTGGGGTCATGCCAACGACTTCACAGACAAGTTCTTGAGCCTCAGAATGAATTAAACTAGAACGTACGATACCGAGGCGACACCAACCTTGGTTCGGGCTGTAGGGGTATGTTGTTTCTACCAATCGCAGAGAAGAAGCAATCACTTATTCATACAGTAACCATCTACAGGTAAGCAGCATGGCAGTATTCCTTATTGAAAATTAAAAATACAGTTGTAAAGTAAAGAAATATAAATATCTTAGAGTAAATTATACGTTTTTGATATGACGGATGTATGTTCCAAAATATTGTAAAAATAGTCATAGTTTTCTGACGGTTTTGAGTGATATAGTAATAAAAGACCTAAAGCATTTATCAAAATAACTGGATTAATAAAATTTGAAGTTTAACCGTAACCGTATTTCATAACTCTCCAAATTATGCTAAAATATGGGTCTAACCAAAAATTTTGATTAAAAAGCTATGCCGTATTTTGAACTAAATATTAATATATTTATTACAAATGTGTAATGATATTTTTAGTTTCATACCTCACTTTAACTATAATGTATATTAATATTAATAATTTGGTTGTGTTTACAGTTTACACTTTTGAAGTTTTCTATATTCTACTTAATTTTACTTTTCAAATGTTAAATACATAAAATATACTATCAGAATAAATATAGATGTCTTTGAATTGCTTATTTTGGTTTCGAACCTTATATGTCCAGTTAAAAGATTTACAAGAAGAGGATATGTAAAATGAGGCGGCCAAATGGTACTTTAACTAAAGAAAAGTTATTAAATCATCTCTCATTATATTAAATGCAAGTTGTAAAATCGATTATTCGTCGAAATGAAGCTCAGAGGGCTCTGAACTTGCCACAATGGTCGTATTTCCTATTAATCCATCAAATTGCGTAATATTTAGTTCCACATTTATAGAATCAAAATCAATAACTAATTAATATGTAATAGTATGAGATACTATTTTGCCACAATAAGGTATTACACTTAAGAATTACCTTCAGAAATGATTTATTGTTGTTTAATTATTAGTAATTAGCTTAACATTTTGTACAAATCCGACTTTAGTTCTCAAAAATGGGCTTTTGTATAAGTTATTTGTAATCCATTTTATATTAAATATAAAAATGTAGCGAGCCGTAAACCTACACAAGATCGATAGCTAAAACTGATAAACATAAACAATCTACTCGTTGAAATCGATTTCATTTATTTCAAGTTTCCTCATTCTAATTGATTCACATTATAGAAGCAATAAGTTAAATTAAACCAGAGGCAAAGGAGTTTATCTCAGTTGCTTCGTGTCGTTTGACTTTCACTTAGCAAAATTACTCTTTTACAAGTTCCAAAGTTTGTCTCCAGAATTGACTTTCTTGTGTGTAACTGTCAAGATTCAAGTAATTCTTACTCCGGAGTTCTAAAAGTTATTTCATAGCAACGTAAAGGCATTTCATAAATTTCAAATACTTTCTTAATAAGTTACTTTCATTTAATATCCAACTCAACCGATGATTCCAACATACAAAAGGCAAAGGACTCAACCACTCTTAAAACTGCTTACTTATCACAGATTTATCCCAGACAGTTTAAATTTAGCGTAATTTTCTTATGATTCCAAAAGACAAATAGAGTATTTCCAATACAGATCAATTATCCATACGGATTAAATTGCGATTGTAACTTATAGAATAAATATATTTTGTTTTAATTCGCCAACTTCCAAATTTCCTAGGAATATGAAATGTAGCATACACGTGTCTGAAGACTTACATAGAGAGACTAAAGCATTTTAATCATCTAATGAAGCCAATAGGCAAATATTATTGTAACTCTCCCTAAAAAAACTAAAGGTTTGTGCTATTCCTTGATGCCATAGAAAAATAAAATAAACACAATCGTACTTCATGCGTTAGATTTAAAGAACATAGCATTTTTTGAATGAAGATCAATTACCCAGTCTTACACAAATAGGATTACAACACCAAGAACAACTATATTTTAGTTTTTTAACTTCTGTTCTACAATAATAAAAATATATAAACACCTTCGTATTCTCATAAATAAAACATAAACGCATGTAATGAAGATCAACCAAGCACACATGTTTAAATGAGGTAATTATACCTAGCAAAACTATATTTATAATTAAATTCCCACTGTTAAAATTTGAAAGGTTAAATTTGGAAAACATGGGCAATAGATATTCCTTAGACAGGAAGTAGATAATAATGACCCGGAAGTAGTTTGTCTTTTTACAAAGGCTTATACGTCATTAGACCAATATGCGTATAAACTTTATTGATCAGGTCAATAACGCAAATGCTACTACAAAAATACACATAAACTAAATTAAAATGACCGGAAGTAATCACTTTGACTACTGAGTCATGGCCTTCCTTCAATGATAGTAAAACTCATTCTTGTCTAAGCAGAAATAACAATTTCTTAACATGTAAAGTCAGCAGATGAAATCTTTCTCTAGATGTCTTGCAAAAGTATGTATTTTTCTTTATATTAGGATTCATAGCTGTGTTTAAATAATAAAGTTCGGGTCAGGTAAGGAGGGTACTACAACGCAAGAGTGCGCTATAATCAAATATTGTTACCGAGTTTAAACTGTCCAATCCTTTTTCTTTTAACGTTATGAATAAAAGCCACTAATTGAAATTTCAAATAATTAGATTCAGTATTTTTTACAACAGTAGTTAAAATAGTCACTTTGGTTATTGAGTTATGGCCTTCCTACAAATACCACGCCATTTCATGTTTATAAATGTACTTCACTAACGCTCATCTAGTTATACGTTTTCTTATCCAAGCCATTAATAAAAAATGTATACTGAATTAGATGTAGGGCCTATGTCCAATGACCTAGATGTACTCAGTTTTTGACGAAAGTAGACTTTTCAGACCAAGGTACATATTGTCTTAATCGGGCATCATTGCAAAAGTAAGTACGCCATCGCAAGTAAACTACAATGGCCGGAATAAACGCTCTTTAACTTACGTAATCCTTATTGATTAATGTATGTATATATTTACTCAACCAGGTTAACAGTTTAAACGCAAGTAGAAAACAGTGATTAACTTATACAGTAAAAAGATTAGACTTGCCGAATATATTGTCTAAAGTTGGCTTTATAGGCCAAATATTCATACATATTTTAATCATTTCAACAAGGAAACCTCTACTATAACGAGTAAAATGTGATTGGTTAAAACGAAATTAATTCTTCGCAAGTTAAACCTCAAATGAAAGCAAATATCAAATTTTTTGAACACTTCGACCTTGAAGCCATTAACACTGAAATAATGCGTAAATTAAACATGAGTATCACCTAAAAACTAATATAAGGCTCCAGCATGTTTGAAAATAGGTGCTTTCATTAAGATACTACGTATGATACCGTGTTCTAAAATATTTCTAGTATGATTAAAGTGTTATAGATAATAAAAGAAGTGCTTCGCTCCCAGTCTTCGGGTCCTCAAAATGTAGCTTTTAATACTTAAAGTGTATTTTAATGAAGTGGATCAAAGGACGGGAATATCTGTCAGTGACCATTTATTTTAGTAGTGTTAAACATCTCATTTAAAAAGGACATGCGTATGATATACTTGTTACTCAATAAGAAATCGCATGAAAAGACGTGGGTAACTGATAGTTTATTTATAACATAACTACTTCTTCATACTCGAAATACTGAAACATATATTATATAGGATATAACAATACAGGAATTAGTTTTATTATTATTGTTATTGTTATTAATTAGAATAATAAAAAAATCATGTGTTATATTTTTTTTATCCTTGGTGTTGCATTGGTAAAATTCCAAAATTCCCTTTCGATCAGAACCTTTTTATTTTATTTACAAAAAAAATTATTAAAAATATAGGCATTTCTGATGGAAAAACTCCTGCAAAACATTTTTTTACCATTAATTTGTCAATGGTCGTAATGTATGCTTGGTAATTTAATTTTAATGTGTAATACACGATATTTTAGCCCTTATAAGTACGCTGGAATGTAAACATTAAAAAAATGTTTAAACCTCATTTTCTTTGTACCTTTGTTCGAGGAGCATTTTATCTATACATAAACATGTGGCCTCAAGATTGAGAAATATATTTTTACGTATATAATAACATATATGTAATGTATAAGTGTATTTATAGATGTATATTTATTTTATCGTATAAAAAGAGTGGAATAGAGAGATATATACTTTGGCGTCAAAAGCCAATATAAAATACATGTCGTAATAACTACAATATTTCATGCACATAGATAACTTATGCATAGCCAAACATTGCTGTAACTATTGCAGCGAAGACACTAAACAACGTCGCGATTAGTTAATAAGTATTCATCTTGTAGTGAATATGGAGTTGTGGAAAATAAGGTGTAGTTTAAGTTGGGCATTTAATTAATTAGTTTTTACACTGAACAGAGAAACAGATTACATTAGAATGGTTAGCTAACATAGTAATAACTAAAAATTCTGTTTTGTTAAAATATAAACAAATATCGTTCAGTATATTAGTTTATGCTATTATGTTTTTTTAAAATACGCTCCTTGCAAAATAATGTTATCTTTGCAACTTTTTAAGATCGACGTACACCGTTAAATATTTCTAATATAATTATAGTTACACTTTTTACTTTAAAACAGTATGTTAACGTTAAAAACTTGTGTAAATGATTAGATTATTATGTACGTGTAAATAAGCCAAGTAACATGAATTTTTTGTTACATCTAAAATTATGACATATATACAGTTAACCCTGCCAATAATCTAACTTCTAATATCGAAGTTAGTTACATCGAGTTAGTAATGAAACAGAGATAATTAATTAAAAGTATTGACTTCTTTTTGATTAATATCATGGCTCAGCAGAACTACATTGCTGACTCTGCCAAGTGTACAGTTCAGCGCCGCACTGCCACATTAATTGGCCCCAATTGCAGTTTCAGCAATACTGTCCATTTCCTAGTAATTTGTTGAACTCCTGACCAATATATTTCAAACTACCACTATCAAAGCATTTTTCATTTGTCCGCCATTCCACATTGTTTTCTTTTCAAAAATTGAAACATTTTCAAATTGATTATGATTTCTCCTCTATACACCGAAAATCTATATAAAATATTAGATCGTTATAAACAGCTGTTGTTCTTTATAATATATCGATACTTATTACGATTGACAATGTTTAAAGTAAAAACATTGGAAATTAGTGGTTAAATCTCAGTATAAATCATCGTAGAGTAAAAAAAACCTCTATGATGTCTAATGTCTTTTAAAATAATTTTGGTATCAGGTAAGGTTTATAATTATTATTTATACAAACTCTTGAGTAGTAGATAGTAGCATTGTAGAAACAATATTAAAACAAGTAAATAGCCGTAATTCCTAATCGGTTTAAATGAAACCTCGTATTGCGACATTACTTCCACATTAATTTGAGTAATGTTAACTAATCTCAAATAATAAAAAGTTTCAACATATGATCATTCGTATTTGTTAAATTTGTAATTATACACCCAAATTCAAACATTATGAAACTGTTAGTTTTAATTGATTATTAATTCGATTGATGAGGAGTATACAATAACAATAAATCATTGTAAGTGAATATGTTTACAACTATAATTTTAGATTGATTGTATATAAATACAATCCACATTTTTACAAAAACAATATTGTTATGCTTATAACATTTGGTATCTAGCAAGATTTCAATACGTTATCTCTAAACATTGTGTGGAATGTGTTACATACTAATATACCAACCTCATTTGTTGCCACAACATTGGATCGTGTAAATTAAACATCGAAATAATAATGGATATTAAGTTTATAATTTTGTACATAAAGATAGTTCATGTGAAACCTGACTTTCTTCCCACTAAGTAAGAATTGATATTTAAATTTAAACCCTTCGAAAAAAATGTTTTGATACTATGAATTGGCTTAATTATAATATTTTAAAATTATCCGTACCTAAAATCTTTCCTTGCTTAATTTTAACCTCACCCCTTAGCATATCAATTAGAATACGTATTTACATGAACTCACATTGAGTCACAATACCTTCTATGTAAAAGCTCTCTTGCAAGTCAAAAATTACATGAACCTTTTTAATCCTTACTGTTATAAATTATTTACAACGCCAAACTACACGTGTAACCTCAAAGGAGGACCGCAGCAAGTCCAAAGAGTACAATAAAACTTTAAGTTATAAAAGTTCTCGTGCACCCTGACAAAATAAACCTTTATTTACAAAAATTTAGTTGTAAATACTAAAATGTAAATATAAGTTATTAAACATACACAACAAAATGTTTTTACTTAGTCTACATTTCCTTACAAACAACTGGTCAGTGAAAGAATTTTTAAAGGAAACACTAAGTTGACTATCAACTAAAGAAGAGACCAATGAATTACTTAATTCCAAATAACAAATTCAGTTACCATCAACTTATGAAATTTCCATAACTCCATCGCATAAGATATTGACTTAAACTTTTAAATATTAAAAAACTGAAATAAAATTAATTTATCTTACTTTTATCTAAATTTTTTGAGACTTTTTCCAATTATTAGTACAGCTATTATAATTTCATTTATAATATTATAATATTCAGGTAGAAATGGAAATCTACAAGAATAATATTTTTCCTATGATATGGAGCGATATAATTGATTTATTAGAATTACCGGTTGACAAACCTAGGTTGTTCCAATTATTACTAGTTTAGATATAAACGTAAATTCCTAGATTGGTACTTGATTTGAGGATCAAAGTTTATAGCTCTATTAATACTAACCAATTTATTGTAATAAATTCTCACCAGTGGTTGTTTTTGAACTCCCATTTTGACTGACAGTAAAAAGAGTGTAGAATTATTAAGTTTCAATATTTGCTCTTTCATAACATTTTTGAAATATTTAATTTTATTTTACTATGCATAATGTGAAAACTAGAATCGTCCTATTTAATCGAATTTTGTTACTAATTGTAAAAAACTTAAAGTTTTAGTGATTCAGTTAACAGCACCATGTGTAAGTCGTCAATTATTTTAAAACAATTCCCTAATGTCATAAATCAGTCCATGAAGATTATTTACCAAAACATACAATTCCAGTTACACACTTTTTTATACAACAGAATAATACCAATTAACTATTGATACCTTTACGACAGTTCAGTCTACATACATATATCTCGTATTCCACACCTTATAGTTGTGTGAAATGGAGTAAGAGTTATCTAATATGTTAATGAATACGATTTATTCCATGTTTCCGTATTTTTTTCATTGATTTATCAGTTTATTTATCCAATAAGACTTTTAAAAATATGATTAATTTTTAGAACACTTTTCATGTATAATGTTTGCTACGGTATGTGAAGATAATACTTTTACTTAATAATTTCCTAATACACATTTTTATCAAAATCTATTCTTCATAGATTAATTTATTGGTTAGAGATTTAAAATATTAAACTATAGTAAGCAGTAATTAAATTTTACATATTTATAAATGTTAAAGTGCCTCTAATAATAGGATGATATTGATAGAAAGTAGCAAACTATATATTTTATAAGCTATTGATGTCATAAGTAGAAATCACTTACTTCAAACGTTATATATAGAAATTTTACAGCTTATGCAAGACTTATGTTTAAGATTTTACTGTTATTCCCCTTAATATATGACATTCATTTACGGCTCAATGTAAATATTGTCAGGAACATAAAACGTTTTATTTCTGTGGATTTTCTCCATTTAGGAAATTTATAAAGCCTTATTTTCATATTTAGGATACGCATTAAATATACACATAGGTTAGGTATAATCCTTATTATTTTGTGTTTACACATGTTTTACGAACTTTAAAATTATAGTTATATATTTATCGTTAAAATGTTATTCGGTCTTCTCAGTATACACTAATAAAAATAAAAAGAAATTTCACTACTACTGGCGATTTGATAATTTAGAGTTTTGTGTACACAGTTTGTAGAGCACAAATTTAAAAATCTATAAATTATTACAAACGAAGAAACTATTCAGCAGTTCCATTATTTCAGTAAGTGGATGTCTGTTCAAACAATAGTTACTCACTTAAGAATTTGTTAAAGTTACAAAACTAATTATTAACATTCCTGCATCTTACAAGTTTGACTTTGTTGAATTCCAATTCTTGAGAAGTTTTCCACCTTAAATAGAATTCGCTTGAATAACATTAAATCGCAATGAAGTATTTATATGTGCTGTGGAGTTTATGTAAGAACTTATGTACTCTAATTCATACATATATTATCAATTCATGATCTATTATGATTAAACCTTAAGATTACTACTTTTCCCAATATGGTATTTTAGTGAATAATCACATTATAGCTAAGAATATTCCGTATTAACAACTTTGCCTTTCTCACAACCTTTCAGCTTTTGTTATTGGTCTTCATTTTACTGAGTAAAAGTATTCAATAATAACGTATAATGTTTAACCAAATAGAATTTGGGCTTTTAGTAGGAATGAAATGGAGTATCCTGATTAGTTGCTATAAAGGTATTTGGCTTGACAAAAAATCTTATGTAACAAACAACCGAATAAAAGAGGTAACAATATTTTATATATGTATAAGTATACGTATCTCATATATATTTTACTTGCAATCTGAAGTGTATATATGATAATGATATAATTATACAAAATTTATTATAACGTAAATTAAAATTTATACATGTTGGGTATTTTTCTTATAGTAGAGATAATATTTATTTATTTCCAACGGACATACTTCTCCATTTTTATATTCAAGATCCATATAATTAACTTATAACAACTTATCCTAAAGAAGAATTCCTACAACAAAACAAAACATGTGAATAGCGGAAAAAATAGTACTAAAATAACAATCTATGGTAAGGCGTAATATATAACAAGAATATATATATACAGGGTGAGTTTTTTAAAGTGATCCAATAGCTAACTTTTTAATTACATGACTTAGCACCACACTTTAAATTTGGAACTTGCTCAATTTTAAGTTTCACTCAGGAATACACTTTCAAATTTTTTGAAGATGGCCGCCATTTTCCAATATGGTACCAACTTTAAAATTCTTTTATGGAACACCCTGTATTTTATATTGTTTTTAGATTCAACTCTACAAAATAAGACATTTTTTGCTTCTGAAAGTCTTTCCATATCTCTATAGTTTCTATATCTACAAAGTTTATAGATGTTATCTCCTATGGTTTTTAAAATATTAAGCCGTACCCATACTTTTCAAACACCCTGTTTATATATATATATATATATATATATATATATATATATATATAAATGTTTTAACACGGTAACAATACAAACAGGAAAACAGTAACAATAAATAAACTATAACAATAGAAATAACATAATAGACTATAGCATAATATAACTATAATAATCGTATCAATGTTTCAAAACAGCAAATATAACAGTAAAGCAGTACCTGTAACAATAATGGCATGATAAGCTATGGCATAAAATAACAAAGAATATAAATATTATATATAGACAGCAAGTTAAAAGCGAAGATAATATCTACAAACTCCTGTCGTTTATAGGATAGATGCTTCATTAAGAAATGTAAACCATCCGTTTTGCATTCCAGCCTCGTAAACGTTAAATTCGTTGTCTTTTCATTTCAAAAACCTATAAGTTCAAGATTATTTCCTAATTATCTCAGGAAGGTAATATGAATACAACCGAAACGTCATTCTACTTTATTTGGAACTGCGTAAACACTTTCATAATTGTATTTTCCTAGTATGGTATAATATACTGCAATGACTTTATTAATTCTTTTTATTGCCATTAATTGTACATTTTCTTATAGACATAATGATATAGAGACCATACTACTGAATGTTGTTAATTAATAACTTACTTTACAGTTTACGTCAAATTTTATTTGGATGTATACTATTTCAATGAATATAATTTTTAACAACATTGGATACAAAAATGTTCCTCAAAATCTTACAATCTATTGACTAAAAGGAAATTCATTTCCAAGGATTTTGAAAGGATAGTAAGATTTGTGGAAATTTTCCATCATCAATCCTACTATAGTTTTAAAGCATCCACCGTCATTATCCAATTGAAGCGATAAATTTTGAAAGGCGTCTCTGCGTAATGTATTTCTTTTATATTGCATACATTAATATTTAATACAAAGTTTTCTAAACAACTTAAAATAAATTTATTTACACAGTACGATAGTTTTTGTAATTTTTTTATTCATTAATATTAAATTTGTAAAAAGATACATATTTAAGTAACTACTATTGCCTGAATATGATATGAAAGTTTCTTAATGCAGCAGTATGTATCTTATAGACTAGCTTCCAGACTGATGTAAAAGGCAAGATTAGATTTGGATGCAGGATAGATTGAAACGAGATGGAAAATGCATCCGATTATTCATCTCAACGTTGATCATAAATCCGAGAGATGGCTGAAGGCATCTCTATGTTCAGGTAAAATTTCCCTTTAATGCTCATATTCCGATCCCAACACTATATTACGTCTAATTACTCAAAAATGTAACAAAATATTAAATACCTTTCTGGTTGAAAATTGCTTGTCTTATGTATGCTCCTAATATATGAAAACTTCTTAGGATGCCCCTACAGTTAAGTTATGATGTTACAGGGCTCGACAAATAAATGCGTAGATTTGTAGATACTTCAGGGATAAAACATTTTCTTGTGATCGATTACTGCCATACTAAAACACTGTCGTTTTCCAACTAGGAAAAGTTGAATCGTGTGATTTAGTTTTATGAGAGTGTCTTATTCATCTCACCACATCTGATATGAATAAGACATTGGAGAATCATGATGTAGTACCTGTAGATTGCAGAACTTTTGAGAGCAGAATTTTATAATTCTGTAAAATATATTCAAGAATAATTGTGTTAGAGGATTAAATTGTAATCGTTTTGAACATTAACATGATGAAAACATTTTCAGTTATTCTACTCCAAACTCAAAAAAATATAATTGACTTGTTAATTTTCAGAGAAATTTAATTTATTTGGGTGCACCAGACGTTATTATAAAATAATGATTACAGAACCGCATGATTTATCACTTCTAAGGTTAATTGATAGCTCTCAATATAAAATTAAACATCGGAGTCCAGGATTAATGGTTACTTATATTATTGGAAAACAAAATCGAGAATATTGATATTACCTCTAGGTAACAATTTATTGTTTCTATTAAAAAAGCGTCTGGAACAGGATACTGTTACAGAAATAACTCCTAGAATCTGGTGTCATGTTCGTTTACGGAGATAAAAAAATACCGACGACGAAGTAGCTCTAAACAAAATATTTACATCGTTTCATCGTCAGAAACGCCTATATTTACAAAATATGAAATATAGTGTAGTCCAGTTTAATGGCCATTCTTACTGTCTCATCACAGATGCACAGGTTGAACTCATCAGACCAACATGACTTCAATTCAATTCAATAAAACATATGAAATATGTTTCCGTTTATAATTCAATTACTAAGTAGCTTAGCATGATATTTTGCACACAACGTAGCCAAGGTGAGAAGTATTAGTATAATATAAATGTTGAGTTAAGCTCAAGTTCGCCATTCTCTTAATGCTGCATCAGGTATCTGATGCTGTTACAGATTTGATTCCTGGAATCTGGAGGCTTGTTCATCTCAAGAGATCCAAAGAAAGTCAACGACGGAAGAGCTCAAAACGGAACATTTACATCGTTTCAACATCAGAGACACCTATAAATAGGTGAAGTGGCAGCCTCATTGTCTCATTAGGTACACAATTCAGTGCACTACGATGTGATAGACACGTTCTTTAAGCACGGGTTTTTCACACATAACATACATATGGTAGGAAGTGTTGATTCAATTGAATTTCGAACAATAAAAGGAAGATGAACCGGAGCTAAATTCGAAATTCAATTGAATCAACCCTTCCTGCCATAGCTACTTTATGTGTAGTGAACCTATATGAAGTTGTAGCTAAGCAGAATAAACTGGTTGAAGGATAAAAGAGATAGTATTTGAGGATTTAGATTGTTTAAACTTACCTTGTCATTCGACATGTGTTTATTCTAATAGAAAGAATAAATAGTTAAAAAGTGGTACGGGATCATGAAACACCCCTTACAATATAGATTCATCATCAGAAAATATGGCATATATGGTCATCTAAGGCAAGCATTGCTGCATGCGGTCAGTATGGTCACCTACACAAGTACAGTCACCTATGTAGAGAATGGTTACTTTTTCTTGTGGTCTCCAGGCCCAACAAAAAGTTAATAATGATAGTGGGCATATGATGTTGTTGACAAATCTACAGTTGACATGTCATCCATCCATATCTAGCACTTCTTTATCTCCAGCTCCTGCAATGGTAACCGATAAATACCTAACTGGCAAGTTCAACATATCCTAAAATTTCAACTTTAATTAATTCAATTACTTTTTTTAAATATATTACATTATAATATCAGGTAGCGAACTCATAAATTTAGCTATTAATTTAAAACCATTATAAAATATTGATATTATATCAAAGTTAAAATATAAATCATAGAGGGTGTAGAGTGCAAAGTGTGGCAACAGGACTAAAGAAAGTCCTGTCAGCGTCTGTAGTATGCTGAGTCATTGACAGCTGCTGTCATGGCCTGTGAAATATTGTCCCATGTGTGTTAGCTACCCTATGATTTGGTGTGTCATAATATAATGTATTACATTGCCTCAAACATTGTAATGCTAACCCATTATTTTGTTTCTAATGAATTATTAAAATTTGATTACGACTTACTCATATATTGACATAAGCCCTTAAATGGAATATATTTTGATAGATCTTTTGATTGCCTTTAATACCAAGCTGTCATGACTGATGTCATTAAAGTTGGTAAGTGGACTATACTAAAATTAATTCCACTGTAAATGAATAGGTTCTAGGTTTAAAATCTAGGTATAAATTAAACCTTGTTTTAATATAGTTCGTATTATTGAGATTCTGCTACCCTCTTTAGGAAAATCTGCTATATTGCAATATGTTAATATTTTAAAATCATATAAATTACAGTTGTTTAATCATTTTTATATATCTGGTCTATTATAATTATATATTCGACATATATTCGATATATATATATATATATATATATATATATATATATATATATAATTATAATATATTATTCGATATATATTCGATAGTTACACATCTTAGAACTGTAAGCTCTCAGACAAGACTGACGGCTGATAGGCAGTAACTATAGGGACCGGATTGACGGGAAATGTCTACAGTAACTACGCGGAGTCATGCAACTGTTGTCCCACACTCCCAACGAAGCGTTGTTTTCTCATTCTTTAGTTTTGTAAGACAGAATTATATTGTATACAGATTTTTTTTATCGTTTTTATTCAAATCCTTACGTTTTTGCTTATGAAAAAGAAATAATGTTTATGTTAAGAATACTAGCGCAGCTGAAAACGGTGCAGTACTGTATTTAAATTATAAAGATATCATTTGTTGTTATATCTTGCTAATAGTGAAAGCTAAAGTATATATTGCGATAAATACTAAGTGAAGTGTCTAAACAAAGCTTCTAATTTTTGAAAGTGTAAGCAAACGGAAACTCTCATTGCCATGTAAATCTATTATAGTTTTATAAATAAAAATACTTAATGTACCGGTACTACAGAGAAATAACAAAAAGTATGTGTAACTCATTTGAACTAGAAAATCCCAGTGAGAGCTATGATGGTCTATTCACTAACTGTTTTGTAACGAGGTAATTAGGCAAGTTTATCTTTATATTTCTGACTTATTTTATTTCCTTTTGCTTGTACTCACTCGTACCAGGAAAACTGGTGTAATAAAGTTTTCCCATTAGGATAATGTAATGTAAATACTTATTTAAAGAAAATTGACTTTTTAACTATCGTTCGGTAACAATGGCTGGGTCATTTGCTTCTACCTCGACTCTAAACAGAATTCGGGTACGTTTGACCCATTTAATTTCTCTTCTTCTTATTTGTCTTCAGTAATGGACTAACTATTATTTCACCAAGAGATTATAGATTTCTACCTTGAACAGTTGTGTTATACATTTTGTAACGTATAACGATGGCAAATGACCAAAATCCTACTTCCTTTTCCACATAGGATAGTTGCTATTTGCGTGTTGACAGTAACCTGATCAATTCAACTTTCACTTATAAGTAGTGCATTAAGCAATAGAAACGAAACGTTATACATCCCACAGGCAGAAGAAAGTATTTATACATACTACAAGGTTAAATTAATGGAGACATCGCCTAAAAGCTAGAAGTGTTATAAATATAATATTGTGGTATCCTAACATCTGAAACCATTGCGGTTTTAAAAAGAGTCACATTACAACATAGCAAATAACTTGACGTCGAATTCAACAAATATGCATCATATTAATTTCCCTCTTCCTGAAACAAGTTGAGCATAAACCGTAAATATTTATATTCCCTACATTGGACACCCAGTGAATATATGGTACTTAATGTAAATGAATTTCAGTAACAATAATCTGGTTGATCCGCTGCATCACATTCTGGTTGCACAATTAGGAATCTGCAGTAAGTACAGCTGACAACTCTTTGAGGTAGGTTATTCTGTAAATGTAATTTTTTACTGGAATTTTTTATCATACTGGAAATTATATCTGTTGTTCTAGTACAAAAACTTATGTACTACTAGTGAATAACACACACACACACACACACACACACACACACACACACACACACACACACACACACACACACACACACACACACACACACACACACACACACACATATATATATATATATATATATATATATATATATATATATATATATATATATACACACACACACACACATCTTTTGTACCTCAGCATTAAAAGAAAAAATAAGAATAGTTTTCAGTGGTTAAAATTAACTAACGAAGTCAATCAAGCCACGTGCCTTTAATTCCATTACATCCAATTTAGTCTAGAATTTGTAAAATACAAGACGTGTTTACATCTATACCCACAATTTATTATTCTGCTTAATACTTTGTACATTCACCATCTGGAATACTTACGATACAAAAACACGTTTGAACAAACATTTCTGTAAATGGCCTAAGATTTCTAAAGTTCTATTATGTTTCACGCTTTAATTAATAATATCATATATAAAAACCTTATAGGCCCATATCAGAATTAAATTGATGCAGATATATAAGACAAAGCTCAGATGCGCTGGAACTATACCGAACTTTTCTCTCCGTGGTTATAATTTACTTGAATTACACATATATTGAGGAGCACATATCAATTTTTCAGGAGGAAGTGTCCTTTTGGGTGCGTCCGTAACACAACGTACAACACGTCTATTCCCTTGATTCAATGAAGGATCAACGTGAAATGACTGACATAGCTAAAAAACCCAATAATGTGACTTCACTAAACGTCAGTTATTCAACCTTTATAATTTTCAATAAAATTCATAGTGGGAGTTTAGGATTCAAAGTAGTATGTACCAAATAGCAAAAATAGATACAAGTACTGAAATAAGATACTTCAACACCAATGAAAATGTTACATTTACCTTTACTTTTACAATTAAAGGTACAAGATCGTATTATATGAAAGACTATGACAGAATTTAATATATACATAGAACACGGATTATATATTCAATGGTGCAATTGAATAACTTTTTTTACAAGTAAGATTAAATAACTGAAAATGTGTTATAGTCCCGTCTATTAGAGGTTATTCTCTTGTATAACGTGACTATAAAATATTCATTTATTAACGACTTATAAACTAAACCAGTGTTCATTAGACCTACCGATATTTCTTTATCGCTTTTAGAATTGTTATGATGTAATGTATAAAATATAAAACACAATTGACGTGCAGTCACAAAATTCATTCGTCCACTTGAGGTGATAAATTATACTCTTCTATATTCTATATTAAATATTTAGTAATAAATGGTAATCTTGAAAACGGCTAGCCCTATTCGGCTAATTGAAATATTCATTGAAATCTTAAAAAGGTTTATATTAAATCAAAAGATTATAACAGTTTCCTGGAATACTTTTTAATTTCGAAAAAAGTTTATTAATTATATTTTATAATCCAAATTTAACTTAGACTAAATTTTCAAGATCAATTTTTTTTATAGATTAAACATTTTTATTAAACTTAAATTTGAGAAATTATTAAAAATACAGTGCTTGGTTAGTGTGCAATCCAGATTGGAAAGTCATACACGGCAAGGTTTGGTTTTTATAATGATCTCATCTTTGAATACAAAATTTCACTTTATATTATAGAAACACTTTTAAACTTAATTTGAATATAAAACTATCTACACAGGGAGGTAGATCTAAATTTAACAAAGATGTCTTGTTACCTCGAGGGTACCCCAAGTACAAGGAGAGAGAGTGTTTGTTGCCTGTGAAGTCTGTTACTTTACGGCTACGATAACTGAAGGGTTTTGTGTGATGAGGTACACTTCTCGGCTTCTACTTACTTCTTAACCAATAGTAGCTATCAGGAGTAAAGCGAAATACTGAAACCAATTTTATAATGCTATAACTTACTTCAAAAACAGTTATAACAGATTAATAAAAAAATGTACAAAATAGTTTATTTTTTCGACTTAATTTTAACAAAAAACAATTAATTTGTTTAGTAACATTATTAGACATCACCGTTACTAGTATAGGCGACAGTATGTCTATTTTAATTATGCCACCAATGGTATCTCAAAAACTGAAACCTAGAGGAAAACTTAAGTTCGTATACTCTAAATTTATCTGTAAAATATGAATTAAAAGTTTCATACATTCATTATTTTTTCAAATATAGCAGATAATATTAAAATTTCTTATCAGACATTTGTAAATCATTTCCAACCTTGACAATTATTTTAACTTACTCGTTTAAAAACTACAGTTGTGTAATGTTTTTCAAATTACTCCTTTTGACATATTAAGCAATATGGTAATTAATTTAAAAATTAATTTAACATCAAACTACATATTTTTAAAGTGAACTAATCTTATAGTGCTTAAGATCAATAAAATCAACAATAGATGAATTGATCAAAATGGCCTATACAATTATAAGTATAGAACATATTAAAACGTATTACTACCATTTCTCACAAATAAGAATGTTATAGAAATCGCTATTATCAAAATAAAATTATTAATTAAATTCTCAGTACACATAAAACAATTCTAAAGCAAAAGTATGATAACATTTTAATATAAATATGGTTAATATTATTGGTCAAACTCAATAAGGAATTGAGTTTCCTGTAATTGTGTATATTGTACACTGAGTTTCAATGTAATTTAAGAACTTGGGAGTCCCAGATATGGATACTCAGTCTCCATTGGGCGAAAGAGATGTTTTGGAAAAACCAATGTAACAGTTTGGGAAAAAGCAAAACTTTATTGATCAACATCTCTTATGGTGAATCTTACCACACATAGAAAAACATTCAGTCTCCACTGGGTGGAAGAAATGGTTCTCACATTGTGGGAGGAAGCCAAAATGCTTTCACCGAACTTCATTGACTAACACCTCTTACGGTGACTTTGTTCTTACCACATATAGAAAAACATTCAGTCTCCACTGGGTGGAAGAAATGTTTCTCACATTGTGGAACGAAGCCAAACTGCTCTCACCGAGAATCATTGTCTAACTTTGTAAGTTAAGCATCACGTCTCTCTTGGTAATTTGTTGTTACCATGTACCCAATACTTTAGATTTAACTATCCTGATCAAACTTTACTAAGTAATAGGCCGCTCCTTTTTTAGTATTAGTAAGAAAAACTTAGCCTATTAATGGCTAAGCTTCATGTGACTTTCTTATATCCGGTTTAATATCTTTGACATACAGTAAGAATAATGCACGTATTTTGAATATAGAATAATAACCCTTTTATTGTTATGGATTCTATTTCATTTACTCTATTATTTTACAACTTGACTTCTTTGTCACAGTTTTAAATATCCTTGAGCGAATGCTCGGAAACACTAAGTAAAAAGAACTTTACGATAATAAAACTACAATGAATACTGACATATAAATTCGAAAAACATCACTTCATCTTCAGTTTTCATGGCTTTGTAAAGCGATATTTCATTGTCTTTTATAAACTCAAAGCAATATAGATTTTGCTTATTATTTTACGTCAGTCTTCCATTACGAATGTGTCATAAAGTAAAAATAGGATGACCCTATATATTATTAAATAATACAAACATAAAACAACCAACACTTCGAAATACGTTTTCCATGTTTTACTAATCAGTCTTACCCATTTCGATCCTTTAATATATGGGAGGTCAAAAAGATTCACTAGCATCCATGCACAAATATTTAAAGTTTTCAAATTTCATTAATTCTGATAGCTATGCTGTGTCTGTTACTTTTTCGTGTGTTTAAATATCAAAGGATTGCAATCAGTTTGTTTACATTCTTTATTCTGTGGTTTACATGTTGCCATCATAATTACCCATGATACAGAGTTTTTACTAACGTTCGGCGTTATTAAAAAGGTAAAGGTAACTTGTACAAATTAAATGGCATTAATTTAAAGAAGTTGCTAAGGACTCAAAATAGCTTCGTTTTAACCACCACAAGAGTGCAAAAAAGTGTGGTTAAAAAGTGCAACAGTGCTGGATAAAAAGTGGGCGAATTTACCCTTAAACATACAATACATGCTGTAAACATATAACTTTAAGATGCATTAATTTAATATCTGTTCTTTTTTGGTGACAAATTGATTAATTATAAAAATAAAGATAGGCAAAATAACCCTAAAACCATGCTATAATGTATATAGCAACAGTAATATAAAGAGTATGT
Source organism: Homalodisca vitripennis (assembly GCF_021130785.1). Taxonomy (NCBI): domain Eukaryota; kingdom Metazoa; phylum Arthropoda; class Insecta; order Hemiptera; family Cicadellidae; genus Homalodisca; species Homalodisca vitripennis. The sequence goes on along the minus strand of NC_060209.1, from coordinate 42,950,641 downwards.
TTTTATAAGAAAGATTTAGGATTACCAAATTACCTTTGAAGCAGTTAGAAACGCTTCTGCTAAGACATGGAGAGGTTAAAACTAATCAGAGAGTATAAGATGGCTTGAAAGGAAAACTCTCTAATGAAGCAGTCTGTGTACGCGGTAACGTATAACTTTACTAGGAGTTTTTAAACTTTAAGAACAGTTTGTCCAGCAAAGCCGTCAGTAATATCTCTTAATTTACTACAGCAAGGAGACTTAAAATTCTCCAGACAGTATACGAAGGCAAGAGAGGAAAATAAAGTTCCTATGTATGCTTCTACAGCAAAAATACCTCTCTGAAAGTTAGAAGTTTTGTTTACGTGATTGATCATTTCGACTATTTCAAGACAACATGAGCACAATAAATACTATAAAATAACGAGACAGAAAAAAGTGCTATTAAACTTTTTGTGTATGCTTCAGCAACGAAACAATCTGTCAGAAAGTGTAAAATGTTGAAAGCAGAAACGTGTCCGAAAACGCCATTAATGCTGTAATAGTTTCAATTCAACTTCTCGTGTTTCCGACAGCGCTCTTAAGGTTTATACGTCTCTAGTTACTGCATCATTCTAACGCTCTTCATCAAGAAGTCTGGGACGTCAAGACCGGTTATGTGTCAGATATAGAGTTCTTTTTAGGATATCGTAATATACTTATGGGATTTATTTAATGAAACAAAATTGTATTTATACTTCTAAACAAAATAATATTTTTATAAAGATTTCTGTTGTTCATATTATTGCGGTATGTAAATAATAAGTCGTATAGAACTTGCAGAATATAATTAAGGTTCAAAGAATAAAAGCAATGATATACAACCAATCAATGGCGAAGGGGATTATCTCCGTAGCTTCGAGTCGTTTGACTTTCACTTATCGAAATTACTATTTTATAAGTTCCAAAGTTTGTCTTCAGAAGTTGACTTTCTGGTGCGTAGCTGTCAAGATTTAAGCAATGCTAACTTGGAGACGGAAAAGTTAATTTTAAGTTGTAAAATCACATTTTACAATATGTAATTGCAAACTATTTTAATAAATACTACAGTAATGTTATATCTGAATTAATATTTAATGGATTTGGTGAGCAATTGTTTTTCGAAGAGCAATATCAATGTGAAGTATTTTTGATGGATTTGAATTAGAGTTTACTGATGTAATAAACACAATTAATAAAATGAAAAACAAACGTAGTTGTGGTATTGATGGAATTAATATTATAACGGTTAAGGAGAACTTAGATGTGCTTGCACAAATATTTTATAGTATTTATAAAAGGTCATTAAGTCAGGGCAAAATACCAGAAAAACTTAAAATAGCCACTGTAGTACAAGTGTATAAAGCAGGGGATGATAAGGCCTTGGCGTCCTAATAGGCCAGTGTCATTGATAAGTACCGTTGCCAAAATTTTTGAAATCTTCGGAGATAAATTAATTAAATATTTGGATGAGAGGCTAATATTTTCTCCCGATCAATTTGGTTTCCTGCCGGGTAGAGGTACCAATACAGCGATTGAGAAACATGTCAGCACTATTATGAATGCTTCAGACAGGTATAACTATATATTATCTATATACCTTAATATGAGGAAAGCATTTGATGTTTTGGATATTGATATTCTTATTATTAAAATAAAAAAAATTGGAATAGGAGGTTCAGCTTTGTCCTGGTCTTTTTGTAGGGGTAGAAAACAGACTGTAAAGATAAATCAAGTGTTTAGTGACATGGTTGTACTACAATGTGGGACAGCACAGGGAGGTTTCCTAGGGCCAGTTATGTTCTTAATATTCATAAATGATATGTTACGTATTCAAGTAAATTCAAAAATATTCGCATATTCCGATCATCGTACAGTAAGGAATCGCTAGAAAGAAAGATAATTAGTGATTTGAGTAAAATTTTGACATGGTTAATTGAATGTTAGAAAATGCAACAAAATCAAAATGTTTAATATGTTTTGACACTAATCAACCTAGGGAAAAGCTGAAAAACTATTTTCAACTGTTTTGTCATAGACATAGTTGTAAATATCAATGTACATGCTCCAGCATAGAGGTTGTAGAAAAAGTGAAATATTTGGGACATTTCTTCGATCACAGACCTAAATGGGACCATCATATTGTTTATTTAGGAAATAAGCTGAGAAAAATCAACTATAGTTTATACTACATGAGAAGTTGTCTTAATTGCCAACACTTAATACAGCTTTACAGGTCGTGGTTTAAAAGCGTGCTGAGGTATGGGATATTACATTTTGGGGGTTCATATCCAGCGGTAAAAAAGCTTGTAATTATGTGTCAAAGGCAAGCTTCACGTATAATGTTTTGAGTTAAGAGAACAGACAGACTAACATACATTTTGTCGGAAAATGGGCTGCTTACTTTTGAGCAAATACACAAGTTATGTTTTCTGATGTATGTACATACAAGAATGGAGCAGTTTCCAATGATACTGTTTAAAAGAGTAACGAGATTTTCACAATATATTACACTTCAAATTGCCAAACTTGAACAAGGAACGCAGCAGAATGAAACTCTGTTATTAGGGTCCAAAATTTTACAATGAAATAATTAGACACTTTGGTAATAGTATACATGAAAAGAAACCTAAATATAAAATAAAAATTATAACTTATTTAATAACTTAACAAAAGTTAATTCTGCTGTGTTATTTATGTAATAATGTTACTATTTATTTATTTATGTAATATAATTCTTGTTTGTGTACGATTGTTGCTATATAAATTATTTGTTAATATTTATAGTCTAATATGTTGTTGAAACCAAATAGTGCTATATGTTGTTATTGCTGAATTATTTGTTAGAGTAATGAATTGAGTTGCTATTGCATTTTATTGTTCACTAATTTCATAATATATATTGTTGTTATGTTCTGTCAGAGTTTATGGTGTTGTTATGTTCTGTCAGTATTTATATTTTTTTACGTTTTTATAGTTTATTTATAGTTCTTATATATAATTTACTGTGTATATTTTTTGCTTAATTATTGAATTTAAAGTTTAGTAAAGTTTAGCCGAAAGCATTTCTGCTTCCAAACAAAAAGTAAGGTACGCTGGGGAAAATCGGTACATGGTCTTGATAAGCATGAGAGCTGTTGTGTGCTCTAGTGGTAATATTCTAGTTTTCTATTTATTTGTCAATTATAACATTCTTTTTGCATTATGAGTTCATTAAGCTTTGTTACTTTTCTGTTTTGTTTATTGTTATTGTTATTTAGATGTAAGATTCTATTTATTGTTATTTAGATATAATATTCTATTTATTGTTACTGCTGTTTATGAAGGGTTTATTTATATAGTATTTATTTATATATTTATAAGTGATATATGTAATGTAGAATACTGAGAATGTATTAATTGGTATGTATTGGTTGTAGTTTTAGGGATAATATTTGGAATACAAATATGGAAGTAGGAACACATAAAACACATGTAACTTTATTATGCCTACAATTTAAAACAGTCTTGGATAATGCTTTTGTTCTGAATTCTTTAACAAAAACAATGGAAATTGATGTTACATAATGGGAGACTCATCTTCTTGGGCACAGGTATTTGTTTAGGATACACTATGTTGTAGCCTACTTTACATCTGAGCTATCAGAATTGTTGATATGAGATGATATTTCATTTTTTACTAATGGTTTATTTCTAGCTCGTTACTGTAACAACAAACTTCTTCATTATAAGCATTATATTGCCAAGATTTAATTATATAGAATATGGAAAATTTGCATATACATTAACTAGATTTTGAATACCAAATTAAACACGTTTGACAACGCAATAAAAATATGAAAACTTCTTGACTCGATGATGTACATTTACATCGTACAACACTCCTACCATGCATAGATAAATCATAACATCATTACCACAATCCGCATACTACTATACAGTTGTTATATTGAGTTACACGTTTTCAGTTCCAGGTTGAACTGAGATATCCACAGGACACGTAAAAACATCATTACTGTAGATCAACAGGATATCCTACACAATGAGCTAATAGTTTGTGGGGCTAGTCACGTGACTGTAGACGGGTAACAAATTGTTAATCAGAAAGACCACCTGCACGCAATACGTTGAGCTATCAGCTGACTCATGGCAGGCCACTCCAGTACTGCTGTCAAGCAATATAAATTAACATTTACGCTCAATGTATACTAAGTGTCCATCCAAGTATCGAAGTTTTAAGCATTGTTCATTATTTTTCAACAATAAATAATAATTGCTAGTGTTCATGAAACATACATATTTCAATTACCCTAATAACGTAATTAAAAAGTTTTTTGAACTTTTCTGATTATATATCTTAGTTTCTAGAATTAGCTTTGAAAACATTTTTGGAAAATATAATAAATGTTGTTCGTGTAACTATTGCACTAAAATATGAAACTTGTAAACTTGATAACTCTTACAATTCCTAATGAATTCAATCTGATCCTGTTTTATAACTATACCGTGTGTAAGTTTCTTACTGGCTGAATTAAACAAAAGATTTAGCATGGCTGCGGTTTACATCTGAAAAACGTTGTTATATAGACTGTTGGACAACATGGACCAGATACAAACGTTATAAAGTGATTATCGCTTATTGCTTTTATCTCAGCAATAGATAACCAATCGTTGAAATAAGTTATCTAATTCTATTTTTTTTTACAATAAAAATAAACTAGTGAGTGGTGAAATTGCTGACTTCAAATTACACAAGTCTTAAAAATTATTAATTAAATGTAATACACTTCGTAAACTACAGTTCAACATTAGAACTTCGAAATCACATGACTTTCTGACTCTATTGGTGTGTTGTGTTGCAAATTTTATCCGATTTGTAACAATTGATCATTGTTATCGTATCTAGTAATAACAATAGATTATCTTAGCGAATCATATCGTGCAGTAAGAAACTGCTCAGTAATAGTTCTCCTCACACTTTAGTTCAATAAACTTCTTAATTGATAATGGTATTTAGCAATACACTCAGAATTACAAAGTACGAGATAAAATCACTTTCGATTGTTAGTAGATATATGATTTAAACTGAAGGTGATGTAAATCCGATTAATATATAAGATAAATGGAAGTTAATTTCGTAGTTTTCATAAGTAGACATTTCTTTTACGCCAGATAATCTTTGAGTCGAATACCGGACAAGAAAGTTTTATGCTACTTAACCAACGATTACTTTGGCTAAATAATTCATTTTTACCGTGGCATTTTTTTGTGTTACTATAAATGTATTTAACCAATGTTTACGCATTGCAGTGAAAGTTCTCATGGGAAATGGAGTTCATTAATAGATTTTTCCACAAATTACAAGAAAGCAATCACAGAAATAGGAACTAATAAACTGGGATATTTATAAAGGCGTTACATCTACCCCAAACAACTGTAGTTGTTTAAAGTTGTGAAGAGAAGTCATAACACATCGTCAAATATTGACTTCTGACTACTAACCTATAGAAAACAGCACTTTTCTCATAATTTATGTAGTAACCTTTATCAGTAATAGACGAGCGTAAAAATTAGTTTCTAATGCAACGTTCTTTAACGGTTACTTTTAAAAACAATATAACGTGCAAAATACAATTACATGCATTGACAGAAAACTATAAGACTAAACCTCGTGATTTACCAATATAGGGATTTTAATATATAATTATTTCTTTATTTTTACGCTATATCGATTTCTTGAAGTTTATAATCCTGTTTTAAAATCAGCATGTATAGCTATAGCAATATTTTCTGTCAGTGACTCACAATTTATTACATTGAAGTTAAGGTTGAGAGTCCCATTATGAGTTATGATTTATAACCTGCTTGATGTTTAATAATAATAATAACATTTAATAATATTTCAAAACAAAACTGAAAATCTTAATTTATCCTTTAAACAAAACTGTGGAATACACTTGTTAAACAAATATTAAAATATGTGTAACTCTTGACATTTTTTGTTCACATTATAATCGCTATTCACGCATCATCCTCGCATAATTACTACACATCTTACGAATCCAAGCTCTTATCTCATACAATTAATAATAATATCTTTGTCATACAATTAATAATCCGAATTATTGATATTACTTTCATTAAGCGTGTATATAATCAAGTCAATAATTGAGTTACCACACTTGTTCATTGTCAACATCGAAAATAACATATACTTCATATTTTGTATATGGTCCCCAATGAAGGATCCTAATGGTCTAATGAGATATCTGTTCACTTGAACACATATTTAGCCACTAAACTCATCTCGATATGAAATTACTAAGTGGGGACGTTTGAAAATGGATGGAGGTTGGTAGGACACAACCGGAAATAGAAGAACGGTGCATGCGACAAATAGGGTTGCGACAATGTGCAGACATCTAAATCAGATGTTCGATCCATAATTCTTGCCTCGATCCTTCTCTGTCCGTATGCCTGCACTAAATTCACGAAATCTGTTCAATTAATTCTAAATATATGTAACACATTCTTCCCTGATATAAAACTTAATTGTAACAATTCCTTTTGATTTTTTCACTTTCAACAAAAAATGTGCTTAATGCATGACTTTTGATATTTCCATCAGTAGTGTTTATAGTAGTTTATGATAGTTCTGATGAACACATTTCATAGAATTCTGCATTTATTGTTCCGAGAACTATACATTTAGGATAAATATGAGCATCAAAACAGCAACGTAATATTTTATACAACATTTTAGTATTAATAATCACAAAATATTTTATAAACAATTGAGGGTAGAAATTTTTATAAATAACACCAACTTTACGATAGTTTAAAAAGTAACAGTAATTATAAAAAAATGTGATTCCCCTTATTTAAACTTATGGCTTACTATTGACTAATACATTTTAGAAAATGAGTGGGTTTGTTGGTAAAACAATGAACTGTCACAACATATTTTATATTGTTTAATGAAGTTTATAGTTTATGAAGTTTATATTGTTACTACCTGAGCACTTTGGTTAACATTGAGTAAATAGTATAATTTGAAGCACGCATGCTTGACCAAGTTGAGGAAGGTTATGTCAACTCTTGTCAGCATTTTCTAATGCTGGTTGTATCAAACAAATACTAAAGTTATGAATGTTTTGAGTTATTCGAATTAAAATAAATAATTTCTCAGATGATATTGCACTATTTTTTATAAATATTTCCTTTATATTCATACTCAAATATTTAGAAATTTTATTGTATTTACTTTGGTACGTAAAACTTGAGAATCTTATAAATAATACTGCAACACCTGACATATTTCATTACATTGACACTTTTTTGACATTAAAAATTCCACAGTTATTACAAAGTATTTCATATGTTATACTTGAAATAAATGTAAATAGGATATAAAAGTGTAATTTTATAATATTTCAAGAACGACTTATGAATACTTAAACCAATAAAAAGTTGTTGCTATGATAACACTTATTATCTGTGATGATATTTAGACATTTTATAATCTTAAGGTTTACTTTAATATAATTTAATTCTGAATTCTTACACATGTATTCAAATTGCAAATTTTTACAAGTACTTTAGGGTCTATTGCATGATTATATTTATTTTGAATAAAAAAGTACCTGTTCTCCGGGACTAAAACCCGGAACAGTCACTCATTGACATTCCTTTGCACACACTCAACATTAAAACTCGATAATAATTAAATATTTGTGTAAATATATTAAAATAATATTTTAAAACTATGTTATAATAAAACTGTATAATTATATTACAATTAATTAAATTAAAGTAAAAAAGAAAAACATTATCTTGATTGGAAGGTGTACTCCCAACACATTAAATTTAAGATAATATTGTATACTAAATATACCCATCTCACTTCCTCCAGATAACTCTACCGTCAGCAAAATGTTTTTGGGAGTCAGCACATTATTTTTCGTTGAGTCAGAAACTGTTTTAGCTACCATAAAACGCAACTACTAAACTTATTTATTATGAAAGTATGTTACAATTTTTCAGATTCTAATAAGACCGTTAATATCATTTATGTTTTCAACGTTATTAAAAAAACGTGCTTCCTAAATATGTTTGTAATATAAGAGGATTTAACGAACCATTAAAGCACACTATGAAAGGTCTATTTTCCAAGAAAGTTAAGCAACCAACATCCTTTCGCCTTTGCTGAGAGCTGGATTAGTCATTTCTTACTTCATGTCTCCTCTTTTTAATCCTGGTAACAGTTGAGGATAAATAAAAACCTCCCTCTCGTCTCTTCAGTGGCTACGAGCTATATTAGATACGATGAAGTTTAAGCAATTACTGAAATAACCATAACTGAAGTTTTCAACTTATTTATAAACGTTATTACTAAAATTATAAATCATTTTGGGTGTTAATAAATGGTTGAATGTTTGTTACTCATTTGCGCTAAAGTAATTGACATATTGTAAGAGATATGGCATTTTCAATTATTAAGTTTGAGGATACCAATACTTTTGAAATGAACTTGAAGAAAATATATTTACTGGAAAGATAGGATGTATTTTCTACTGGTGATTGAGCCGTGAAAAGCAAATTGCCACGCAGTATCACTTTATTTTATATTATAATCACCTAATAATAGTATCCGTAATGTGATGTAACTAGGAAATTTTCCATCGTTTCGTGCTATAAAAAATGAGTTACACTACGTTTCCGGAAAACACTGTTTAGTTATTTTTAAATGAATTGTTTTCATCATATTTAAAGTTTTTGAAATGGTTCATTTGTGTCCTAGGTACTAATACACTTTAAGGTGAATAAGTACCAGTGAAACAATCAGGCCTAGAAATAATCATATTAACCAATTTTCATGTTTAATATTTTATTTGTGATAAGGTTTAGGATAACGGAATACAAAAATTTCATACCAAAACATTTAGAATAGAAACTAATACCGCAAAGATTTTTGGTAATTGCTACATGAAAAATTAAACATTGTTTGCAACTAGGACTGAATTTGAATAAATCCAAATACAAAAAAACCTGCGTTTGCGCGCACGCGGTGTTTTGTTTGCTAATGTATTACAATAAAAACGTTCGAAATGTCGGCAGTTGACGACTTTGTACCGTGTGCCTTCTTCTTGGATTATTGCGCAATGTTTTTAATAACGCAAAATAATACTTATTATTATATACCATCTATTTTAATGAAAGTTCAGAGATGACGGTCATAGAACGTTTTGGTGTCCTGTGCTATTTAATAAACGTTTGGTAATAACTGAAAAAGGTTCTCAAAATATCAATTCAGTCTTACAAACTATGCAATAGTAGATCAGTAATGCGAATGAATATGATGTGTCATCTTAAAATTGACTCCAACCAAATAATATTTACATTAAATTAGTCCTTTGCCGTTTATACAAATTTAATCAATGTAAAAAACACATTTGACAGGTATTAGGTCTTCCGATCATATGTGAGTATGGTTACATACTAAACACGTATGTAAGAGAAACAAAATAATTGAACCGTAAAAAGTAAGAGGTCTGTGGTGTAGTGTGTAACATGCTCTCCCGGCAAGTGATAGACCAAGGTTCGAATCCCGGCGGATCCATAATAACTTACAGTTACTAAGGCACAGGCTGTCGGCATCCAAATTAAAAAAATATAAAAACATAGCTTACTGTGTATTACCCATCAGCTATAGAGTCAAATGCAATCCTGTAAGTGAACAATAGTATTGCGTTTATAGAATTCCCCGTTTATGAAAACGTCTGTCTGGTAATAGATCACAAAATATCTTACATTGCCTAGAACTATACACCACAATCACAACCTCATCTTCAGCCCGCCTCCAGAAAACTTTCAAAGAATTGCATTGATCCACTCCAGTACGGAAATAGTTCAGATACCGGTGAAGAGGAGATATTAAGGTATTTATTAGCATTGAAATATATATTTAATGTGTATTTAGTCATGTTTTAATGTATGATAGAGTAGGAAAAAATTCTGTCATGAAGTTACAACTCCTATGATTTAACGCTAATATCTAAAGAACGTAAATGTTTCTTAGTTTGTCTTTTCTTAATCTTCTTTTTTTTGCAGGATTCCACATTTTTTCTTTTTTAATCCCCGCCTAGTTTCTTCTTAAATTTTTTGTCTTTAAAATACTTAAGTTTTCACGCAACATTTTTCTTACACCCTTAGCAAAACTAATTAAAATAATACATTTTACCAGCTTCTTCTTATTGGAAACTAAATGCTTAATATATAATCAAACACTCCAATAAAATGAAGATTTTTATTTTGTGAGGCTTTCGTGCTCAAAGAACACATCGTCAGACCCACATAAACTGAAATAAAAGTAAATTAATAATAAAAACAATTTAGATTTAAATAAAAACATATGTCTTGAAAATACAAAGAGATAAGATTTTAAAGGCCAGGAAGCATGTCTACTGTATATATAAAAAATTAATATTTAATTAGATTAAAGGCAGTAACGGTTAATTTTTTGTAGAGGTCCAGGTTCATTATTTACTAAATAATTTTGGTTCTTCTGCATAAAAATAGTTTCGTAAGCATCGAGGAATTTGTTGTCATTGATTTCTTTTAATAATTTGACTTGTGAAAAGCAGTGTCCAGTATGGAGTGCATGTTTCGCCATGGCCGATCTTTCCTCTTGCTGATACTTCAGACATGCTTTATGTTCCTTTACTCTCTTTTTTTATTTTCCTTTTTGTTTGGCCAATATATTTTAAAATCACATTTGTCACAATTAATTTGATAGATTCCAGATTTTTCTTCATCGTCTATTTTATTCTTTGGATTTCCTAATATGTTTTTTAGTTTTATTTTGGAATTTGAGGATACATTAATATGGCATGTGTTTTAAAAACTTTTAGCAGATTTCTGTAGTTAAATTGTTGTAAGACACAGATATCCATTTTTCAGGTTCTTTGCATTTAGTTTGATAGAGAGTTGTTCTAGAATTTCTTTCAATAATTTTCTTTTTCTTTTTTATCATGTTGTCAATCATTTCAATTTTGTAACCATTAAATAATGCAATTTCTTTAATTTTCTTTACTTCCTTTTTATAATTTTCAATTGATAGAGGGGTATGTAAGAGCCTGTGGATTAAACTGTGAAAAAGCTGCTCTTTTTTTGTGAAGGGGGATGAAATGAATCAAATGGGATAAATCTGTCGTTTTGTGTTGATTTTCTATATATATCAAATTCAAAATGGCCAGTTGTATTTTTTGTAATTAATAAATCTAGAAATGGGAGTTGATTGTTATGTTCTATTTCACAAGTAGTAATTTATCGAGGGGTAAAAATGAGTTAAGCGAAATAATAAAATCTTGAAGATTTTGTTTCTTGTCAAAAACAGCAAATATATCATCTACATATCTCTTCCAGATTCTTGGAAAATAATCCATTGTTTCTTTTGCATGAGTTTCAAATTTACTGAGAAATATGTTGGCGATAAAAAGTGAAAGGGGATTTCCCATGGCAGTACCATAACACTGTGTGTAATATTTGTCTCGAAATTGAAACACATTTTGTGACATGCTAAGATGACTAAATTAATGTACTCTTTAAACAATAGTTTTTTCTATAAATTTATGGAAATCAGCCAGTCCTCGATGATTTGTATGCTATCTTTATATAGGTACATTAGGATAAAGAGATTGAACATCAAATGATACAAGATATTCGTCTTGTTCGATCTTAATATCTTTTGTAGAATTTAAAAAAATCATATCTATCTTTAATGGAAAAAGTTGGGGGGAATTCAAATTGTTGAAACTCTTGCACTAACCATTTTGATATAAAATAAGAAGGCGAATTTATACAAGGAAGAAACTATGGGCCTCATTAAGTTTCCTGGTTTATGTATTTTAGGAAGACAGAACATAACAATCAACTCCCATTTCTAGATTTATTAATTACAAAAAAATACAACTGGCCATTTTGAATTTGATATATATAGAAAATCAACACAAAACGACAGATTTATCCCATTTGATTCATTTCATCCCCTTCACAAAAAAGAGCAGCTTTTCACAGTTTTAATCCACAGGCTCTTACATACCCCTCTAATCAATTGAAAATTATAAAAAGGAAGTAAAGAAAATTAAAGAAATTGCATTATTTAATGGTTACAAAATTGAAATGATTGACAACATGATAAAAAAGAAAAAGAAAATTATTGAAAGAAATTCTAGAACAACTCTCTATCAAACTAAATGCAAAGAAACCTGAAAAATGGATATCTGTGTCTTACAACAATTTTAACTACAGAAATTGCTAAAAGTTTTAAAAACACATGCCAGTATTAATGTATCCTCAAATTCCAAAATAAAACTAAAAAAACATATTAGGAAATTCAAAGAATAAAATAGACGATGAAGAAAAATCTGGAATCTATCAAATTAATTGTGACAACTGTGATTTAAAATATATTGGCCAAACAAAAAAGGAAAATAAAAAAGAGAGTAAAGGAACATAAAGCATGTCTGAAAGTATCAGCAAGAGGAAAGATCGGCCATGGCGAAACATGCACTCCATACTGGACACTGCTTTTCACAAGTCAAATTATTAAAAGAAATCAATGACGACAAATTCCTCGATGCTTACGAAACTATTTTTATACAGAAGAAACCAAAATTATTTAGTAAATAATGAACCTGGACCTCTACAAAAATTCACCGTTACTGCCTTTAATCTAATTAAATATTAATTTTTATATATACAGTAGGACATGCTTCCTGGCCTTTAAAATCTTATTCTCTTTGTATTTTTCAAGACATATGTTTTTATTTAAATCTAAATTGTTTTTATTATTAATTTACTTTTATTTCAGTTATGTGGGGTCTGACGATGTGTTCTTTGAGCACGAAAGGCCTCACAAAATAAAAAATCTTTCATTTATTGGAGTGTTTGATTATATATTAAGCATAATAAAATAATGTTTAGATCTCTGTATAAATCAAGGTAGATGTACGCCCCTTAACAGGATTCGCTGAGGTTGGATTTCATATTAATTAATCTATAGTCCATTTCACTCTCAAAATCTCTTGCGGACAGAACGACAGACAGCTATTCAAAGAGATTCTGGCGTTATTGTTACAGATTTTTAACACAGTATTTAAAAATGTCTAATTATTGTTCTAAAGTGATAAGTATTTTAATCCCCATATTAGTATTTTATTGAGTTAAACTAAATCTTTTTATATAGGGAAATAGGAAATATGACGACAAACAAACGAGGGCTCTTTTTTGCTATTAATATCAGAGTAATGTTTTTAATATTTTATTATTCAATTTTAAATTACTCCATATGTCAGTACTTTTTACATCCCAGTCCATACTAAAATAAAATTATCTACACGACTTAAGACTGAGTGTAACAGATCGTATTGTTAGCTCGAGGTTACTCCAACTACAGAGAGAGTAATGTTTGCGTGTTGGCTGTGAAGCTTGTTTCATTATGGCTCGGTAACTACAGCCTACGTCGGTAATGAGGTACGCTTCTAAAGCTTTTATTTGATTCTTATCTTCCAGGAGTTATAATGCTTACACTTTCAGAATTTATCAGAAACCAGTGTTGACCTTGGTTTTTTCTTTTTTTTTTATCTCACTGTACTTAAGTGTACAGTGAGAGAAATGTTTGCAGATTGTATGTGCAACCTGTTTCATTACGTCTCTAAAACCAAAGTAACCAAAAGTCTGAGTCACAGAGTGTTAAAAAGATTCGTTATACTACTAAATAAATTACTACAAAATAATAACATAGCTTTATCCAATAATTATATTGTTTTGGCTTAATAACACCAAACATATTTTAGTCAAATATTTTATGAAATGTGAGTATTATCAATACACAACTAGAATCTCAAAAATTACGAAACGTACAGGAAAATATACGTTCACGTACTTTTCAATGAATATTAAAAATAATAATTTCAATTTTAAAGGTTTTTATAATTTGGCGTCCAACCTTAAGTTTTCATGTAGAACAACTCTGTTTACCTTTCGTTAAATATATATTTTTAAAACACGTTTATCTTTTAAAATGTTTAATTAATCGTTTGGAAATTAACACTTACTAAATATGTCAAACGACACGTTTTCTGTTATTTAAGCGTTATAAATACTGTAAGTAAATAACAATTAATTAAAACATCGAATGACGTATTTGTAAACAAAGCTGTTTTTACTGTTCGAGATCAGTAAAAAACAAGACTTTAATTAATAAGTCTTCGAAACAAAAATATGAATGGATACATTTAATGAAAAGAGGTCAACCCTATTCTGATAGCACAGTCATACGGATATGATACAAAGTACTGCTCAAATTCTTATTTAGACTTTAAATGAGCAATTATTGATTTTCATTTAATCTTAGAACTTTGGAGTTCCAGATATAGACATTTAATTTCCAACGGGCGGAAGAAATGTTTCTCAGTTTGGGACGAAGCCAAACCACCTCACCAAGCTTCATTGACTAACCTCTCTCTTGCTGACTTTGTTCCTCGTATCTTCTATTGTACATTTTCTTTTCATAACCACACTTATTATGCAATAGGCTGCTTGCTTACGCCCTTGCTTGCTTAATATTAGTAAGAAATAAAGAAACTTTCTCATGTACAGTTATAAAACTGTTTTGACAATAATAACTTAAAGTTTTTGAATAAAATACTTTTGACCATTCACTAACTGAAAAGTTCTATCACATAGTTTACATTTAAATGTGAGAGAGGTAGGCATTGCAAAAAAGTTACAATCACAAGTAGTGATGCATACAAAAGTGACCAAATTATCTGAAATTTAATTATAGATAAAGTATTTTTGACAAAAGAATAGTTTTTATCCGATGTATTTTTCTAATTTCCACTTTTTCGATTCACAAAAATATCTGTCGGTCTTAATATAATATGAAAGACTCAGTATAAAAGAAATGTAGATTTCATTGTACGTCATTCCTTAAGTTCAGAGCGATTACCTTATTCTATCTCTTGTGACTATTATTTTTCCTGACTCTACTACTTTAACATCTTTTTATGACCCGTCAATGATTATGTTTTATTACGAACATACTAATTTTGTGCATTACCTCAAAATATAACAATAAGGCTAACTTTACTTTAATTTTGAAATAATAGTTTATTTGACAATAGTTTGGTATAACATTTTAATAAAATTTCTGTTATTCTAGAAATACAACAGAAAACAATACAACTGTTGTTTGGTCTGTTGTTAGTCTAGCAATTCTTACACTATAGTTCGAGAAATATCACGTCAAGCCTAGAAATTTTTGACAAAATATTGTTGTTTCTGTCTTTTATTAAATGGTCTTACTTTTAACTTTAATTGTGACATACAGCGTGAAATTGTATGCCAAAAGTAAGGACATTTTACAGTACAGTACGTTATTTCGTTTGCATTTTAGGGAGATTGTGACAATAAGGGGGATATAACACGTTTACAATGTTTTTACGTTTATTATTTTGATGTTTACTTGTAACAAAAGTTATTAAAATATTTCTTCCAATGTTACTAAGTGCGATACTTCAAAATTTATGCAATAGTAGGTGCTATACACTTTGCAGAAAAAGGGAAATATGTTTTACAACCATAATTGAACACATTCATGTAAAGTTGTGGATCTTCAGTGGTTAATGAACAAATAATATATAGTTTTTTTGCATTATCTTAGAAGATTTCACAGAATAAATAACAAATAATATGTACTTAAAACTTTTAAAACAGAAATTTTTATGAGTTAAATAAACAAATGGCTTTCTTTGAACTATATATTAAAAACTAATTTAAATACTAAAGGTAAAGCTGAATGAAGTGATATAAAATTAAGCTGCAGTTGGAGTAGTAGTATCAATTATTGCGCTCTACCAAGGGATTCTGTTATTGCCTTAAGAAGCTTACCGGCATAGGGAACTTAAGCTCTTTCAATAACTAGTATGTAATGCCAAGTGAACAAAGCTTAGAAACATAAATATTGTGCTGATTGAAATTGACTTATATCGTTAAGGTAGGTAAACAACTTCATTACCAGCGCGTTCATATATGACAATTATTAACTATTACGCTTGTATTAAAATTATTCTAGAATACTTGGAGTTTTTATTTATTTACGACCATCTCATCGTGTTGTTTTTATTTGTTAAAAAGGCTGAAGATTATTTTGAAGAAAAATTCAGTTTTTTTAAATTTTTTACATGCGAGATTCATAAAGTTAAACCATATAACGTCGTACTATAATTTGTTTTTTTAAATAAGATCTCCGAAAGAGCCAGTATCCAGCGACCTGTATGACACGCCAAACACCTATTTAAAACGTCTACCAAATTAAAATAAACTCCTATAGTATCACAACAAATTTTTACTACTCCTGTAATATTCAATTATATTTTTGAATATAGAATAATATATAAATGAAAAGTATTTTTGTTTATATGTGAATTTTTATTACCAAAAGTATGGAGAAAATAAGTTGTCATTTAAAATATAAACTTCCTCTTATTTAGCTCATCATTATTCAAAATATAACACCAGTGAGGAAAAGTCTTTACAGCATTTATTTTTTCCCTTTTAAAAACTAAAAATTGAGAGTTCTCAGTTCGTTATTGAAAGGCGTAATTAATGATTTGTAAAAAGAAATACCCTTACGAAATCGATTATTAGCTATTATTTTGAAGTATTAAAAATACTGCATAATATGAAACGTTCTGCACGTTAATACTGATTTACATTTATAATTATTAGAATTTTTTTTATCAAATAATATTTATTTCTACCGGATGTAGTTGTAAGTAGGAATGCACACTAAGCCAGGTACAGTCATGAGACGTTCTGCGCCCGGCCCACAGTGCTACGTGCACAGAAGGAGGATCCCTAGCTGGACATTGGACAATACAACAACACTCCTTTGGGCTAATGTGCACAAAGGCTCGTAATAATTTATATCCATATTGAAACACATCTGATTTTTGAGTGAAATTATACCTTTAAACCTTAGAATGACCAGCATGGAAATCCTAATGTTTACGTATGGGTAAAAACAACCTATACAAGATTATATAACAGGAACCAGTCGTTATCTATCAGCCGATCTGAAAGGTCGCAGAGATAAGGTCTTCGATGACATAGGTTGATTCTTACACCATTTTCTAAAAGTACTATATCCCTTTAAAATTATTTAATTTTAAATTTCATATTTAATTTGTGTATTACGTAATTATTATTTGTATATTTATATTTCGGCACCGTACTTAAAAATTTTAAAATTCTGGGTTGGAATAACTTTAACTTTATAAAATTTAAATGATTTTTAAATTTTATTTCCTTTTTATTACAAATGTTGCCATTGGTTAATTTTAACTTTATCTAGTATTTATTTTAAACTTTTGAGCGATTAATATTGTGTACTCTCTCTTGTAATTAGGTATAGAGATGAAGATGTTCAGGGACATAAAAGTAGCGTTTGGTGACTCCATTTAGAATGTGTTTAACTTTGTAATAGAATTCGCTGTTTCATAGTGGAGCAATTATGTAGTCAACGTTAAGAACCTTGAACGATTACGTACTGTTGACTGAAATATTTCTTGGCATTCCTATGTTAAATGGTAGTAATAACTATAAAAGTTAATCTCGCAAAATATTCCATGTTATAGCTATTTGACACGTTTCAAAGGCCTCTTGAGGATTCCTGATGCAAATAAAAACATTTCTTAAGTACCTGTGGGGTAAGCTACGATAATTTGAAAAGCGTTACATTCTAGACTTTCTTCTATTTGTTCAAATACAGATTTAATGCTTTCAATGGTAATTAATCTATATCCTATCGCAGCATTATAAAGTTGTATCAGATATATAACATATACAATAGTAAAGAATTTTGATCAGACAATACAATTGAATCGATAAAAACACCTGTATGTCAACAATATTTCCACTTAATGACCATTATAGATGAACCCATGTATTTATCGAGATATTGTGCCAATACTATATGTTAGTTTTGCCTAATTACAACTAAGAGCACATATGAGGTATTTGCCAGGTCTTACACACAAAGGCGTTTGTGGTGCACGTGTATAACCTGAGGACCCACACCTTTACCTAGTAGAGACAATGGAATGTGTCGCAACTCACGTCATAGTAAGTTCTAAGCCGTAAATATCTAATTTCTGTAAATTCTGTGTGTACTTAACGTATACGTTCATTATGTTTGTATTTTCTAACTGTACATGTATTATGACTTAACTAAAAATATAGTTTAGTTAACGGTGACTGGTCCAAATTTAACTGTAATGAATTGTAATAAAGTTATTATGAAATCAATAGATCGTTTTAGAAATCGCACGTCAATTTTTCGTCCATTTTTGAATCATATCTTGATTAAAAGATTCTAATTGCGACTGCCAGTCATTGCGACATCTCTGGATGGAAAGTTCCTGGAGGCTTCAAACTCCAAGTTCGAAGAAAAAACATTATTAGTTTCGTTGCAATACGCCATCTTTGAATCCTGTTGGATCATTCGGCACCCCGTTGTATCTGTTTATTATTTATTAGTTTGTTTTTTTGTTTTAAAATGTAACATAAATAGATATCCTCACTTTTCTAGATTCCGTATTTTTTATTCACCTATCTACAATAAGTCATAACTTATTTTATCAACCAATCGAACACAGGGGCCCTTCCCTGTATAATTCCTATGTTCAATTCACAGTAATCAGATGGTTCCATTTAGAAAACGGGAAAGATCGCTCACCACAGCTTTGTCCTTCTCAAACCGGATATTGATCAAGTGTCTAGATAACTAATGTTCATATGAATTATGATTTTTTAATTTTAACAATTGAACTCCTACAATAGTTACACATATCACCCTTTTTTACAATACAATAACAGTTCATTATAATCGATATAATAAGCAACATTGCTTTAAAATGGTATCATTAAATTCCCGTTCTAATCTTTCCGCTTCTTCACATTTTTCTCTACCAATTAACCAGTTAAGGTCTTGAAAAACAAATATAAAATCTCAAATACAAGTTCATACTTATGACTTACTTTTTAATTCGGAAAAAGGTCAATTTGTAAGTTATTATTAACAAGACAATTAAATCATGCAGCTGAGAAATAGCTCTAATAGATGATATGAAGTATCCATTAAGGATTATTAATCATAAAAAGGTCACTTCATTGCACAATGAAGAGGAAATATGCATTAATTTTGTAGCTTTTGAAACAAATATTTGCATTTTACGTTCTGATATTTCGCAGAGTAAAACTAACTTTTTTTAAGGACGTAACAGAGTATTCTTTCAGATAGTTGTCCTTCCACCTGTGTGATAAATTGTAATAGAAAGATCCTACAAACGTAATGCTTGGTACATAGGTTTTTTTTAGTCCAAAATATAGTTTTATTTCTTTAGGCTAAAAAGGCAAAGTGGCAGTCCGCCGTCTGTACGCTACGTTTCACATAACGTTCTGTTAGATCCTCCGACAACCTGTTTTCTTAGGCTACACTAAAAAAAATATTCCAATCAAAGCGCACCATAAAACCAAATAAGCTTTAGTGGACCGTAAATTACAAAACAGTAATAGACAGACGCTTTCCAGTAATGTATAAAAGGTCCTAAAACAAGCATTGTAAGGAAAAAACTCCATTTGTTCTAGAGTCCAAAGACAACACTACAGTCCGTTTCACTTTCTATCCAAATGTATGCTGCCTTTTGTATTATGGTCTGTCGGATTCTTCGATATTTCAACACATTGGTTTTTTGTTCCAAAAACAATAATACATCTTTGGAAGAATGCCTAATAGTAATACATCAAAATTTGGATATGTTACCAAATTATTATTAATTTTTAAATTTTTTTTTATCATTCTACAACTTATAACGAGTAATTTGATGTATAAAATATTATATAAAAACGTATTAAAAGTACACAATTAATTTTTGAAATCATTTGTGCAGTGCTTAAATACGCAAAATTTGCTATTTGTTATTTAATACAGTATGCAGTTTATTTCTAAGTTGCTTTGGTTTTAGTTTTTGTAGTCCTGATCATAAAATATCTAAACTGGAATGTCTGGGACATGTCCCGAAAAGAATGGGCACAAGATCGAGAAGACTAAAATCAGAAAACAAATGTATTATTTTGTCTGACGGTAAAGGCTTAGGTGGCAAGAATAGGCGATCTCAAGCTGTCATTGATCAACTCCAGACCTACTATGGTTTAGCAATAAGAAGGAACACAGACAGTCTCGACAACATGGTGAAAGACATTTGGACTTTGTACTTCAACAAGATTTCAAGTGACAATGACCCACACCACGGTTAGTGTCCGAAAGTCGAGACAAGTTGTTGCGGATACCAAAAGCCAAATACTAAAGGTGAGACGTAAAGCCACAAAAATAGTTTTCCTGTGGCTGTAATGGAATTTATAAAAACCAGTTATAAAAGACTATCTGACAAAGAACTGTTGCGGATATATTTTCACGGCAAGACTCAAAATCCAAACGAAAGTGTGAACGTGGTTATTTGGTCTAAGCTACCCAAAACCGGCTTTGTTGGACGGAAAACACTACATTTCGGAGTGTATGATGCTGTGTCAGTGTTTAATAGTGGTAATTTACTAAATTCAAGCTGCTCCAAAAACTAGAGATGAACATTGCAAATTTTACTGTTCTTAGCATGAAACAAATGGACCAACACCGCATCAAAGCATCGCAGCGTAAACTCTTCAGATTTAAAAAAGCAAGCGAGGCAAAAGAAAAGACAAGTGAATATAAAGCTGGAAGATAAAGAAGAATACCCTGATGACCCAAGCTATGGAGCTGGCCAGTTTTAGATACTTTAAAACTAAAGTATTTGCTTACAATTTTATGTATTCCGTTTCCCGAAAAACATGTTTTTTAAACTTTGAACGCAGATCCCACAGGAACTACTGCATTTATTTCAACCAAATCTTTACAACAATTCATCAACATACTAATACGCACTTTATCGTAGGGAAATATAGATATCTCTAATAGTTCAAAAGAAAACAAATTAAATATTATTTTTTATTCAAAAAAATGTATTGAAATATTTAAAATATATATATATATATATATATATATATATATATATATATATATATATATATATTACATACTCTTTTAAATCCATGTGTTAAAGTGAACTGTAACATGTCTAGAATACCTGGTAAAAATGCAATACCTGGTTCAATTATCTTTAAGGGTGTCTGAGAAAGCTGTTCTCAAAATATGCAAAATTAACATTGGTAAGATACAACACTCGTGCTCCCCTTAATGACTTATATTTTATGCTGAGAGCAATAATGGCATACAAAATATTAAACAAGTAATAAATATAAGATTTTTCTCATGCTTGCCTAAAAATATAAATCCATCCACAGTCCGTATTTTAGCAGCTGAAGGTCCAATTAAACAATGGAAACTGTTCCTCATATACGTGTATGTACAACTATGTCAGGAACAGTTTCTGAAGAAGGCATGCACAAGTTGTAAAGTATATTAGAAAGAAAAATTATATAAAGATTTTTAATTTCATATTAAATACTTGTATTTCAGCCAGGTAATGAGACTTGCACATCATTAATATTTAAAATTGGTGACCAGACACTGACAATTAGGTTAATTAGGAAGTTGTTAATTTACTACAGGAATGTAATTAGTGTTCTAATTATCTCATTCCACACGACTGTAATTAATCTGAAACTCACTTATGAACTGTATAATTTACTGCTGAAGGATCGTCATTCCGTATTCTGTATGTTCACAACATTTTTCTTTATATTGAAATCTTTTACACACAGTTTTAAATGCTATACTGTACTTGTATTATTTTAGACGTATTGTAAATAGTTTTATTTAGTTTTAAAGAAAATCTACTTGTGTAACATCATATAATAAAATCTTGTCTCATAAGACTTCTAACCTATAGATATTATGCAATTGTGGAGAATACTTGATTAAGAGCAATGAGATAAGCCCAATTAGAGGCGAAGAAGTTTATCTCCGTAGCTTAGAGTCGTTTGACTTTCACTTAGCGAAATTACTCTTTTACAAGTTCCAAACTTTGTCTCCAGAAGTCCTTTCTTGTGTATAACTGTCCAGATTCAAGCGGTTCTAACTTGGAAGTCTTAAAACAATTTATAACATCTTACAATGTTCATTTGATACATTAAAAATATTCTGTACAAAATTCTTACTATTAATGTCATACATAATCACAATCCGCATCAACCATAATTATTTATAAAATAGATGTGTGTTGTTTTAACAATTGTATCTTGGTATATAAATATGTTAATCATATTTGTCTTTTATTTTTGGAAATTTGGTACTAGCATAATATGTCTTGTTGTTGTTATTTTTATTCAAATGGTTAAATCTGTGCTAGTGTTATTTGCAGTAACCACATGTGAGTATATTTTATTAATGTTTAAACTCGGTAACTTTTTTTATACCAGTGCATATATAGTATTTAGTAATAAATATTGTATCCAAATCCATGATAATACTTAAAATTCCGATAGCACGATAAATGTGAATGTCATAATATTATAAATATTTTGTTTTACTTTGAATAAAGGTTTGATGATAAATTATATAAATGTAAAACCAAATACTAGTGTCCTCATAACCTGGTGACTTTTAATTGAGTAAAATATACAGTTAAACATTTTATAAAATAACCAAAAATCATTTTCGTTCTAATAAACTTCATGTTATAGAACAATACTGTTACATCGTGTACTATGGATGCATATACATTACCATTTTAGAACAATTTGAAAAACCTCTAAATATTTTCTACGATTTTACCTAACCTTGAACGATTTTAACGTAACATTAGTATGTAATATCAAGGTATAATGCCTTATTTAATTTACTTCGTTTTACTACGTTCTAGAGCACGGCTTGCGTAATTCGACCTATCTTGTTTTAATCTTTAACTATATTTGAACTTTAATAATAGTAATTTATTGATTGAAAGTTGAACAGTAAAACGATAGCAGATTCTCTGAATCCTGTTAGCCTTCCTAAACTATGTACTCAGATGTAGTCTACGAAATAGCACATGTTTGCAATATGTATAAATAGCTCCTAGGGAAACTAAACTTGGAAACTCCATGCTTAGAGAGCATCCATACAATCCCCCTTGAATCAGCCCTGAAAATATCAGGGATTAATATAGAAAAATAGGTCTATCAACTGTATTTGAGGATAATTGTATCCTGTATTTGAGGATAGCCTACGCACGGCCTGCTTACCCATGCAGGTTAATTTCCATTGCAGAAATATTTTGCTGTAATGTATAGTTTAATAACTCATATTTAAATTATGTTAATAATATTTATCCATCTAATCTACTTAAAGTTAACTTTTTTTTATTGCCTCTTAGTAAGTATTGTAAAAGTGTAACTTATTATTTTCACCTGTATATAGGTATTCTTGGAAAATTAAACTATCCTAAAAAAGATTTTCGGAACGTTCTCCGTTTTAATTTCAAATTTAACTCTTAATTGAAAGTTCTAATGGAAGTATTTGCATCGTTTTATTTCTCTTGCTTTCATTTTTATCCAAATCTAAACATTGTTAGTGATAATTAATGAATTAAAAGTGAAATAATACAATAGTAGCAAATTCCCTCAAACTTGTTGGACTGTATCTACGCCAGAGGTAGTTTGCGGAACAGAACTAGCTTACAAAATGTATAGAGCTCCCACAGGAACTAAACTTAGAAACTCGAGCTCCGAATGGCCAGAGGTCAGCCAGAGAAACCATGAGATATTTAATTAAGGTATTTTACTCAGCAGTGAGCACATGAGCAATGCATTTTGCTTTTACTCGAAAGAAAATTTAAATATAGTAGAATTTATGTCTTGGAACACATTGGTTTACTTACTATTTTATTTGAACTGTTCAACAAAGTATTTAAGTTTTTTGTAACACATTTAATAACGGAAAATATATCTCAGTATGAGTTATATATTCATACATGTGTGAACGCATGTATTTAAACAACTCCTATCGGTCCGATTACTTTTTGTTTAAGATAAATTCAGAAAATGAATGAATTTAAATAGGGAAAGTGAAATAAAATATTGATGAAATTCAATACGTAGATTAAGCTATAGCATCCAAATTCAGTAAATGAAGAACGGTTTATCCGGCCAGTTTAACTTTGAACTAATGTATTTGGATTTTTAATAGATAATAATAAACAGCCAATAACACTCCAGTATCGTTATGAATAAGATTAAGCCAGCGAAGAGTAAAACTGAAATAGATGTTAGAATTTAGGTGAACTTCTCAATAAAGGCGTCTTTTTTTAGATTAGAAGTGAAGCCAGCAGACCCACTAAAACCGAAGAAATCGTCTTTGGAAACAACTTAACCGACATCTTATGGTTCATGGTCAGTAAGATTGTTTAAGCAAATTATATCTGACTTAACTTATCTATAAGGCTTTTTGAAATTAGTTAAGAAAACTATGGTGCAGGAACTTTTGCAATTCATTGTGAGCGACGTGTATAGAGATGTTTCTCCAACACCTGAAATCGAGATTATAATCTCAAGAAACGATTTCTTATCGTTTCGAGAACAATCGTCTCAAGAAATATTTCTTATAATCCAGCTCTCAATATTTTGGTAAGAACTCCTATTACATGAATAATGTCTTTTATTTTTTATAGATAGATAGACAGATAAACAATAAAATATATATTTTAAGAGCTATTTCGAAATATCACTGGTAATTCGCACTCTAAAGCGTTTATATAAATAATTTTGCAAATCAAGTAAATATTATCTCACAGAGTGGCTGAAATTATAACGATGAAGGATCGGAACAATGTCTTGTTTAGTCAATAAATATTTAGCATGCGGTGAATACGGGATTGTGGTGCATATTCATTTTAGGTTGAGTGCTTAATGGTTGTGTTCGTACACAGGAATAATAGATTACCTTTCTAATAACTCGTTTATATACAAACAGTCGAGTACATATAGTTGAATAGAATAGAATATAATAGAATATGAATAGAATAGAATAGTTGTTTTTAAAAACAACAAACATTAGGTATTTACGTATACTAAAATTTGAATCACTGCCATCAGTAAAATATATATTAAATTTAGAAACCGTGTAAGACACACTATATAGTAATAACTCACTAAAGAAATTTCCTTCCTACGAAAACCCTCATTGATTAAGAAATAAAAATAAAAGTAACCAATCATTGAGTTTACAGAATCGTAATTATTGTAACAGTTTCAGAACCATCATCCGCTTGACAAAGAACTAAATTGAAACGCCTTGGTCTGGTATTCTCATTCCTATTTCTTAAATATGTTTTAAGAAAATAGTATTTATTTTTAATGTCCGAACACGGACTTTTTATTTACTTCCTGATTTGTATAGACTATCTATTAAAAAAATAGCACTTATTACGATAGTGTTTAATGTAATAAGTAGATCCTACTATGTACGTGCATAATTACTGTTCAAGATGATTACTATTTTCCATTGCATGATTGTCAAATAATCATTTTTCAGCTTTCACTTTTAAATACTCGTAACATCAATATTGCATATACATAGCTTATACTAGCTTTGGGTCTTTGTACATAAAAAATACATTCTTTATTAAAAATCAAACAGGTGAAATAACAAAATAACCAAACCCTAAGCAATGCTACATTTATTCAATACAGCTAGTATATTTGACATTATTTCAAAGATTTTTTGAATTTATAGAGCAGCGCTTGCGTTATAGATGTTTGTACTCAATGTTTTACTATTAAGACGTAAAAAAAGGTCAGAGAATAAGAGGAGCCTGCGTAATCGAGTATGTAACAACCTCTATAAAAGTTCCTAAATTTAAAGAACAATATGTCAAGTAATCCGGTAGGAATGCTTCGATATATTACTCAATATATTATATATTATATATATTACTATATATACTGTATCTCAAGAAGATGTACAATTTTTTAGAAAATTTTAGAGAGGCGAGGAAAAATTTTTACGTATGCTTCGACGGCATAGGTATGTGTCCGAAATTGTGAAATTTCAAGGCAAATAGCATTTACGAAAGGATATTAATGTGTTTGTCTATGTTCTACTATGGCAGTATAATGAGTAGATATAACAAATAATATAAGATGAAGAAAATGAGTCTGATAAAGCTGTTTGTGTACGCTTCGACAACGAAACAATCTGTCAGAAAGTTTAAGATGTCGAGAGCAGAAACGTGTCCGATAAAGCCGGTAATGTTGTAATAGTTTCACTTCAGTGTTTCTGACAGCACTCTGGAGGTAAAGTTGTATGCCTCTCAAGTTACTGAAACATTGTAACGCTCTTTATCAGAAAGTCTGGGACGTCAAGACCAGAGGGATGTGTCTGATAAAGTTGTTCTTGTATGAAATTTGTGCTTCCTGGTACTCTTACCTACTTCTTGGATGTACTGAATAAAGTAAAACTGGTTTCATATTACTAAACTTATAAACATTTCCATGGAGCCATTGTTCTTAACATTGCATTCTTGTAGTTCTAATGCATAAATATCTTATAGCATAATTAAGAATAATAATAATAATTAAGCACAAATTAAATCAAAGTTCATTTGTAACTAAAATTAATGGAAATATCTTGTTTCAAACAAGCGTATTAAGAGCTAATTTTCTTATTACATCCTGAAGTTCTTACCATTTTTGTGACAGTTAAGGTAGTTTATCTGAAAAATAAAAAATGCAGTGATTTGAAACTCGTTTGCAAATCAATTTATGCTTTTACTTTTCTTTTCTCTCATTCAAAATTTTATAATATGTCTTAAGAATGATCTAAAATGTAGTGAATCAGATATAGATATACCAGAATTATTGGTGGCTAAGTTTATCAATATTTCCCGGCAAGACCTTTCAAAGGTTACGTTTTCACATTGAATTGGTGTAGTAACACTGTATAGGCTTTTAGGAAACGATTATTCAGTGCCTGTATTACAGGATGATTTACGAAGTTACACAGAAACTAAGGGAGTTCTTCATATATGCAAAAATAATGAAAATGTTTATATATCATGGTTCCGGAAATGCTTCGTTACCCAGTTAAAGCTAGCAAATGAGTCCACCCAGGTTTCATCTCATCATGTAAAACTAGGTTTTCCTAAAAGACGGTAAGGCAAATTAAAGAGCAAGCTCATTAATTTATTACGGGTTTTGACTTGATACATTGAGTAAAATAGGTAACAGAACTGTAATTTATGTAAATTTTGAAAAACCCGTGTCTAGTGCAAAAATAATAGAGTGAAGAAACACATTTTTCATCTTTGCGTAATAATAAGGTTTTTATTTTAGGAAAAAATGTATACACTTTTTATAAACCTATTATAAAACCTATTTTTAACAAAATGGTGGTAAATGAAGAAAACAGAAATCTAATAATTTTTAATTTCATGAGCTTATATTCGATACAATACAACATGCCTTTTATATTTTACTGACAACTTTATTAATTACCCGTTAAACATATTACATTTTTACTAAGAAAAGGTTTAAATTTAAATTACTAAATGAAAAATAATTATTAAAGTAGATTGATTTTTGAAGTGCATTCAGTGAAATACTGTACGGGTGATTTAATTTTACTTAATTTTAAAACGCAGTATGGTGTTTTGCGGAGAAATTTTACTTCATAAGTTGGCAATAAAATAGGCAGCTGTTCAAAATTGATGAGACCTAACTTCTGAGTTTCAACCCATGTTTCTATTCTTCTGTTCGTAGTACCTGAGTTTCAGTCCGCGTAAGTTTGCTTTGTCTGTAGTAGTTATTGAGTTGTGGGATTATTAATACCACACTTAGATTAAAAGTGAAGAATGCGCTGATATGATGTTTAGTTTATAGTCTATGTAAAGGCACTGCTATGGCCTCGGTTGAAGAATACAGACAAAGTCACCCTTACAGCATAATTCCAAATGCGAGAACAATTAGTGCTTTCTTACGCTAGGGGGAACATGATCACTTGCTAGCGAAAAGGTACAATATGATTGCTCTTTCCAACATAATGTTTTTGTAGGGAAAAATATTGTTGTTTTTAAACATAGTCCAGGTATTAGTAAAAGACTTATTTCTAAAAGGGGCATGGTTACGCAAAGTAAAGTATCGAAAGCGCTCAATAATAACAGGTTCTATCCCTACTGTAAGCAAAAAATACAGCATTTACACCCATAAGGTAATGGCTATCGCTTGGAGTATTGCGTTTGGTTAAACATTCATTTAAGTCGATTTTGTAAGTTAATTTTATTTACCGATGAGTAACAGTTTACTCCTGATAGTATCAACAATTTAAGAAACCATCATTTATGTGCAGAAGTGAACCCTTTTGCAGTAATTGAACGTAACTGGCAACAGTGTTCCAGCGTAAACGAAAATTATGGTATTATTGATGATCAGCTGATTGCATCGTTCATTTTTCAAGAAACAGGTAAAAAATACTGGCAGTTTATTCAAGAAGAATTACCAACATTGCTTGAAAATGTCCCTCTTGCAATGTGATGCCAGCTGTACTTCTAATAAGATTGTGCATCGCCATATTAAAAAAAATAGTTTCCATCTACTTAAATCAACATCAAAATAAATGGAAAGGTCGTTTATGTTTTCTACACCGGCCACACAGATCAACAGATCATATGCCGTTATATTTTTGCATATAGCGATGGGTAAAGCAGAAAGTTTGTCAGGTCAAAGTTAATTTACGTGAAGGGGTACTTAGACGGATTTATTAAGCATTTACGCAGTTAAAGTAAAGCCCGGAAAGCATCAAGAGCGCGATCCTTAAGATGTTAAAAATTGCATTGAAGTCAGTGTATCCACTTTTGAAAATTTACTATAATTTGGTTGATAGGTTTAGATTATTATTTTCCGGTGCTTTTTATATATATATATATATATATATATATATATATATATGTGTGTGTGTGTGTTTTATTTGTACTATATTTACACCGTTTTTTATCCAAAATAAAATTTTCTCCAAGATATATTAAAAGTTTTTATGTTTTTTTCTTCGAAAATAAGAAAGTTTTTGTTGTTTAAACGAAAAGTGTGTTTTATCACTGCATTTTATGCATTTTACACTGCTTTTCTAAAAAACTATTTAACTTACAGTTCTGGGACCTCTTTTATTCAATTTATCAGATCAAAAGATCAAAAACTATAAGGAATTTTACTATTTTTTCCGTTCAGAATGACCTCCCTTAGTGTATGTATTATTATATTTGTCAATCATCCTAAACAAAAAGGAAAATTTTTAAATTGCGAGTAATATTTACCTGAATCTTGAGATTCAATAGATTTTGTTAATATTTTTCACCCGTTTCGTTAAAGAGATTCTGATAAACTGTCATAAATACATTGTTTACTATGGATGGTTTGACCTTATTTGAAGGTAAAAGAAGATTTTTCCAAATTTTCTTCGCATTTGTATCCTGAGATGCTATATATTAAATTTGCATATCAGCCTCTAAGTTGGTTTTCTACCGACTCAGGTATTTTTCTCCAAATTTAATAAGAAAATGATACAATTAAAATGTGTTTTTCGTTCCTTTGTTGCGGAAAGGTTCTAGTAACGAAACTGAAAACTTGTAAATAATTCTACCAATCTAACTTTACTATCCATTTTGGAATTTATGAGGAAATCTTTAACTTCAGTACATATAACCTATTTAATAGTTACTGGTAGGTTTCTGTGTCCAGGAATTCTAAATAAATTCATATAAATTATTTTTGACTCGATTTTGTAAGTACTTAATTTAAAACCATTTAAATGCCTTACATCATAGTAAGTTATAAAAGTGTACTAATTACTATAAGCGAAGAATAAAATTCTCTTAGACAGATGTAAATGCTCAGCAGAACTACATTGCTGACTCTGCCAAGTGATCAGTTCAGCGCCGCACTGCCCCATTAATTGGCCCCAATTGCAGTTTCAGCAATACTGTCCATTTCCTCGTAATTGGTTAGCCTCGCGACCAAAATATTTTAATCTACAACTATCTCTGTAGCTTTAATTTTACCGTTATTCTCCTTTATGTGCAGTATTTTGTTCTGTAATGAAACAGAACTATGAAATCTGAAAACTTTGTTAAAACAAGAAAAAGAATTATATAAATTAAAAACAAATATTCTTGATTTGCAATGGTTTATTAATAATAAGATTAATTGCTTCATGTCTAAAAATGAGAATGTTGAGGTCCAATGAATGTATGTTAACCATATTCAATGCAGTAACGAAGTATTCAGTTATGAGTTTGCTAATAGTTTAAAGTGTTGTCAGTTATGAGTATGATGATAGGTTTAAGTGTTACCAGTTTTGAATCTGCTGACAGTTCTAAGTGTTGCCAGTTACAAATCAAAGTTGATATGTTAACGTGTTACATATAAATAAAACAATTATGAATAAAAACTGATAGATTACAATGATGCTAGTTATGAGTCCGCTAGTGTTGCGTGCAGCGCATCACTCTCTGATTAATAATTCGCTTTCTGTTCTCGGTCACATGATAATGCACGATCAACTTTGTAAAACACTAACTCGCTTTGAATTATCCTGTCATGCTCAAATTCAATGTTTTTTTTAATTATAAATTGGTTAAAATATTCTATGAGGATTTTGAAGTTTTTAAGTAGAATTAATTTTTGTTGATAAGGTTTAATGCAGTAACGAAGTAGTCATTTATGGGTCTGCTGATAGGTCAAAGTGGTGCCAGTTATGAGTCAAAGCTGATAGATCACAGTGTTCTTAGTTATGAGTCAAAGCTCAATGTTCAAAGTGCTACCATTAATGATTCAAAGGTGATAGATCAAAATGTTTTCAGTTATAAATCAAAGCTAATAATTTAAGGTGTTGCGTGCAGCTCGTCCTTTTCTGTTTAAAAATTTCTACCTGTCCTATGTCTCGTGGTAATGTACGATCAACTAAATAAAACCGTAGCTCACAGCGGGTATTATCCTTTCAATCTTGATTGAAATAGTTTTATTACTAATAACAAGTTAAATTGTTTAACGTCTTTCAATGAGGATGTCTAGGTCTTTAGATCGAATCGATGTTCATTTATCAGACCCAATGCACTAACGAAGCAACCGGTTCTGTAGGTGAAATTGTTTCAGTTATGCATCTTCTGATAGGTCTTAGTGTTGCCTGTTATGAATCTGCTGATAGGCCAAAATGTTGCCAGTTGCGTATAAAAGCTGATAAGTCGATGCTGCGTGCAGCTCGTCTGTCTCTGATTAAAAATTTATTACCTGTCCTCAGTCACGGAATGATAAACGGACAACTACACAAAACACAAGTTCAATCTCTGTTATTCTGTCACTCCTAAGCTGCCCATGAATAACGCGTCCTACCTATTATGAAGTCGTTTAAAGAGAACAATGGAACGTGCATATTAAAACCTTTTTAATTTAACAAAATATTGTTATAAGAATTGTTAATAATTTTGTAAGCTGTCATATACAACAGTAAATTTGAAATAACGTTTATTGTTCGGTTCGGGGTTGAAATCGCCAAATATATCTATTATGCATCTGGAATGATACTAATAATTATGTTCACCAAATGTGGTAAAACGTTTCCCATAAATATCCTAATTTCTGTATATCTGCTACTAGTTATATAAGTCAGCTGCTTGCACTAATATGTTAACAATGATTACCGTTTCCTGCGGAATAAGCTACAGGAAACGTACCGAAGGATCAGGTCATAAGTTCTGAACTTGAGTCTGACAGCAGCCACTATGTCAGGCTCGAGAGGAAATGTATTCAGTGTAGGGCCTTGCGAGTGACAAAGGGAAATATGAAAATCTATGTATTCAGTCGTTTATTACTTTATCGACATCAATATTAGGAATGACGTAGGTAATAAGTTGAGTAAGGGCAGGAAAGTTTGTTCAGGATAATTAACGACGTAATTCAAACTTGAATGAATATTTCTCTATAAATCTCGTGAAACCCATTGCAAATATTAAACATTTTTCAGTATTAATTGAATTTCCTTTAAATTTACACTACCTCCTCAATAAATATTTTCCATTTTATTAAAACTCAGTTATGATTTGGATGATACACCACCAAACGAAGGGGGGAGAAGACATAACTGAATATTTTAAATAGCAGTTACCTCCCTCCCCTTGGCATGTGATAACAAAATTAACGAAAACTTATTTGTTTAGCAAGGTTTAATTGTTACCATAATAAAAAAATTAAATTGCCGGTCTCGATGAAGAGGAAGTGGCCTGGTTCTTGAATTAACAGTAGTATAAAACTATGCCTGGAAGACAACGGCATGCACTACAATCGTTTGCAAGGGATAAAAACACATTTTAGATTCTTACCACTATATTGATTATACTTTTATAGTGCTGTAGCAGTAATTTTTATAAATAAGTGTTAAAAATATTCACAAAATCAAATTTTTAAAATCCATTTGTGTAATCACTAAGAGATAAGAATATTGATTAAGGTAGCAACACATTGTTAAATTGATAGTTATTTACGTTTTGAATATAGTTTTTCAATATTTTATTTTATTTATTGTCTCTTAATTGTCTCTCTAGTCATTTGAGACAGCTGGTCCAAAACACCCTGTAGAAGATTACAACGTTAATTTATTGGTTGAAACGTGGTAGAATATTTACAAAGCGTTAACAACTGTTCAATCGCGCGTTGTACAGTACAAACGTGGATCAGCTCTTTGACTGATGTTAGAATTTGTATGTCGTTAAAACATTTACAATTCACATGTGGCCAACGACACAGAATTTCAGTTGTGGAGTTGCCACGTCTCCGCCAGTAGTGATTATAATGGCTACGCGAACCTTTGTGAGAACTTTTTTTTTTAGTAATATATGGAACTTGTAAACATACGGTATTTTAAAAGAAATTTATACTGGTATACCTTAACTCAAGACCTCCTGTAACAGCAGTCATGTGGAGTCTAGAATCTCCACATTATGTTCGCCCTTTTTTACATTATTTATAAATGATATAAATAAAGTCATTTTATCGATTGAATAAGTAGGCCTCCCTGACTAAGATTATATTAACACTGGTTTAAGGGTGCAGGTTTTAGGAACTGTAAAAATGTATTTTGCAGATAGATAAAAAAGATTGCCTAAGACCCTGTAAAGTGCCCCATGGTCTTAAAATTTAACTGTTTTATATCAGACTGAGCAATCAGCATCTAATTAACTTCAGGAGCTGGAGTTATGTGTGCTGAGGTCAAACTCAGTATTACTCTTCATATTTCTAATGACAGAAATACCGTTCTGCTTGTCATACAAAATTACGCAATTGTTTAAATATAACGAATTTTAAAGGTGGCAGTGTTGCACTATTGAGCTTTAGGATACTTTAGTTATTCTCTGTAATGGCTGCTCAATCTCTGTGTATGTGGTTTATAGATCCCTCAGAAAGTTCAGAAAGTATATTATTCGGATATATTAAGAATATTCTAGTACTATTAAAGTCGGTTCTGATAGCTAGAGATTTTAATATTAACGTTTTGAATCAGGGTTGATGCAAAACCGTAAAGTTTCGAGATTTATATTTATATCAATCTACGATAGTTAATCAATTTACCAACGAGAGAGTCACGTGGTGCTATTAATTTCAAATAAAATAGTAAATTCAATGAGATATTTTACTTAGATGCAATGAAATACTGCTAAAAAGTGTTCTATTTATTTATGTATTCATAAACTAAACCACTTTACAATTATTTTCTAATATACCAATGAAAAGAAATGTTGAATCTTTAATTTTTAGTACAAACCCTTTAGGCGGTTTAAACTTGAACTTGTATAGATAACCCTCAGTTTAACGTTTATTGTAATTTTATAAATGAATATAATATGATTGATAATGATATTTAAGTTATAGTAAGACAAAGGTAAAGCACTATGCTCATAGATTCAAAAGGAACAAAGGCATGACAGTTTAATAAATGGGTTCAGTAGTCATTAGCTGCTGACAATGCTGTGTCACATCTCCTTATTGCACTTCCCTACCATATATCCTTAGTATGGAGACAGAGATCATAAATTATGGAGAAACAAAGAGCTGACACCTTGAGCAGTGATCAACTAGGAACCACGTGAAGTTCAAATTTTTTCAGACAAACATGACTCCAGGAGTTTAGTCTGGGACAGCGCGCATGAGATGCAAGACGCTGCAATAAAAGAAGGGTGATCCGGTGCTAAACTCGAAATTCAATAAAATTAACCTTTCCTACTTTAGCTACGTTATGTGTAGGCAAATACTATTAGTGACGCAGTAATATATATCCTTTTTTAATATGGTTTTTATAATGCCCTATGGTTTGTAGTTCCTAAATGGTATGGACTGTTACAAAAATTAGAGTGGAATATGTTTTTAATTTATTCGTTAACTATATCAATGAAAATATATAAGACATTTCGAAATTTTATTGTATATTGGAGTGGATTAAGTAACAGTAACAACTTGAGATGCATATACGTTGAAGGATAATATGATTTGGCTATTATAAAACTCATATTAGTGGTTATTCTTTTTACTAAAGCAACTGAACTATGGCACTGGAAATATCTTAGACCTGAATAAAATAAAATAGCCATATTTTTACAATCGTTTACCAAAATCGGCTTTTCAGACCACCTTCCGTGTATACATTCTTGATTGGAGCATCATTAATGTCTTAACTGAAAAGGTAAGTCTTTATATTTCTTCCAATCTGGTGTAAAATAGTTCAGTTTTTACTGAAATTGGGTTAACATTGGAGATACATTAAAGTTAATTCACTCCAGTTACTAACACTCTTTCACTCCACAACTGAAGGGCACTAAAACCTCTCTTTAAATTTAAATCTATCTGATTAAAAATTGATCAGAATATATGTTTCAGTGATTTTAAGCTCAGGAGTGTTTAGAAAGTAATTGAAAAATATATGTCCACGATAATAGTAGGTTGTTTATAATTCCATGCAGTTTAATAAATTTAGATGTGATCTACAGTTAACTACTAAATAGCTATCTAAACTAGTAAAAGTCAATTCCAGACTAGTTTGTCTACACGTAAACAATGGAAAAAGTCTTATATCTTAAACATTAGATAACTTTATTTTAAGGTTGAAATGACTTAGATACTTGCGAAAATAAGTAAAGTAATAGTGGTTTTAAATCGGAAATATCAGCCATATTTACATATTATTACTTAAATTTTTGAGATTAAAGAAAGTTTTATTTATCTTCATTATATTATTAAATTATAACTTTATGTTCAACTTCACTGAATTTAGAACTAAATTCTTCTAGCTTAAAAATATTTAGTGTTTAAAACTAGTAGTATCTCTTTAAAATCGCGTACATAGTAAACAGTCTGTTTGTTACAGACTGTTTAGTAATTTTATGTAAATATTTCTTTCTAAAGATGAACAGTTAAGTCATCTGCTATATTCATCTTTATTTTCTTTTTTATATTCATAGTTTGCTTTCAATGTTTGAATGTTAAACTAAGTATATGACCTAATAATAAAGAGATAATACTGTATATATTATTTTGTAGACATGTCGATACTCTTAGTCGTGGTTCACTAATGGAGAAAGCTTGTATCGCAAAGACCCATCAGTTCCCTACACTACGGACACAAAGGGCTAGGCTTTAGTTAGTCCCTAGAGTGAACTGGTGATGACATAGGCTTGTCTGTTTTATGTATACCACATGCATTAATGATTGCTTTTAATAGGGCAGTATTCATCATTGTCAATAGCATACACCTTAAGGAAGTCGACACGTTTATGTTTAAAATTCATTGCCATACTTAAATTTATGAGGCGTACTTCTCCACAGGAAAAAATAGGAGTGTTTTGGATCAAAGATAAAACAAAGAAGAGTAAGCTCAGTCCAAAAATTAAGGCCTCATTAGTTTGAATTATTCAAGTGCCCCACCTCCCCAATGATAGCACACGCAATCTATAACTGTGAACCTGTACCGTTTCTCTGTAATTAGTACTATATTAAAAGTAGTTTTCACTAAACTATTTATTATATTTTTAAAATAGAGGGATGGCAGTTTTATTAGAGACAGTTTTATTAAGAAATAGATTCTCAAATTGGATTTAGATGTATGTGGGAACCAGAAGGGTAAAAATATAAAAAGAACTTTTTTATTCTGTCATAACACATTTAAAAGTGATCTTTACACGTAAGGAATATTTAATTGACCAACAGATAACCCGATAAAGTTATTCAAAGCTACGGTTTTTAGAGTATTTATATTTTATATGACACTAATTTAAAATATAATTTATGTCTGATGGTTTGTCTGAAGTTTTAAAGCTAATAAAGACATGTAAAAAATGTCGTTATCCTCCCTCCAATTTTGAACTCCTATAAAAATAAATCCGCTAGCGCGGCTGACTATAGATTTCTTGTTTTAAGAAAATTTAATTATCGTGCTCAAGGAGACCAGGTCGTTTGCTTATAAAACCTAAACTCTCGTCTCCCGAACTATAATGGGGCAAGGCTACGGTTTATATGTTTCAGGAAGGTTGGTTGTGAAGGTGACAATCATTGCTATTTTATTACTCGTCAGCTGACCATCTTCACGTGCAAATCCTTCCTATACAATCAATTTCTTTACTCTCATACTCAGAAAATACTTGGTAATCTATAACTTTATAATTCTCTAAAATATATATTTACGGAGGATAGAGCATACTGAGTTTCTCTTGTATAGATAGGCTGAGTATGGTACTCAGCTGTTAGAGAAATACATTATTTTGCTGGAATAAATAGCTTCAAAGAGGGTAAATATTTCAATCTCAGATCGGTTTCTGAGTTGCGTTCCTTGGGCTAATATTGACTTTCAAGTGTTTTACACACTCAATCAACATTATGCAAAGTGTGTGGTACCGTAATGTCACATTGCAGAACATTAACACCAATTATTTGCAGGAAGAAGAAAATTAATCGATCGTTACTTCATGTATGGAATTCATAAGTTTGTGAATTATAGGGTGAACAGTTGTAAAGTCTCCGCGAGGCTAATAATGCAATAAACCTTTTAAAATTGCATGTAATACCAAAAAAGTTGATATAGTATTAAAACTATTAAATACAAATGTATAAGAGCTGTGACTAAATTTATGTAACTAAAAAAGAAAAAACATTTAAATATGTTGAATGATTTCAAAAGTAAAGGCTATTTAACTTAACTTTCTCCAATAAAGTATCTAGAAGTTTAGATAATACTTTAAATATTTTTTATGTTAATAATGACTTATAGTTTGAAGATATTTGTTATTAAATACAGATTTTAGGAAATTATAGTAGTGTGTTTTTGATAAAACTACTTTTATAAGGCACTCCATAAAACGCTCCTCTACAATCAACCTTGGTACTCACATGAATGTATGAAAAATAATTATTACGCGACTGTGCGAATTATAAATGGCAAAATTTCTCTATAATATGTGCTGATGGGCAAAACTAATTATGGAAACATGTTAATGTGAGTTCTTTATATTTTACGAGTAAGTACATCACGTAACCCAACAATGGCCACTATGTAGTAGACATTGTGCTTCCAGACTCAAACTGGAACTACAAATACAACATTTAAGTACCACCTACAACAGTTTGCGCTATGTAACATATGGAGACCGTTACATTTGCATAAAACCAGTACTTGTTACCACAAACCACCTGATGCTACGTATCTAAACCTGGTTATTATTCTACTCTATATGTTCTCTGCTATGACGTATTGCACGATGTTTGGATACAATAATGTGGTTCTTTCCACATTGTTGATAAGGCACTCTATTGTTTTTGTATTTACTTGTTACAGTCTACATGAATTTAATATATTTGTCAGTTATTTACATCGTAATAATATAAAATTTAATATAAATCGTATTCCTAAAAATTTAAAATTTGTTCAACTTTACCACTTAAAATTAATATTTTTTTATTTATTTAGACAACGTTTTGATTATTTGGTATAACTAATTGCATTAATAGCTAAAGTAAGCTCATAGTTTGGTTAAATTTTTCTTAATAAAATATATGTATTGTGTTATAACCAGTAATATATGTTTAATCCTCAAAGCTTGCTTAGGGAGATCAAGTAAACAAAGATTTATTATTTAACAGATAATGACATTCCTGCACTATTTGTATAACTTAACCTGATATTTGTTAGGATAACAAATATAACCTTGATGTTATGAATGCTAATGTCAGTATTGCACAAGAGGTAGACTGTACATCATTACGCCTTGTATTATTCTGGCTACAAAATACAGAAGTCACTATTACCATCAATATGTACTATTAACAAACACCCACAAAACATTAGCCTACTGTTTTGATTATAAATGTGTTAAATTTGGGTGTATACTTTAATTTAAATGTAGGTTTTGACCCTATGCATTATTCATGTCATGTATTTTGAATGATATATTCTATTATGTTCAAAAATGTCTTTCATTTTACTTGCCATTTTGGTTAGTTAATGTTGTTTTTAATTTTAAGTTAAAGGGTAAGATATTAATTTTGTGTTGCATACTGAACGACGTCTGCTGATGTTGGGTTGGTGGATTTTAACTTATACTTATTATATCACAAATTAAGGTTTATGTAAATTGTCTTAATTTAGATCTGAAAATACCTACTTATCCAAAGAGCATATTCATACCCGTTTCGTTTAAAATTTACACACAATTTTCCATAGTTTCAAAATATACTTATATTGTAAATTTAATCGTTTTAAAAACAAGATTGAAGACACTGGGCAGATGATTATAGTTATGTGCATAGAGCTAAATAAAGCTATTAAATAATAATTTATATTTAGTTCTGTTTTGTGAATAATAGTAAGGAACTATTCCTGCATTGACGACACTAAGAGTTATATAAAATTATTGGTTTTAATCATAGTGATTTGTAAGTAAACTAATTTTATTAATTTTGTTGGTACCAATTTTTATTTATTTATTTTGCTACTAATAGTTTACAACATTTGCGTACATAGTTACAAATAATAATAATAATACTTCCTGAAGAAATAAATAAAAGTTATACCTTACGTTAAATATTTTATTGAGTGCTGGCTCCCACTCCAAGGAACTGACATCCGATTCCTTGATAAAAGCCAAGCGGCTTTGTATTTCAAGATTGACTCAGGAGGTCTGGCGAAAGAAATTCGCCAATCTTCTTATCCTCTTCAAAGTTACTTCGTTTGTAGAATTCTTCAGCAAAGTACCCGTGTTGTTTTTATTAACAAACTTGTATTTATTTCAACATCACTATGAATATACAACAAAAACTAATTATTTAACTATTAATTTATATCATCAGCGTAATAAGATATATGAGAATTATAAGCAAAATGCATTATTGGAAAAAGTGGAGAATGCGCTGAAAATCTAATCCTGAACCAAATTTTAACATTGACTTACACTCTACTTATTTACTTTTGACTCTGTTTATAAAATTATACACATACACATACCAATAAGTGATGGTGTACTTGTTAGGCTATATGTGTTAAAGTGTAATGTGTAATATGCATGAAACTATGCGAGATAAAACGATTTTGACACAAAATCGGTAAAAAATATAACATTTGCTTCGAGGGCTTATCAAAAAGTAAATTATACGGTGAATTAATTTCATTCACTTCAATCTTTCCGTCCAATTTTCAGAGATGCGTCTGAACTAGGACTTGACAGCACTACGACAACTTATATTAAAAGGTAAATCCGCATTGTAATGAAACACACTTGGTCCTTATATATGCTTATTTAAATAGTGACAGTGAAAGTCTCTCACACATATGAATTCCAATAAATCATTTCACCTGTAACAATCGTAGCAAGGCGAGGCTCACAAGACCGCGCAACGATAAATCACTTCAGTCAGACCA
Source organism: Homalodisca vitripennis (assembly GCF_021130785.1). NCBI lineage: Eukaryota > Metazoa > Arthropoda > Insecta > Hemiptera > Cicadellidae > Homalodisca > Homalodisca vitripennis. Next base: position 42,910,608 of record NC_060209.1, on the reverse strand, counting down.
TTTCCTTGTGTTTTCTGCCCCATTTACAGCTTGTATTATCGACTGTCGATGTTCTAACAAACTGCTTCCAATATCAATAAATGTTACTACCAACTGTTATATCAATGATGTATACTTTTATACGTTTAAGATTTTCGCGTATCTCTAACAACTTTAAATTGATATCGATTCAACCGTTTCAATGTTTCTGGATCATTCGTCCCTTCTAAAGTTCTTGAAATATTGCACAATATGCACTGTATAAGTGACAGTATCCAAGCACACGGCCAACACCGTCTGGTTGGATTTCCAGACATTAAACTGCTCTGCAATATCCCGCGCAACCTTCATCTTAGACGGGGTCCATGGGTTTTATATATATATATGTATATATATATATATATATATATATACATATATATATATATATATATATATATATATATATATATATATCCACAGCTTAAAAGGATTAATACTTATAATAGATAAAAAAAAAACCTTAATTTTTTATCAACAAAAACCATTTATTTTGTAGATACCTTAAGTAAAAATATTTGTGAAAGCAGGTACCTATTTAGACCAGGCATTATTCACTGTTCATAGTTAATAATACCCGGCAAAAACAGAAGCTTTTATACCTACAGTTATCCAATGATAGATATACGACCGAACCTGTTCATCTAACAATGCGCTTATATAAAATCTAAAATACATACAGATTTGTCCATGTTGGCAAGATCATCATTTCAAAGCTTTTTTAATTACTGAATGAAAGCTACACTCGAAGTATATATATATATATATATATATATATATATATATATAATATATATATATATATATATATATATATATATATATCCACAGCTTAAAAGGATTAATACTTATAATAGTTTAAAACCTTAATTTTTTATCAACAAAAACCATTTATTTTGTAAATACCTTAAGTAAAAATATTTGTGAAAGCAGGTACTTACTTAGACCAGGCATTATTCACTGCTCATAGTTAATAATACCCGGCAAAAACAGAAGTTTTTATACCTACAGTTATCCAATGATAGATATACGACCGAACCTGTTCATCTAACAATGCGCTTATATAAAATCTAAAATACATACAGATTTGTCCATGTTGGCAAGATCATCATTTCAAAGCTTTTTTAATCACTGAATGACCACGCTATGATCGGTTTTATCTTGATCGTAAAATGTTATAAGACAATTATAGTAAAAATTCAAAATAATCCTTTGCAAAATACTAGATATGTAGTGTGAAGTGTAAGTGGAATGTTCTTAAATGTCCTTATAGATAATATTATTGATAAAAATTTAATATTTTCGTACAGATAATTTGAACACATTTGGGTCTAAATTCCTATAATATAACACCAAAATAAAGTAATAACTTTATAATTTTGCTGTTGTTAAAGCACAGGTACAAAAGACTTCTTTGAAGATTCAAATTGGCGACATGTTTGTGTCACAAGGCTTTTTTACGCCAATTGATTACATCGAACTGTTTAACAATATAACGGAGCAATCAAATTTTAAATTTATATTGACCTCCCCGGGATTCAAACCCGTTATCTCTGGGATAAAAAGCCTGAGCTACGAAGTAATTTTGAGTCCTCCAAAAAGAATATGTGCTATTGTCAGGCCGTATTTTTGTGATCTTGAATGAAAGGATTTTTTTGTAGTTTGTGTTTTATATTTTTACACAATTTTCAGAATAGTAAGTAAAGGTTTTGAGCATTGTTAATAAATTTTCTTAGAAATTATCATAATTTAAAACTTTTCATTTACTTTAGCCTGCAGTAGCATGACTGTAGTTAAATATTTGTCGTGTGTTGGATAATGTAATGATGTCGTCACAACACGCGTAAATTTACTGGCAGAAAACCACACTAAACACATTGGGGAGTTCCAGGGCAGCTAAATTATGTGGCAGTGTGGTAACAACAAACAATGCATTGTGTTGCCAACATCATTATTGACATATATACATATATTGTATATCATAAGCCTCCTGTAATCTCAAAATAACTCAACACAAATTAAGAGAAACATTAAGATTAAGAAAAATAACACTGCTGGATATAAAATGTTATTAGAAAATGATACGCCGTCTTATCAATTACTATTATTTACATTTAAAGTCAACTTAGTATGTGTACAGTAAGTTTTTATATCATTAAAATATACTGAGAACATTTTAATATTGAAGAGTATATAGCAATATAAACTGTATGAACCGTTACTATATAAAGAAAGTTTGGTTTATGACGGTATTGTACCTCTTAAAATTTAATCAATAATCCACCTCTTAGTCGTTGAAACAAAATAAAATAAATCAATCTGCTAGTTACAGTAATATAATCCTATGCCAAAATCTTTTCATACACCATCAGTCATAGTTTTTCAATGGATTAAATTATAGCCCAAAAGCTAATCAGTATAGGCTTTGGCGAAAAGAAACCCACCGCCATATCGAAGGTTTTCTGCTATAAAAATTGCACTTTGTGCATGGTTTTGCGATTTGATTTGCAATGGTCACATGCCTACTGCGCTGATTTGTCTCCTCAAATTACTATCACAGAGTGAATGTTAGCTCTCGTACCTGGGCTTAGTTCATTCGATTTTTTCAAAGGATTACTGCGCTCGTTTGTTTTCTCGAATTACTATCACTGAGTGAATATTACTATTCATGTCCGGTACCAGTTCATTTGTTCATGTCACAAGATCACTGCGCTCGTTTGTTTTCTCGAATTACTATCACACAGTGAATATTACTTGTCATGTCTGGCACCAGTTCATTTGTTCATGTCACAAGATCACTGCGCTCGTTTGTTTTCTCGAATTACTATCACACAGTGAATATTACTAGTCATGTCAGGCACCAGTTCATTTGTTCATGTCACAAGATCCCTGCGCTCGTTTGTTTTCTCGAATCACTATCACACAGTGAATATTACTAGTCATGCCTGGCACCAGTTCATTTGTTCATATTACAAGATCACTGCCCTCGTTTGTTTTCTTAAATTAATATCACACAGTGAATATTACTTGTCATGCCTGGGACCAGATTATTCGTTTTTGTCACTAAATCACTGCGCTCGTTTGCTTCCTCGTACTGTGACATAGTAAAAATTTGTGCCTAGCTCCTTAAATTTAGATAACTAGGTCACGGTGCTGGTTTGTTTCTTCAAAGTACTATCACAGAGTAAATATTAGTTGACCTCTGTCTGTACTTAGTTCCTTTGTTTTTATCACAGGCTCCATTTGCTCGTTTGTTTCCTCAAATAAATATCACAGTGTAAATATTCTTTGATTTATTTCTGTGCCCAGTTCCTACTCTTAATATGCTGTCCTTTCATTTGTAAGTAAACAAATCTCGAATGTGAATTTGCCACTGCTACCATATATACTAAAATATAGATAATATTACTGTAATAGCTATATAGTAGCACACTAAAATATACGGTATTTTTTCATAATAATAAAAAATGATTTAATAAGTAGGCCTATCTTTTAACAAACAATAATTTGAAATAGAAATATAGCTCTTTGTTTTTCTCGTATCTAAACAATATAAATGTTCAATTATCTCTAAATCTAAATATATTCATTACACTTTGTTTACTTATCAAGCATAAAATATACATATATCCATACAAAATATTATAAGATAAATTTTCATAAACTTTTTCATTTTTGTGAGATACTTTAGATTAAAAGGCAAAATTGCGAGTGGTTTGTTCTAACAGAGGGGTAGGGGTGAGGTTGATTTCCTGATTGTGGTCGGTTTCCGCCCAACAATAACCATTTGTTGACTTCAATTTATAGCACCATTTACTGACCATCGACTGGCACTGAATGTGATCCTAGCTTGGGCTCTACTGTACATTCCTGGAGCTCCTAGTTTGACTACGGATTTATGTTAACAGAAAATATTAGTTAATCGAATTATTTTTTTTAATTTAAATTTACTTTAGGTTTGAATTTTGGGATTGACAATACTATTTTGTTTAGTGAATATTCCAAAATTAAAGGTCATTCTCATCTAAGATATTTTTCTCAGTTAGATAATGTATAGAGAATCGCTGGAACTTTTAAGAACAAGTCTAAGATGCCAGAGCCTACATTGAGCTAAAATTAATATATGTAATACTTAGATTCAAACCTTTAGAAATATACGTTTGTTTTATTATACATTTATATAAATTTGTATTCTTTACTACTCACTTTTAACTCAAATTATTGAGTCCTTATATAAATCACTGAACTTTTTTGCTATTGTTACTTTTTGAAGTGAAATATTCTTTAGCGAGGTTGGAATACTATTTTAGTAGAGAGGCTTCTAGAAAGATTGTTTCTTAATAAGTTTAGAGCAAAACAATGCAAAAGTGTTTAACAGTTTATAGAAGTTGTTTATTGTATCCATATCGTTACTTGCTAATTATTACTTTATCCATTCAACTCATAGAACGTTTTACTTCCGCTGTCAAATATATCACACGTATCCGCGGTACTTTCGCTTATAGCTAATAGTATAGCGAAGGATTTACGTATACAATGCAATGCAAGGTGAGAAGTTTGACGGAGGCAGGCTGAGTGTTATGGTATTCCAGTAAAAAGAAAAGTTCGGACGTCCTTCCTTGGAGAATGATTAAAAATGTAACAACTACGTATTGTTCGAAATTATATATTGTAAGTTCAATTAAGATAAAATATTTATCTTAGCTATTATAATGAAATTGTTTTATCGTTATTCAACATCTAGCTAAATGTTTTCGTATTTAAATTAATATAACGAACAATACCAAACATATTATAGAATTTAAACATTTTATATTCATAGAGGTGTTGCATTACTGAATGCAACCTGAAACAAAAACTTTATATAGCCACAGTATAGGTTAACAATATTTATAAATGCGCTACTGTGACCTACTTTATAATTCAATGCTGAACTACATAATCAAAGTTTATAATATATTAGGAATTTCGTATTAAACAAAGGTATAGAAATAAGCTAGGGCATTATTATCCCACAGCAAACGATTCTTTTTAATATCTAACTGGTGGAATAAACTGTTTCATATACAGTTGCATCAATTCCCCAATAGTTTGTCGCTCTTCCTTTTTCACCTGCAACAAATTCTGCAGTAAAGATTATTTTACTTATTCAATATATTTTTTGACAACATTAACTCGGTCTGTAAATCTCATATCTGTATACGTATGAAACTTCCACTATATTACGTAATTAAGTTTTAAAAATATTATATAGAAACTATTGCAAACCAATGAATAAAATGGTATTATTAAAACATATTTGAAATGTAACAGCAATATAACCAAGGGAAGCTGTTAAGCTGTTCCCTTCACCCTAAAATATATCAAGTTACTGGCTTATAATATACGAGCGATTGTCCCCAGCTGTAACCCTAACCACCGGTCTTATTGAAAATGAAAGTGGAAAGTACATCCTCAAGCTATACGACGTAACTGTCCTTTGCTTCTGAGTTTACAGAACTGATTGACAAAGTATTGAACATGTAAACTAAGCAAAAAGTGAAACTTTAAATTTTTGTTTATGCTAATTACTATAGTTACATACTTGTTTTAACCTAACATAAAATTAGTGTACATAATAGTTTACTGTTAAATAAACTATATTTATCGCATCTTTAGGGAAAGTTTCTCATTTGAAATATATGATACAAATTAAATAAAATGCGTTTGTTTATTATTTTGAAGTTTAACATTATTTATTAAGTTATTAATGTTTACACAATTAAATATAAGATAGTGTAAAACACGGAAAATCTAAAAAGCAATTTGATGTAGTTATTCATTATATTTTTCAAGTCCCACATTTCAACTTATAAAAATAAGGTCGTAAAGGTGAACGAGGCTTATAAATAATAATCTTATGCGGTTACAATCGATAGTACAGCGGACTATAATACACACTTGAATGGTGAAGCATGAAGGTATTTTAATGGACAAATATGCAGATAGTATACCCAAAAATAAGTTAATAAATATTATGATATACTAGATAGGTATATTTAGTAACGGCATTAAATAATAACTTTCTACTTACCTATTGAAATCAATTCAGTAAAAGTAATGTTTACCAAGTGTATATATGTTCCTAGTATCGTCCATCTTTTCGCATTTAACAATAAAACAACTCTTAAGTAAATAAATATTACTATGATTAGTGATAAACCATCCTTAGATTCAAATCAACGTAATTAAATGATAATTTTTTCGGTATACTCGGTTATATTATTTACTATTAATGCACAATTTTTATTGTTTTGTGAAAGTTTATCTGAATCATGCAGTTCAACGAGCGGCTCATCATTTTTGCATTCTAAGAATTTATATTTCTAATTATCTCCGTAAGTAGCTATTTACATATCTTGGATGCTCAAAGTGTTGTCTGCTTTGTAAAACTACTATAACTGTGAATGATTAACAACAACTGCTATTAAATACCCAAACTTAGTGGTTTGTTGATGAAATAGTTACTGAAATATTACTTTTCATTTAATATGTTTACATTCTAAAGTTATATATACAGACTAACCGAAATATTACAAATGTACGTAAGATTTATTTACAAATTCTACTATACTTTGGTAATCGTTCGCAATATTTCCATACATTTTCTGTTAGGTTGTCCAATACATGAGTTTAATCTTAGACTAAATTGATGTAGTTTTGATATTAATAATTATACGATATTAGAAATGCGGAGATTAAACCAATAAATAAATGTTTCAGGTCAAGTCCGGTTTATATGATCTTATTACATTAGAATTAACCTAACATTGTATGTAATACGAGGGTCAAAATTAATTTAAGACGGTCGATGAAAAGCCGCATTTGTATTGAAGTTATTATCATCAGATGAATTGAGAATTACTGATTTATATTTTTTGAATTCCAAAAAATTGTTTCAGGACAGTAAAAAATTACATGATTTATAAAACAAGTCAAAAAGGTTTGAACGAAATATTAATGTATACACAGTCAGAACATGGAAAGTAGTCTCGTCACTTATATCAGAAAAACCGGAGATTAAAAGCTTCAATATTTAAGGAGGAGAACTTTCCTTTTGTATTTTGCAATTTGTCGTTGCTTATAGAAGTTCATTAAAGGTTTTATAACTTCACGACACTACTACGTAAGTTCTGATAAGTTATACATTTTTTTCTAAATTTTAATTCTTTCCTATCCTACAGCAAGTTTGTAATGGGATACAGTGTAAAAAATTAAACTTGAAAATTTTAATAGGTGTATACAAGTGAATATAGCTTTATACCAACATTAAGTGGGAAAATATTTATACGGGTAAACATAAATCTTATATTGTGTTACATTAAATTCTATAAAGCAAACACTGAATTGTATAAATGGTGAAGTAGTAACACAAATAAAGTCTACTAGTATATAACATAAAGGGTATAACGTAAGTTACTTTTATGGATAATGTTATCACCATAGTTAAAAGTTTAAATGTAGGTCTGGAGATGAATAAAAGAAAATGCAGATTAATCATACATTTTTGCAATACGATTTGATGTCTTGATGAACCAATTTTCGAAAAAGTAATAATATGCATAAAAACTAAATATATATTTGCCTTGTTAGATGACAGCAAGAGTAATCTTAATCGCAAGTGTCCCAAAACACGTTTTTGTTTTATAGCTCATGACGTAAGGGGTTAAGCCTTTAAATTTATCATGGACTTTTATATACATTAAAAGAAAATACCAGTAGACCTTTTTGAATATAGAGCTGAGAGAAGGGTATTCCATACCGTGGTATAAATTGGAATTGTATTTTCCATACCATATAGTGATATAAGTTTATTCCACTCATTAATTTTCTTTACTTATTATGAAGTCATGTCAAAGAGAAGCCGATAAAAAAAACATATTACAATTTATGGCTTTCGAACATACGGTGCGAGCAGCAAATAAAGACTAACCATTACCATAGTCTGTTCGGAGTAAATAAATATTTGCTCCTCGTGACATGAATAGTAACTATGTTTCCATTCCCAGTGGGAAAGGCGTTATAGTTTTGCTGCTTAAGAGATTACGTACTTCACATATTTGTCTGCATTTAATCAGAATTTCTGTTTAAAAGTTTTTTTATCTATGTTTTTCTTGAAGAAATAGAAAACATAGAAGAGGTTATAGCTCTCAAACAAGGATACTCATTACACTAAATTATAACAGTTTTATGAAAGTATAAATAATAACTATTTTTAATAGCAACGTACAGTGAGAATAAAAGCAATACTTCTGTTATATTACGGAATATAACTTTTGGTGCGATGCGGCCAAATGTCCATCCAACATCGTTTCAATCAAAATTACAGCTTAAAATAATTAGTCTATCACAGATACTATAAGTTCACATAGTTTATAATTATTTATAATTCAGTAGTAATTTCATAACAAATCAACCAAATTCTCATTGTCCTGGTACATTTCAACATATTAGATGTATTGGTTACACCGGTTTCAAAACTATGTATGTATCCAGTATAAAACCACAATGTGTCCAGTAGTACCAACCAAGATCAGGTTTTCCTCTTAAAGAAGCCTCTCATTCACATTGTGCACATTTCAAATTTGCAAGCAAATCCTTAGACATTACTTTCTTTGAATTTGTAGCTCCATTTATGGGGTTTGTTTATTATACAATTCCAAGTAATTTTTAGTTTTTGTAACACAAGTTTGGTCGTCACTTGTTGGTGTGGCTCTCATGGGGATAGATAAGAATTTCGAATTGAGATGCTCAATAACTGGCTGATGGTCGGTTGGCACTTCGTGTTGGGAGTTATTGAAAGATACATTTCAGCGCAAAATTATAAATCTACGCGCATGTTTTCAAAAATGCTCAAACTCATACAATTTATAATCGTTCCAAGTCCTCCAAGAGGGCGCCACATGTCAAGCTTTTGCGGTTATAGATCGAGGAGAATTTTATGATTCTCAAAACTTTTTCTTCTTCTTTATTAGAATATTTGTTTTGTTCAGCTGAATTCATTTGAGCCCTTTAAGGAAAACTGAATTTTCAAACCTAAAAAGTTAATTATACTTTAACATGGAACCCCGAACCATGTGTTGACAAATAGCCCTTCACGCTTCACGCAATGTTGTCCCATTTCTCTCATGCCAACCAATAACAAAATGAGATTCAAAATGTAAACTGTTACATGTCGTGTGACGTATTACTACCTTGTTTCTATGTAGGAAACACTTCGAGTTTGATGATGATGCATGCTACTCCATGGGATTTAGTTGAGCGTTAACATTCATTTTAATATACGTCTTAAGGTAACCCCAAAAAGAAAATATTACAATAAATAATTTTAGCTGCCGGATGATGCTAAATTTCTTTTGCTTATGATCAGCTAGTTGTCAGCAGGACATCTCGGGAATAACATAGGCGAAGCCTGGTTACGCGATACGTGATGGGGTGCACTCCTGTTCTGTCGAATACAGCAGTTATTCAACACGAATACATTGATTTACATTTCCAAAGCATGACATACTCGAATTTCAATAATAATACTTTATGTTCTAAACAAATAATATTTCAATAGATGCATAAATAACTGTATTACTATATGTAGCTCTATATTGATAATGAATAAGCTATTGATATAAATATTAATTCCAGTATCCAAATTGCAGGATACACAAAAATGTCTTTATTGAAATCTCACAAGAATAAATCACTTATACAATGGATTACTTCTTTTCTTAGCGTTATTTTCCGACTTTCTTGATAAATTTAATGAAGAAGGTTCTGAATTTGCTTGATAATGTGTTTTTTACCTCACATAAACAAATGATTTTGTTTGAAAGTGTGATATAACGAATTTCTTTTATCTAACGATAACGTCTAAGAGTATTTATTTAATCAACACACCTTCTTTAATTTTTAATATATTAATTTGTTCTGTTCTCTATAAGTTCCAAACAGAGATATGAGTAACGTTTGTACATGTTATAAATTATATGCATTCAAAAATTATTATAACAAAATTCAGGTGAACTTCCCACGTATTATAAGAAAATTTTCAAATATATTTATACTAATTACAAGAAATCTTATCCTATTTAATATTTTATAATCTGAATGATACTATAATTTGAATATAGTACACGTTTAGCAATACCCGTCTTTCTTCCTGTTTTTCATTCAATAGAGATACTATTTGTGATATGTTTTGAAAGTATGAGGTTAATACTAATCAATGAGTACATAATTACATCCAAACAAAATTCTATTTATATTTAAATAATACAATACCTGAGCGTTTATAAGTGATCTAAGCATTAATAGGATAAGAAATAAGTGTATGGTGTTGTGAGTTTGCTAAATGTGATTTAAAGAATTTCAAAACCTACACGAAAAAATATATTAATTAATAACTGATATCGTTTAATACGTTTCCTTAGTCACCTATGTATATAAATTGATACTAAACCATTATATAATTGTTGCTTATTTGACGTTAATTAAAACAATATTATAGAACTTAACGTATTAGCTCATTGTGTATGTCGGAGTACATCCGTTTGTCGTGTTCAACTTATTACCTGATCAAATTATCCAGTACACAATGTAATTATGAACAAACTTCAGCTATCAAACTTTGGACTGGAGCAACAAGATTGTGAAGAGAATGGTGGTATGAGCTGGAATTTGTTATACTCGTAGTTTACTTTCAATGATTAATTGTTAATATAAGTATATGACCTAAGAATAAAGAGATAATACTGTATATATTTATATGCATGTCGATACTCTTAGTCGTGGTTCACTAATAAATGGAGAAAGCTTGTATCGCAAAGACCCATCAGTTCCCTACACTACGGACACAAAGGGCTAGGCTTTAGCTCGTCCCTAGAGTGAACTGGTGATGACAGAGGCTTGTCTATTTCATGTATACCATATGAATTAAATTGCTTTTAATAGTGCAGTTTTCCTCATTGTCAATAGCATATACCTTTAAGGAAGCCGACACGTTTATGTTTAAAATTCACTGTCATACTTAATTTTATGAGGCGCACTTCTCCACAGCTAATAATAGGAGTATTTTGGATCAAAGATAAAAGAAAGAAGAGTAAGCTCAGTCCAATTAAGGCCTCTGGTTGTCGCAGTTTGAATTATTCAAGTGCACCACCACCCCAATGGTAGCACACGCAATCTATAACTGTGAACCTGTACCGGTTCTCTCTAATTAGTACTATATTTAAAGTAGTTTTCACTAAACTATTTATTTATTTTTTAAGTATAGGGCTAACAGTTTTATTAGAGACAGTTTTATTAAGAAATAAATTCTAAAATTGGGTTTCGATGTATGTGGGTACCCGAAGTGTAAAAATATGAAAATAACTTTTTTATATTGTCATAACAAATTTAAAAGTGATTTTTACACATAAGGAATATTTAATTGACCAACAAATAACCCGATAAAGATATTAAAAGCTACGGGTTTCAGAGTATTTATATTTTATCTGACATTAATTTAAAATATAATTTATGTCTGATGGTTTGTCTTGAAGTTTTAAAGCTAATAAAGACACGTACAAAATGTTCTTCCCTTCTAAGTATCCTCCCTCCAATTTTGAACTCCGCTAAAAATAGCGCGGCTGACTATAGATTTCTTGCTTTAAGAAAATTTAATTATCATTCTCAAGGTTTGCTTATAAAACTTAAGCTCTCGTCTCCCGAACTATAATGGGGCAAGGCTTCGGTTTATATGTTTCAGGAAGGTTAGTTGTGAAGGTAATAATCATTGCTATTTTATTACTGCTTAGCTGACCATCTTCAAATGCAAATCCTTCTTATACAATTAATTTCTTTACTCTCATACTCAGAAAATAATTGGTAATCTATAACTTTATAATTCTCTAAAATATATATATATATATATATATATATATATATATATATATATATATATACAGGATAGAGCATACTGAGTTTCTTTTGTATAGATAGGCTGAGTATGGTACTCACCCGTTAGAGAAATACATTATTTTGCTAGAATAAATAGCTTCAAAGAGGGTAAATATTTCAATCTCAGATCGGTTTCTGAGTAACGTTCCTTTGGCTAATATTGACTTTCAAGTGTTTTACACACTCAATCAACATTATGCAAAGTGTGTGGTACCGTAATGTCACATTGCAGAATATTAACACCAATGATTTACAGGAAGAATAAAATTAATCGATCTTTATTTCGTGTATGAAATTCATACGTTTGTGAATGATAGGCTGAACAGTTGTAAAGACTCCGCGAGGCCAATAATGCAATAAACATTTTAAAATCGCATGTAATACCAGCAAAGATGATGTGGTAGTAAAACTATTAAAGACAAAGGATAAGAGCTGTGAAAAATTTATGTAACTAATGGAGAGAAAAATATTAAAATATGTTGAAGATTTAAAAATTAAAGGCTAATTATAATTAACTCATCTTTATTCAACAAATTCTCAAGAAGGTTAGTTAATACTTTAAATATTTCTTATATTAATATTGACTTATAGTTATTATAATATTTGTTATTACATATAGATTTTAAGAAATTATAGCGGTATGTTTTTGATAAAACTATTTTTATAAGGCACTCCATAAAAGGCTCCTCTAGAATCAACCTTGGTACTCATATGATTATATGAGATATATGAAAAATAATTATTACGCGACTGCGCGAGTTATAAATGCAAAAATTTCTCTATAATATGTGCTGATGAGTGAAACTAATTATGGAAACATGTTAATGTGAGTTCTTTATATTTTACGAGTACATCACGTAACCAAACAATGGAAAATGTGTAGTAGACATTGTGCTTCCAGACACAAACTGAAACTACCAACGCAACATTTAAGTACCACCTACAACAGTTTGCGCTATGGAACATATGGAGACCGTTACATCTGCATAAAACCAGTACTTGTTACCACAAACCACCTGATGCTACGTATCTAAACCTAGTCATTATTCTACTCTATATGTTCTCTGTTATGACGCATTGTACGATGTTTGGATACAATAATGTGGTTCATTCCACATTGTTGATAAGGCACTCTATTGTTTTTGTATTTACTTGTTACAGTCTACTTGTATTTAATATATTTGTCAGTTATTTACATCGTAATAATATAAAATTTAATATAAATCGTATTCCTAAAAAGTTACAATTTGTTCAACTTTACCACTTAAAATTAATATTTTTTATTTATTTAGACAACGTTTGAGTATTTAGTATAACTAATTCCATTAATAGCTAAAGTAAGTTCATAGTTTGGTTGAAATTTTCGAAATAAAATATATTTATTGTGTTATAACCAGTAATTTATGTTTCATCATCAAAGCTTGCTTAGGGACACAAAGTAAACAAAGATTTATTATTTAACAGATAATGACATTCCTGCACTATTTGTATAACTTAACCTGATATTTGTTAGGTATAACAAAGATAACTTTGATGTTATGAATGCTAATATCAGTATTTTACAAGAGGTAGACTGGTCATCATTACGCCTTGTATTATTCTGGCTACAACATACAGAAGTCACTATTATCATCAATGTGTACCAATAACAAACATCCACAAAACATTAGCCTACTGTTTTGATCATAAATGTGTTAAATTTGGGCGTGTACTTTGTTTTAAATGTAGGTTTTGAGCCTTTTATTAGTCATGTCATGTATTGTGAATGATATATTCTATTATGTTTAAAAATGTCTTTCATTTCACTTATCGAATGACGTCTGCTGATGTTGGATTGGTGGATTTAAACTTATACTTATTATATCGCAAATTAACGTTTATGTAAATTGTCTTAATTTAGATCTGAAAATACCTACTTATCCAAAGAGAATATTCATACCAGTTTCTTTTAAAATTTACATACATTTTTCCATTATTTCAAAATATAGTTATATTATAAATTTAATCGTTTTAAAAACAATATTAAAGGCACTGGGCAGATGATTATAGTTATGTGCATAGAGCTAAATAAAGCTATTAAATAATAATTTATATTTAGTTCTGTTTTGCGAATTATAGTAAAGAACTATTCCTGCATTGACGACACTAAGATTTATATAAAAGTTATTGGTTTTAATCATAGTGATTTTTAAGTAAACTAATTTTATTAATTTTGTTGGTACCAATTTTTATTTATTTATTTTGCTACTAATAATTTACAAAATTGGCGTACATATTTACAAATAATAATAATAGTCGCCGAAGAAATAAATAAAAATTTTACCTTACGTTAAATATTTTATTGAGTGCTGGCTCCCACTCCAAGGAACTGACATCCGATTCCTTGATAAAAGCCAAGCGGCTTTGTATTTCAAGATTGACTCAGGAGGTCTGTCGAAAGAAATTCGCCAATCTTCTTATCCTCTTCAAAGTTACTTCGTTTGCAGCAAAGTAACCGCGTTGTTTTTATTAACAAACTTGTATTTAGTTTAACGTCACTAGGAGTATACAACAAAAAACTACTGATTCAACTATTAATTTATATCATCAGCGTAATAAGATTTACGAGAATTATAAGAAAAATACATTATTGGAAAAAGTGGAGAATGCGCTGAAATGTAATCCTAAACCAAATTTTAACATTGACTTACAATCTAATTATTTACTTTTGACTCTGTTTATAACTTTATACACAGTGGTGTTATACTTGTTAGGCTGTATGTGTTAATGTGTCATGTGTTATATGCATGAAACTATGCGAGATAAAACCATTTTTACACAAAATCGTAAAAATATAACAATTGCTTCGAGGGATTATCAAAAAGTAAATTATACGGTGAATTAATTTGTTCACTTCAATCTCTCGGTCCAATTTTCAGATATGCCTCTGAACTAGGACTTGACAGCACTACGACAACTTATATTAAAAGGTAAATCCAAATTGTAATGTAACACACTTGGTCCTTAAACATGGTTATTTAAATAGTGACAGTGAAAGTCTCTCACACATATGAATTCCAATAAATCATTTCACCTGTAACAATCGTAGCAAGGCGAGGCCAGCAAGACCGCGCAACGATAAATCACTTCAGTCAGACCATTTCCTTGTGTTTTCTGCCCCATTTACAGCTTGTATTATCGACTGTCCATGTTCTAACAAACTGCTTCCAATATCAATAAATGTTACTACCAACTGTTATATCAATGATGTATACTTTTATACGTTTAAGATTTTGGCGTATCTCTAACAACTTTAAATTGATATCGATTCAACCGTTTCAATGTTTCTGGATCATTCGTCCCTTCTAAAGTTCTTGAAATATTGCACAATATGCACTGCATATTACACACTTATACAGTATCCAAGCACACGGCCAACACCGCCTGGTTGGATTTCCAGACATTAAACTGCTCTGCAATATCCCGCGCAAACTTCATCTTAGACGGGGTCCATGGGTTTTTATATATATATATATATCCACAGCTTAAAAGGATTAATACTTATAATAGTTTAAAACCTTAATTTTTTATCAACAAAAACCATTTATTTTGTAAATACCTTAAGTAAAAATATTTGTGAAAGCAGGTACTTATTTAGACCAGGCATTATTCACTGCTCATAGTTAATAATACCTGGCAAAAACAGATGTTTTTATACCTACAGTTATCCAATGATAGATATACGACCGAACCTGTTCATCTAACAATGCGCTTATATAAAATCTAAAATACATACAGATTTGTCCATGTTGGCAAGATCATCATTTCAAAGCTTTTTTAATTACTGAATGAAAGCTACCACGCTATGATCGGTTTTATCTTGATCGTAAAATTGTATAAGACAACTATAATAAAAATTGTAAATAATGTACTCAAATGTCCTTATAGATAATATTATTGATAAAAATGTAATACTTTCGTACAGATAATTTTAACACATTTGGGTCTAAATTCCAATATTATAATACCAAAATAAAGTAGTAAATTTATAATTCTCTTGTTAAAAGACTTCTTTGAAGATTCAAACTGGCGACATGTTTGTTTCACAAGGCTTTTGTTATGCCAATTGATTACATCGAACTGTTTAACGATAAAATGGTACAAACAACTTTTCAAATTTATATTGACCTCCTCGGGATTCAAACCCGTTGTCTCTGGGATAAAAAGCCTCAGCTTCGAAGTAATTTTGTGTTCTCCAAGAAAAACATATGCAATTTTCGGGCCGTATTTTTGTGATCTTGAATTAAAGGATTTGTTTATAGTTTGTTTTGTATACTTTTACACAATTTTCAGAATAGTAAGTAAAGGTTTTTGAGCATTATTAATAAATTTTCATAGAAATTATCATAAATACAAACGTTATCATTTACTTTCGTGTGCAGTAGCATGACTGTAGTTATATATTTGTCGGATGTTGGATAATGTAATGATGTCGTCACAACACGCGTAAATTTACTGGCAGAAAACCACACTAAACACATTGGGGAGGCCCAGGACAGCTGAATTATGTGGCAGTGTGGTAACAACAAGCAATGCATTGTGTTGCCAACATCATTATTGACATATATACATATATTGTATATCATATACCTCCTCTAAATCTCAAAATAACTCAACACAAATGAAGAGAGAGACATTAAGACTAAGAACACTAACACTGCTCTGTTAAATGTTATTGGAAAATGATGCGCCGTCTTATCAATTAATATTATTTACATTAAAACTCGACTTAGTATGTGTAAAATAAGTTTTATATCATTAAAACATACTGAGAGCATTTTAATATTGTAGATTATATAGCAATATAAACTGTATGAACCGTTACCATATAAAGAAAGTTCGGTTTACGACGGTGTTGTACGTCTTAAAATTTAATCAATAATGCACCTCTTAGGCGTTGACACAAAATAAAATAAATCAATCCGGTAGTTACAGTATCGTAATCCTATGCCAAAATCTTTTCATATACCATGGAACATAGTTTTTCAATATAATGAATTAAATTAAACCTGAAGCAGTACTGTGTACACAATTTCTTTATCTGTCATGACTATATTATCTTATTTTCTTAGTTCAGTCTATGGATTATATACATTTATATAAAAGCTAATCAGTATCGTATAAGTTTAGGAGAAAAGAAACCCACCACCATATCAAAGGTTTTCTGCTATAAAAATTGCACTTTTTGCATGCGTTTGCGATATTATTCGCAATAATCACATGCCTACTGCGCTCATTTGTTTTCCTCAAATTACTATCACACAGTGAATTGTACTACTAGTCATGTCTGGCACCAGTTCATTTGTTCATGTCACTAGATCACTGCGCTCGTTTGTTTTCTCGAATTACTATCACACACTGAATATTACTAGCCATGTCTGGCACCAGTTTATTTGGTCATGTCACAAGATCACTGCGCTAGTTTATTTTCTTGAACTACTATCACACAGTGAATATTACTAGTCATGTCTGACACTAGTTAGTTTTTTTATATCACAAGATCACTTCGCTCGTTGGTTTTCTTGAATTACTGTCACACAGTGAATATTACTAGTCATGTCTTGTACCAGTTCATTTGTTCATGGCACAACATCACTGCGCTTGTTTGTTTTCTTGAATTAATATAACACAGTGAATATTACTTGTCATGTCTGGGACAGGTTATTCGTGATTGTCACTAAATCACTGCGCTCGTTGTTCCCTCAATGTACTGTGACACAGTAAAAGTTTGTGTCTAGTTCCTTAACTTTAGATCACTAGGTCATGGCGCTTGTTTTTTTCTTCAAAGTACTATCAAAAAGTAAATACAAGATGACCTCTTTCTGTACTTAGTTCCTTTGTTTTTATCTCAGGCTCAATTTGCTCGTTTGTTTCCTCAAATAAATATCACAGTGTAAATATTTTTCTGATTTATTTCTGTGTCCAGTTCCTACTCTTAATATGCCGTCCTTTCATTTTTAAGTAAACTAATCTCGAATATGAAGTTGCCACTGCTACCATATATGGTTTTAATGCCGGTAGTGGTAATGTATATACAGAGTTTTGACTTTTTTCTCTATGAAATAATTTTTTTTCTAAGTTGACTGGACTGTTGTTTTTAAGTGAACTTTGTTTTTAGTTGTTTTTAGGCTAAATTTGGTCACGAATACATGTATTTGTGGTCAACTAATATTCCTGTTTGTTAATTTTTTCTCACTAGACTGTTTATGTATACTGTATGTTGTGATTTTAAAGGAATAAAATTTCATTATTTCATTATGCATTCTAAAATATAGATAATATTACTGTAATAGCTATATAGCACACACTACGATATACGGTATTTTTCATAATAATAAAAATGTTTTAAATATCTTTTATTAAACAATAATTTGGAATAGAAATACAGCTCTTTGTTTTTTTCGTATCTAAACAATATAAATTCTAAATTATCTCTAAATCTAAATATATTCACTACACTTTGCTTACTTATCAAGCATAAAATATAAATATTTCCATACAAAACATTATAACATAATTTTTCTCATACGTTTTCATTTGTAGTGAGATACTGTAGATTAAAGAGGGACATTGCGCGTGGTTTGTTTTAAGTGTGGGGAAGGGGTGAGGTTGATTTCCTGATTGTGGTCGGTTTCCGCCCAACAATAACCATTTGTTGACTTCAATTTATAGCACCATTTACTGACCATCGACTGGCACTGAATGTGATCCTAGCTTGGACTCTACTGTACATTCCTGTAGCTCGTAGTTTGACTACGGATTTATGATAACAGAAAATATTAGTTAACAGAATTTTTTTTAAATTTAAATTTACTTTAGGTTTGGATTTTGGGATTGGCAATACTACTTTTTTCAGTGAATATTCAAAACTTAAAGGCCATTCTCAGCTAAGACATTATTCTCAGTTAGATACTGTATGGAGACTCGCTAAAACAAGTCTTAGATGCTGGAGCCTACATTGAAATAAAATCACTATACGTAATACTTAGATTCAAACATTTAGAAATATACACATATTTTATTATATAAGAATATTTATATTCTGTACTACTCACTTTTAACCCAAATTATTGCATCCTTATATAAATCACTGAACTTTTTCTATTGTTACATTTTTAAATGAAATATTCTGTAGCGAGGTTGGAATACTATTTTAGTAGAGAGGGTTCTAGAAAGATTGTTTCTTAATAAGTTAGAGCAAAACAATACAGAAGTGTTTAACAGTTTATAGAAGTTGTTTATAGTATCGAAAACTTGCTAATTATTGCCTTATCCATTCAACTCTTAGAACGTTTTACTTCCGCTATAAAATATATCACACGTATCGCATATCCGCGGTACTTTCGCTTACAGCTGATAGTATAGTGAAGGATTTACGTATACAATGCAATGCAAGTTGAGAAGTTTAACGGAGGCAGGCTGAGTGTTATGGTATTCCAGTAAAAAGAAAAGTTTGGACGTCTTTCCTTGGAGAATGATTAAAAATGTAACAACTACGTATTTTTCGAAATTATATATTGTAAGTCACATTAAGATACAATATTTAACTTTGCTATTATAGTGAAATTTGTTATTGTTATTCAACATCTAACTAAATGTTTTCGTATTTAAATTAATATAACGAACAATACTAAATATATTATAGAATGTAAACATTTTATATTCATACAGGTATTGCATTACTGAATGCAGCCTGAAACAAAAACTTTATATAGCCACAGTATAGGTTAACAATATTTATATATGCGCTACTGTGACCTACTTTATAATTCAATGCTGAACTACATAATTAGAGTTTATAATATTATTAGGAATTTATTATTAAACAAAGGTATAGAAAGAAGCTAGGGCATTACTATCCCACAGCAAACGATTCTTTTTAATATCTAACTGGTGGAATAAACTTTTTCATATACAGTTGCATCAATTCCCCAATAGTTTGTCGCTCTTCCTTTTTTTCTGCAACAAATTCTGCAGTAAAGATTATTTTACTTATTCAATACATTTATTGACAACATTAACTCGGTCTGTAAACTTTATATCTGTATACGAATGAAACTTCCACTATATTACGTAATTAATTTTTAATAATATTATATAGAAACTATTGAAAACCAATGAATAAAATAGTATTATTAAAACATATTTGAAATGTAACAGCAATATAACCAAGGGAAGCTGTTAAGCTGTTCCCTTCACCCTAAAATATATCAAGTTACTGGCTTATAATATACGAGCGATTGTCCCCAGCTGTAACCCTAACCACCGGTCTTATTGAAAATGAAAGTGGAAAGTACATCCTCAAGCTATACGACGTAACTGTCCTTTGCTTCTGAGTTTACAGAACTGATTGACAAAGTATTGAACATGTAAACTAAGCAAAAAGTGAACTTTTAAATTTTTGTTTATGCTAATTACTATAGTTAAAAACTTGTTTAAACCTAACATAAAATTAGTTTACATAATAGTTTACTGTTAAATAAACTATT
This sequence comes from Homalodisca vitripennis, assembly GCF_021130785.1. Taxonomy (NCBI): domain Eukaryota; kingdom Metazoa; phylum Arthropoda; class Insecta; order Hemiptera; family Cicadellidae; genus Homalodisca; species Homalodisca vitripennis. The sequence continues at coordinate 42,890,092 of NC_060209.1, read as the reverse complement.
ATATTTATCGCAGCTTTACGGAAAGTTTCTCATTTGAAATATATGATACAAATTTAATAAAATGCGTTTGTTTGTTATTTTGAAGTTTATACTTTTTATAATATTTACACAATAATTCTTCATTTATTTATTTCTAACTTTAATAACTAAAGCGTTACATATTTTTTAACAATACTAGTGGAAGATAGTGTAAAACACGACAAATCTAAACAGCATTTTGACGTAGTAATTCATTATATTTTTCAAGTCTCACATTTCAACTTCTAAAAATAAGGTCGTAAAAGTGAACGAGGCTTATAAATAATAATCTTATGCGGTCACAATCGAAATGGTCCCTAGTACAGCCGACTATAATACACACTTGAATGATGAAGCATGAAGGTATTTGAATGGACAAGTATGCAGATAGTATACCGAAAATAAGTTAATAAATATTAGGATATACTAGATAGGTATATTTAGTAACGGCACTAAATAATAACTTTATACTTACTTATTTAAATCAATTCAGTAAAAGTAATGTTTACCAAGTATATATATATATATATATATATATATATATATATATATATATATATGTTCCTAGTATCGTCCACCTTTTCGCATTTAACAATAAAACAACTCTTAAGTAAATAAATATTACTATGATTAGTGATAAACCATCCTTAGATTCAAATCAACGTAATTAAATGATAATTTTGTCGGTATACTCGGTTATATTATTTATGATTAATGCACAATTTTAATTGTTTTGTGAAAATTTATCTGAATCATGCAGTTCAACGAGCGGCTCATCATTATTGCATTCTAAGAATTTATATTTCTAATTATCTCCGTAAGTAGCTATTTACATATCTTGGATGCTGAAAATGTTGTCTGCTTTGTAAAAATACTATAACTGTGAATGACTAATAGCAACTGCTATTAAATACCCAAACTTAGTTGTTTGTTGATGAAATAGTTACTGAAATATTACTTTTCATTTAATATGTTTACATTCTAAAGTTATATATACAGACTAACCGAAATATTACAAATGTACGTAAAATTTATTTACAAATTCTACTATACTTTAGTAATCGTTCGCAATATTTCCATACATTTTCTGTTAGGTTGTCCAATACATGAGTTTAAACTTAGAATAAATTGATATAGTCTTGATATGGATAATTATACGATATTAGAAATGCGGAGATTAAACCAATATATAAATGTTTCAGGTCAAGTCCGGTTTACATGATCTTATTACATTAGAATTAACCTTACATTATATGTAATACGAGGGTCAAAATTAATTTAAGACGGTCGATTAAAAGCCGCATTTGTATTGAAGTTATTATCATCAGATAAATTGAGATTTACTGATTTATATTTTTTGAATTCCAAAAAAGTGTATCAGGACAGTAAAAAATTACATGGTTTATAAAACATGTCAAAAAGGTTTAAACGAAATATTAATGTATATAACAGTCAGAACATGGAAAGTAGTCTCGTCACTTATATCAGAAATACCGGAGATTAAAAGCTTCAATATTTAAGGAGGAAAACTTTCCTTTTGTATTTTGCAATTTGACGTGGCTTATAGAAGTTCATTAAAGGTTTTATAACTTCACGACACTACTACGTAAGTTCTGATAAGTTATAAATTTTTTTCTAAATTTTAATTCTTTCGTATCCTACAGCAAGTTTGTAATGGGATACAGTGTAAAAAATTAAACTTGAAAATTGTAATAGGTGTATACAAGTGAATATAGCTTTATACCAACATTAAGTGGGAAAATATTTATACGGGTAAACATAAATCTTATATTGTGTTACATTAAATTCTATAAAGCAAACATTGAATTGTAGTAATGGTGAAGTAGTAACACAAATAAAGTCTACTAGTATATAACATAAAGGGTATATAACGTAAGTTACTTTTATGGATAATGTTATCACCATAGTTAAAAGTTTAAATGTAGGTCTGGAGATGAATAAAAGAAAATGCAGATTAATCATACATTTTTGCAATACGATTTGATGTCTTGATGAACCAATTTTCGAAAAAGTAATAATATGCATAAAAACTAAATATATATTTGCCTTGTTATATGACAGCAAGAGTAATCTTAATCGCAAGTGTCCCAAAACACGTTTTTGTTTTATAGCTCATGACGTAGGGGTTAAGCCTTTAAATTTATCATGGACTTTTATATACATTAAAAGAAAATACCAGTAGACCTTTTTGAATATAGAGCTGAGAGAAGGGTATTCCATACCGTGGTATGAATTGGAATTGTATTTTCCATACCATATCGTGATATAAGTTTATTCCACTCATTAAATCTCTTTACTTATTATGGAGTTATGTATGTCAAAGAGAAGCCGATAAAAAAAACATGTTAAAATTTATTGCTTTTGAACATACGGTGCGAGCAGCAAACAAAGACTAACCATTACCATAGTCTGTTGGGAGTAAATAAATATTTGCTCCTCGTGACATGAATAGTAACTATGTTTCCATTCCCAGTGGGAAAGGCGTTATAGTTTTGCTGCTTAAGAGATTACGTACTTCACATATATGTCTGCATTTAATCAGAATTTCTGTTTAAAAGTTTTTTAATCTATGTTTTTCTTGAAGAAATAGAAAACATAGAAGAGGTTATAGCTCTCAAACAAGGATACTCATTACACTAAATTATAACAGTTTTATGAAAGTATAAATAATAAATATTTTTAATAGCAACGTACAGTGAGAATAAAAGCAATACTTCTGTTATATTACGGAATATAACTTTTGGTGCGATGCGGCCAAATGTCCATCCAACATCGTTTCAATCAAAATTACAGCTTAAAATAATTAGTCTATCACAGATACTATAAGTTCACATAGTTTATAATTATTTATAATTCAGTAGTAATTTCATAATAAATCAAACAAATTCTCATTGTCCTGGTACATTTCAACATATAAGATGTATTGGTTACACCGGTTTCAAAACTATGTATGTATAATAACCACAATATGTCCAGTAGTACCAACCAAGATCAGGTTTTCCTCTTAAAGAAGCCTCTCATTCACATGTGCACATTTCAAATTTGCAAGCAAATCCTTTGACATCACAAATAATGTAGAGTTTGTAGCCCCATTTATGGGGTTTGTTTATTATACAATTCCAAGTAATTTTATGTTTTTGTAGCACAAGTTTGGTCGTCACTTGATAGTGTGGCTCTCATGGGGATAGATAAGAATTTCGAATTGAGATGCTCAATAACTGGCCGATGGTCGGTTGGTGCTTCATGTTGGGAGTTATTGAAAGATACATTTCAGCGCAAAATTATAAAGCTACGCGCATGTTTTCAAAACTGCTCAAACTCATACAATTTATAATCGTTCCAAGTCCTCCAAGAGGGCGCCACATGTCAAGCTTTTGCGGTTATAGATCGAGGAGAATTTTATGATTCTCAAAACTTTTTCTTCTTCTCTATTAGAATATTTGTTTTGTTCAGCTGAATTCATTTGAGCCCTTTAAGGAAAACTGAATTTTCAAACCTAAAAAGTTAATTATACTTTAACATGGAACCCCGAACCATGTGTTGACAAATAGCCCTTCACGCTTCACGCAATGTTGTCCCATTTCTCTCATGCCAACCAATAACAAAATGAGATTCAAAATGTAAACTGTTACATGTCGTGTGACGTATTACTACCTTGTTTCTATGTAGGAAACACTTCGAGTTTGATGATGATGCATGCTACTCCATGGGATTTAGTTGAGCGTTAACATTCATTTTAACATACGTCTTAAGGTAACCCAAAAAGAAAATATTACAATAAATAATTTTAGCTGCCGGATGATGCTAAATTTCTTTTGCTTATGATCAGCTAGTTGTCAGCAGGACATCTCGGGAATAACATAGGCGAAGCCTGGTTACGCGATACGTGATGGGGTGCACTCCTGTTCTGTCGAATACAGCAGTTATTCAACACGAACACATTGATTTACATTTCCAAAGCATGACATACTCGAATTTCAATAATAATACTTTATGTTCTAAACAAATAATATTTCAATAGATGCATAAATAACTGTATTACTATATGTAGCTCTATATTGATAATGAATAAGCTATTGATATAAATATTAATTCCAGTATCCAAATTGCAGGATACACAAAAATGTCTTTATTGAAATCTCACAAGAATAAATCACTTATACAATGGATTACTTCTTTTCTTAGCGTTATTTTCCGACGTTTTTGATAAATTTAATGAAGAAGGTTCTGAATTTGCTTGATAATGTGTTTTTTACCTCACATAAACAAATGATTTTGTTTGAAAGTGTGATATATAACGAATTTCTTTTATCTAACGATAACGTCTAAGAGTATTTATTTAATCAACACACCTTCTTTAATTTTTAATATAATAATTTGTTCTGTTCTCTATAAGTTCCAAACAGAGATATGAGTAACGTTTGTACATGTTATAAATTATATGCATTCAAAAATTATTATAACAAAATTCAGGTGAACTTCCCACGTATTATAAGAAAATTTTCAAAAATATTTAGACTAATTACAAGAAATATAATCCTATTACATATTTATAATCTGAATGATATTATAATTTTAATATAGTACACGTTTAGCAATACCCGTATTTCTTCCTGTTTTTCATTCAATAGAGATACTATTTGTGATATGTTTTGAAAGTATGAGGTTAATAGTAATCATCGAGTACATAATGACATCTGAACCAAATTCTATTTATATTTAAATAATAAAGAACCTGAGCGTTTACAAGTGACCTAAGCATTAATATGATAAGAAAGACAAGTATGGTGTTGTGATTATACATTTTGCTAAATGTGATTTTAAGAATTTCAAACGATACACGAAACAACATATTAATTAACAACTATTATCGTTTTTATATGTTTCCAAAGCCAACTTATACCTAAAGAGACACTAAACCGTCATACTAATGTTGCTTATTTGACGTTAATTAAAACAATATTTATAGAACTTAACGTATCAGCTCATTGTGTATATCGGAGTACATCCGTTTGTCATGTTCAACTTATTACCTGATCAAATTATCCCGTGCACAATGTAATTATGAACAAACTTCAGCTATTAAACTTTGGACTGGAGCAACAAGATTGTGAAGAGAATGGTAGTATGAGCTGAAAGATAACATATTCTTAATCACAGTTGTTTCTGCTATAGTTTCCAAATCCATAGTAAACAGTTGGAACACTCTTATTGTCCTCCTTGTTTTCAATTGTGACTAATAATAAATGTAATATTATTAATCCCCCTCAATTTATTCGATACATGAGAAAAACATTGCTTCCATACAATGCATTACTTCAAATTAGCTGAACGTGTTTAATTTAGTTTTCGCTTACAAAATGAAATGAAATGAAAAATGTCTTTATTAGAGGCGAAGTTAGGACTATAAAGTCCTCTGTGGTAACATAACCTCGCCAATGTGTCTTTTAAAGTGTTGCATAACGCACAATGTTTTTAAAATGCTGGTTGAGGTGACTTTTCACACACACACACACACACACACACACACACACACACACACACACACACACAACACACACACACACACACACACACACACACACATACATATATATATATATACACACACATATATATATATATATATATATATACATATATATATATATATATATATATATATATATATAACATATATCATATATTAGTTTGGTTATTTAAACGTATATGTGACAGATACGGCCAAATACAAAATAATGGAATCATAAAAAGTAAGGGCTCTGTGGTGTAATGGTCGCACATTCACCCGGTAAGAGAGAGATCCGGGTTCGATTCCGGCGGAGCAAGTACTTTTTGTGATTGAATGTGTATTGAAATTAAATTTGGCTATTGCCACCTATACAAAATTAATAAATGTATCTAATTAATTAAGTATGTATTAGTAACTAGATCTACTAATATTACAGTTAAAACAATTTTTTCTCAAAAATAGTTTTATTTTGACAACTTGATCTAGTATAAGAGTAAAGCTAGCACAATTTTTAAAGCCAATGATTTTAATTATTAAGTCTTCTTAATTGCCCTTAGCAAGTTTCCCTAAAAAACCTTTTCGAAGTTATTTATCAAAGTCTGTATTATTAATTACTTTAATAGTATATCAACAACAAACCCATTTATATGTTTTTATCTTGTATTATTAAACAGTTTTTTTCCCAAAAGTAGTATTTAATTTTAATATATATGTAACAGAAATGAGTTTGCTGTAGATGGAGCTTATATTGGTACTGATAACTTACTTACATTAAAAAATAAATCCAATATTTAATACTTTTATTATTTTGTGAGGCCTTTCGATATCAAGGATATCTTCTTCAGACACATCATAAAAGTAAAAAGTTTTACTTTTGTGATGTGTCTGAAGAAGATATCCTTGATATCGAAAGGCCTCACAAAATAATAAAAGTATTAAATATTGGTTTTATGTAAGTAAGAAATGAGTTTATCGACAAGACAAAATGTATTAAAATTAATAGTGAAGAATATTTAGTTTCAATCGACGTTTCTTATTTGTATCCCAATATCCCTACGAAATGTAAGTTAAATATTATAAGTAATGGTTTACATCAATTGATCTAACACAAGATTAAATTAGGGAATATGTAATGTTTACTGATTTATGCAGGTCTCAATCCACTTTTCAATTCTAAAACAGTTTTAAAAACAAATCGAAGGAACAGCAATGGGAGCCCTTTATCATTTTTTATTGCTAACATTTTCTAACAAATTTTGAATTAAATGCGAAACAAAATATGACATTTTCCAGAGTTTGGTTACGTTATTTTGGTGATATGTTCGTAATATTTAATAAAAACCAAGATCTTCAAAATTTTATTAACCAATACAATTTATTTTATTCAATTATTAAATTTACTTTAAAAATTGAAACAAATTCTTCCATGTCATTTTTAGATGTACTAGTGAAAAGGAATGGCGACATAGAATATGACATTTAAGATACGCGCCCACTCGGTCAGTACAGCTGGTACGGTCGTCATGGCCGTCACGAAATTCTTTAGAGGGGGTGCGAGCACTGATCGGGTGTTCTGCACTGACCTCTATTCGCCTTCCGCTAAAACAGAAGTCAGTTTACGAGAGAATGTGTTGAAAGATGGACGTAGAACATGAAATTGCGGTAGTGAGTGCGTTTTTTTTATAGAAGAAGAGGAGAATTTTAAAATACGAAAAAAGAAGGTTTTGGATTCATAACAGTAACAGAAAAGATTTGTGATAAATTTTCACACTTTCTTCCTGGACCTTGTGAAAGGTGACCTTAAGTTTTTTAGTACTTCAGGATGACTCACGACAGGTTTGAAACACTAATACTGATGCTGGTAGCAAAATTGTATAGAGAAGAGACTAATCGAACTTAAACTGATTATTGACATCCTAATGTGTTAAGAAACTGAAAACAAACCTGGTAGTTTCATTGCAGCTCCACTTTTTCCCCAGAAATATGCCTCATATTGTAAAGTTTTCTTCATATTTTTCAACACGCACTAACCATTGTACTAACATCCATCCTTGTTACGTTTAGGATTTCAACTGACCACGAGCATAACAGAGAGCTGACTTCGTAAAACGCTGTAAACGGCGTACCGACCTTCCAGAACGCCCGAAGTGCGCGCTCACTGGATCGGTCGGGCGGATCCGCCTACACGGAAATATCCTACAGTTCTTAGCTCCAGACTTTCTATCGGACATACCGAAGGTACGGTACACCGTTGGCGGCCGTGACGACGCAGTGAGCGCACGCTCATTTAATTCAATGTTTTCAACTTTTGAAAAATCCCGTACGACCCAGTGGGCGCGCAGCTTTACAGAAAACCCACTTACAACCACAGATACATACCACACGATTCGAACCATCCATCCTCCCATAAAAAGACCTTATATCCATACTATGATTACTAGATTGCCTACAATACCTCAAAATAACGATGAGTACAAGAAGGAACTTTCATTTAAACAATGATTTTGGACTGATTCAAAATTCACTCTTCCTTTAAAATAAAGCTAAATTATTTTTGACCCAAACTGTTATATTTATTTATATTTATTTGATTTTTAACTATTCAAATCTTGTATTAAGCTTCATTGAGCTGTTAATTGTTTTAAACCCTCCAACTGGCGGTCATTTTTTCCTGTAGTGGCGGCATGTTTTCGAACCTCGTGCAAGGGATTTTTAAAAAATTTATTAAAAATATAAATTAAAAATAATATATATAGAAGTATATATTTTTGTGTTCAGAATTAAACATATAATAATATTAGTATTTAAATTCGGCCTTAAAAAAATGTTTACTAGAATATTTTTTCCATGAAATTCAAAATTTACATTTTCTTTTTTTTAATTTGGGGGGGACCATACCTACCTAGCAAACCAAGTTATAGTAAGAAAACTATAAAAGTGAGATTACCATTTTGTGTCAAATTTATTCTAGTTTCAGAAACACATAAGCATTATACAAATTTATGAAACTATCATAACACTATATAACAAAAAGCAGCAATGCGCATAAATTGTGAAAATAGGGTGTATATGTAAGAGTTTGCTAATAAAAGTTTTACTAATACAGTTTTACTTCAATACATGTTATATTGCATATTTAAAACTATAGTATTCCTTAGGCTTTTTTTTCCCGAATCCAATGGTGCATGAATCGAATCGATACGTTGCCGGAATATACTGTAATGAGTGATTATGCAAGGGAATGTTTGTTTATCAAAATTTTGACGAACAACAGTTGGAGGGTTAAATTGTAAAACATGTATACTATTTCAATTGTTGATTCACAACTGACGATGGCATCTTCGATGTCGTGAGTTCTCGTATAGAACATTAAAACTATTGGAACATTAAAATTATTGGACAATAGTGAGTTTTCTTTTGTAAAAATAGTTTAACTAGTTAAAATAGTTTTGGAAATAGGTTATAATAGCTCCTACTTCAATGAACAATTATAATATTTAGCTTAATACAGATGTATAAAAATAATCCACCAATAGTTAAATAAAGATTGAAACATTATTTAATATAAATACGTTTAGTATCTTATGTTACCGTAGTATTTATTCTAATACTAACACTTCATACATGATATACGTTAATATAACCATATTAAGTATCATGTGTAAATTAACAATTACCATGTGTGATGTAATTATAATAGGCAGACTGATTATTACGCTTATTAGCCACGTTCCTAATTAGAGACGTGACCCTTGAGGGTCTGGTGTGAGCAGCTGAGCTGACGAAGTCTTCTTTAAGCGAGCATCTGGGCATTGCCAATTGACATGTTACACCTTTATTAGAAAATACAAAATATTTACAATCAAAAATGTTTGTAAGGGTTCTATTGCGCTTATGTTAAATGTATCATTGTACTTATATTTTAATATTATATAACACCAAAATCTTTAAAAATTCCAGGTGATAATGCAATAGATTTGTATTTGAATATTGCACAATTTCCAAAAATTGACATACACTCAAGAAATAAAACGGAACAAACAGGTTAATAGTGTTGTACTATTTTGTTATTTAGTTAAATGATTCTGAAGATTGTCGTAACATCGCAAACACTAATATACATATTAGTATAATCCAATATATAACACTGATGGGTACAGCAAGAGCTGAAACGCATCTCAATCAATTAAGCGTTAATGGTGACCTCTTTTCTCCTCTTTAATCAGTTTTAAATGTTTCGATGTGACATCGAATTCTAAACAAACACCTAACCTGATTATTTATCGGTTTTCAATTATTAAGTTACCAGAGTTTTAATGGATGTTTTTTGACTTGGTTCAGATGGATTGGATTGCTTTTGGTTTTTTTAGTTCAGATATTCATTTATTAATTTATTTATGTCATTTAATTAATTTTTAAATTCTACACTCATTGCATTAAAAACACGTGCACAGTGTATACTTGTTTAACCACGTAAACTAGACCCAATAAACGGATACTTTGGGAAATATTATGATGCATAGTGTTCTTTTTTTAAATATAATTTGGAATTATTTCGAGTATAAAATTCTTTTTTACAAGAATTTCACTTCGTTAAATCCTTTACTCTCCGAAAATTAAAAAAATAAGACACTAAGGCCTATATCCTGGTTTTTGCCATAAAGTCCTTGTACACATCCATAGCTAGGTAACTCCAAACTATGCTCTTGGAAATTTCGGACATTTTTATCGTCTTTTTAGTCAGCCCAATTTAGTTGTTCTCATATTTCTCGAGGAATAGGTAAAATCATGAATATTTTATATACTGATACAATCTTTTATTTACCTTTGAGAATCTCGAATTAGTTTACAAAGGCTTTGATTACGGAAGAGTTTTTACAGCATGTGACTTGCCAAAAGTGGTGCTATGTATTATCAAGGTTAGGCTGTGGATGTAAAGGTTCGGTGCCTATGGTGTAAAAAATAAGGGTTCTCACGCGGGTGGAACCGTTTAGCGAATCTGAAGATCCATGCTACGAAAATCTTATTATTTTATCAGTAATCCCAAAGAACTACCTACGTCAAATTGGGACAACTTTTGCTGATGATGATGCCCTTGCAGGTTAAATACAAATGGTTTTCATGAGACCAACTAATTCAACAAATCAATTTGGTAAGGTGTATGTACCTGTTATATGAACGATTAACCTTCAAATATTAGAAGGTTTCTTTAGAAATTAATTTATTCTGCATTTTCCGCATTGCCACTATAGTTCTTCATAAGGTGATTTTGTAGGATTTTTAATTTCTTATTCTTTCTTCTTCTTAAACTTCTTCCAGTTGACAATGTGAGCTATGTCATAATGACTTCGTGAATTTAGTTTAAAATCGATTAAATAACATGCACTTAATATGCGAGAAAGCAAACTAGTTGACATTTATAAAGGCATATTGACAATCAGAAAAACATGAAAACTGTCCTCATTCATTTAAAGCTTAAGACTGAGTAATTTAGTATATTAAGTCTAAGTTTAATTGTTTCAAAACCACAACATGTTGTTTTAAACTATTTAGTAGTGACAATTTGTATAAGAAAGAATAAGTAAATGGTATTCTCAAAACTATATTGCTTTTGCTCCATAAATAAATAAATTATAAACATTTATGTCCTAATTGTTTCAACGTTCCATTACTTCAGTAGTAAAATGTTTTAGGAATAAAAAATATAGATAATAAAACAATGAAAAATATAATTGTTATAATTATAGTTCAAATCAGGAGTCTATAGCCTTAATATATAGTAAATGCATTAATATAAATACAGGACTGGGTTAAGTTGAACAGCGTCACCATTTACAGTGTGTACCTCTCCCCCAATTACTCCGCGCGAGAGTATCTGGAAAGGTTTGGAAGCGCTGGAAGACAATCTCCGAAACGTCCCTGGGCGTGTTATAGTGGCGGGTGACTTCAACGCCTGTGCGGTCGAATGGGGTATGCCCGTGACTAACGTGAGGGGAAGACATATTTTGGAGATGGTCTCGAAACTCGATTTGGAAGTCGTGAATAGAGGGACAAATCCGACCTTCCGAAGCACTCTCGGTGAGTCAATACCAGATATTACAATGGTATCAGCCGATTTGTTCCCTTTAGTAGCGGAATGGCGAGTGATGGACGTCTACACTGCTAGTGACCACGATTTCATCGCTTTCCATCTTATCGATAATCGGCTGCCGCGGCGAGCGAATACCCGAAACACTCTTGCCTAGAATCTGGCTAAGATGGACAGGGGAAAACTCGTCGAGCAGCTAGATCGTAGTATCGAGACTGGTGTTCCGGGGTTTCCCGAGTCCACCGTAACAGCTGAGGTTGAGGTTCATATCGACTCTTCCATGAAACTGATAGAACACGCTTGCAATTCGTCAATGCCTCGGAAACGACCCTACCGGGGCCATCGCCAAGCCTTCTGGTGGACGGACGACATCGGCGAGCTCAGGAGAACTGCACTAATGTCCAGACGTAGAGCGCAGTGAGCTCGAAAGCGGCCTGAAGCTATAATTAGGTCGGCAGAGCATAAGGCTGCTAAGAAAGCTCTGAGTGCAGCAATTCGTCTGAGCAAGGCGCGATGCTGGCATGAGCTCTGCCAGGAGGTGGACTCGGACCCTTGGGGAAGAGGATACAAACTTGTGAGAAAAAAGCTCGGAGGAATAGGAAACAGCACAGAAATGCCTGCTGGAAGGATTTCGGCGATCGTGGAAGCTCTCTTCCCAAGTCACCCTGTTAGGCGGGAGGAGAGAGTAGCGAGAGCGGTTCCAGACGTTCCCATTTTTACGGAGCAGGAGTTTGTAGCGGCGGTGTCTAACATGCGCAACAAGAAGGCTCCAGGAACTGATGGCATTCCAGCTGAGGTTTTGAAGGTTGTGTCGGCGAGTTATCCGTTCTTGCTGCTGAATATGTTTAATGCATGTTTGGTAGCGGGCGTGTTCCCGTCGCGCTGGAAATTTTGCTAGGTTGGCGCTGACCAGCAAAGGCAAAGGTGACCCGAACTCCCCGTCGGCATACAGGCCACTTTGTATGCTTTACACCGCGGGGAAGCTCTATGAAAGGTTTCTGAAACCGAGATTGCAGTCGCTCATCGAAGCCGCCGGAGATCTCTCTCCCCAGCAGCACGACTTTCGAAAGTGACACTCAACTCTGAACGCCATTACAGAGGTTATCAGTGCCGTCCAGCAAGCCGAAACAGCTTGTCACCAGGCTCGGCCGATTGTGCTGTTGGTCACCCTTGTCCTTGCTTCGCCTCGAGATGCCCCACGACGTATTCCTCGTGGGTTATGCTGATGACGTGGCTGCAGTCATCACGGCAAGAACTCCGGACTTGGCACAGTTACGTCTTAATCAGGTAATGATTCAGGTCAACGCTTGGATGACGAGCCATGGACTTGAGCTGGCGGTCGCCAAGACCGAAATCGTTGTGCTCACTCGACGGAGAATCCCCACTCTGATCTCTATGAATGTGGGGGGTGTCGAGGTTCGGACAAGGACTGCGGCGAAGTACCTGGGTGTGTCCCTCGACTGCCGTCTTCGGTATTGGGAGCACATTCAGGCGGTGTGTGACAAAGCCTCTAAGGTGGTTATGTCTCTGGGCAGGCTGATGGCTAACGTAGGACGCCCTAGGTCAAGTACGAGACCATGCTGGTAATCGAGATACAGACCGTCTTCCGGGAGGCTGCCGAGCGGGGTAGAGAGGATGCCTTGGCTGCAGCCAGGGTGGCGACTCTGCAGGTTTGGCAGCGGAGGTGGACGAAAGGATCGGACGGTCGCTGGACCTTCCGTCTCATTCGAGAGCTTCAATCCTGGATAGATCGTGGCCACGTGGAGATAGATTTCTACCTTTGTCAGTTCCTGACGGGGCACGGTTACTTTAGAAAGTACCTCTACAGGATGGGAAAAGTCAGGTCGCCTCGGTGTACTTACTGCCCGGAGGAAGATGATGATGTTCATCACACCTTCTTCACTTGCGGGCGCTTCACCGAGGCCAGGCGAACGCTCGCCACCACAGTTGGCGATGTTTCGGCAAAGACCATTGTGGAGATGTTGCTGCAGAGTGAGGACGCCTGCAATGCAGTCACCACTCATGTACATGCGATCCTTCATCAGAAGCGTTAAGACGGATGCCTGGCTGGCCCCTTGCTTCCGAAACAAGTAGCTTTGTCCTGGTTGGGACATAAGACACACGGACCAGGCAAGATGTCATCCGAAAGGGTTCCGGCCTGGGCCCTCTGTGGCCCGTAGGGGATTTAGTGGGTAGTCCGCACGGGAGTCCCACACTCCGTGCGCAAATGCATTCCCCCTACGTAAAAAAAATAGTAATACTGAACAGTATAATACTTCAAAAACTGTAGTACAAAAAGCAAAATTCAATGTAAAGAATCAAAATCTTTTTAAAAAGCTAATAATATAAAAAATATTACCTTAACAACTTTAGCCTCTTGTGTTATAAACCCGTGTTTAGGAGTACAGTTACTTTATTGAACAACAACCTCCTCGTATCCAAGGTGTTTATGACACTTCAGTTCATAATTTATCTTTATCTTTACTGAAAACATGTATCAACCAACCAAAATTAACTAAAAATTAGGTGAATTTTTAGTTCTAAATAAATAAATATTACATAACAAATTGAAAGACTTCTGGCTGAGAAAAAATATGTGTTGCTGAATTAGTTCTATGTCCGGTCAATCTAAATTAAAAACCCGTCTTCTTAAGAAAATGCTTTTAGTGTGTTTACATCAGAGGTTGTATGCATCGATTCTCAGAAAACAATATTATTCAATACTAGCATAAGTTAATAAATATCATGAAAATAAAGGATACAATAAGCAGTTACTATAGTTAACACTACAGTGTCAGACGTGCACGTGTTCATATTATTTTAATCATTCACTACTATGTAAGTTTTTAGTTACTTAGTTAATAAGTACTAAATAAAATATTTTCATTTTAAATATAATCTTAGAAATACATCTGATCAAGTAACATTTATGGTAATAAAATCTGTACGGTATTTACGTATTTAAATATAAAACATCACATTATACAAGCAGTTGCACTCGTTGAATTTTATAATGTAATTGATTACTCTAGATATTCTTTGATTAATGAGGCATATTAAAACTATTCTTCGAACTTGTGTAGATGAATGCAGTGTAGTGTAGGTGTGGTTAAAAATCTAGTACTCGAATTAACATCTTATAGTTTCTTATTCTGGTCACAGATGTTTAAAAATAAAAGTTTTCTTCTAGTATAGATATAAAGAATTATACAAGAAAGAAGTTATAATAGCTCACACATCAACCTGGTATTGGTAGCTAAGTGGCCAGGGGCCCCCTATAGTGTTTAATACACTTCCTAACTCTTTTATAAACGTCATTGTTTAGTAGTAACTATCATTGTCTCGTATTTCGTTAAACTATAGTATAGAATGTTTCTAGAAGTAAAATTTAAATAAACTACCACGTTGGAATATTAAAAGGACAATATATTCACTCATTAATAACATAAAATTAACTAATTATTGTAATACTAAGAAAATTACTCAAATATGTTTATTTTTACAATAATACACAGTAATAAAAATAAAACCTGAGTATAATATTAGTTTTTTATAAAGTGCTGGTGTCCACTGAAAGTCTTCTTGTAAAATAATGTTGTTTTAATTGTGTTTTCTTTTGTTTTTGTTATCAAAATATCAAGAAATGGAATTTCACTGTTAACCTCATTTTCAATAGTAAATTTTATCAATGGTCTAATTGAATTGATGTGTTTTAAAAATTCATCTTGGATGTTAACTTTATTTTCCCATAAACAAAAGATATCATCAACATACCGTAACCAAATTTTGGGTTTAATACTCCAATTTTCAAAAGCAATGTCTTCAAAGTGGCCCATAAATATGTTGCTAATTATTGGGCTAAGAACACCACCCATAGGTAAACCGGATACTTGATTGTAAAATCTATCTTTTAACTGAAAATAGTTGTGGCTAACACATTCAGTAAGAAGTTCCATTACACAGTTAATAGATAATGTTGTTCTCATACTGAAGTTGTTATCATTAGAAAGTCGTTGTCTAATCAGACACAAAGTTTTAGAGACAGGTACATTTGTAAAGAGACTATTTACGTCGTAGCTGACCATAATATCATTGTAATCAATATTCATATTTTTTATTTTATTGATAAAATCTTCTGAATTCTTGATGTATGAATTAGCTTGCCCAAATAATGGACTAATAATAGATAACAAAAATTTTGATAACTTTGATACAGGAGAGTCAATGGAAATTACTATTGGCCTAAGAGGAATTGAAACTTTGTGAATTTTCGGTACAAATTTGGTGGCTTTGAATATTGAGGCCTTAATTTTACAATAAGAGGTTTTCCTAGTTCATTTTCATGGTTTTTTTAGTGTCTGTTTTATAATTTTCTAAATTTTTACTGTAGGATCCTTATTTATTGAAGTATATTCATCACAGTTTACTAATTTATTAATTTTACTATCATACTCTTCCTTGTCCAAGATAACTGTAACTTTACCCTTATCAGCAGGAAGAATTACTATGGATTCATCATTTCTTAGCGATTTAAGAGCACTAATCTCTGTGAAAGTAAGATTGCTTTTGGGTCTATTTGACTTTTCCAGTATTTGTCGGATCAAAGCCCGGTAATAGTCTTGCTGTTCAGGAGGTAATAGATTTGCAGCTGAATCTGTTGGCATAACTATATCCACGCATGAAAAGTGTCCATTTGATATTGAAAAATTTAGGCCTTTGCTCAACAAGTTTAACTCACAATCTGTCATCGCTTTGTTAGAAAGATTAAGAACAAACTGATTATTATTTGTCTGGTTATTATCGGAGTAAGGTAATTCGGAATCAGAAAAGACATATTATTGATCTATTTTACACATATTTTTTTTCTGTAAACAACGTCAAACTGATGATGCCTTAACCGGCGAAAGCGCTATTTTTAATAAATTTAATATGGAAGTATCTAAAAGATGTTTTTCCATTAAGACTTAAGTCACTCAAACGAATTATACTGAGCTTTGGTAAACATTTTAACGTTGAACTGGCAGGTATCTGCGGTATCTACGAGAAAATCATAGTTTCCTGTTCATAATAAATCTGACATGATTTTCATAAACATGTATGGTAAAAACGACCAAGAATCAAAATTGGACCTCTCAAATTGAGATTTCCGGATATAATTTAATATTTTATGTATTACTTTATTCCTGCATTTCCTTCCTGTAAAGTACCTGTTGCATAAATCTTATGGTTTGATGGATATCAACTGAAACTATTTTGAGAGGAATAACTAATATTGTAAAATTGGATTTTAGATAGTTTTTCAACTCAACCTAGAGTTTTATATTTTATTTGAGTACGAAAATGTAAAAAAGATTATAAAATAAACTAAATAACATATTTCATAGTTCTTTTTGTTTAAGTCAACCTCATTTTACCTTCATTAGGCCGGTTTCACACCGAATTCGTCGCAAAACAACATAACTCGAGCGTTGAACTGTCGCGTCTCGTCGAGGATTCCTCAACTTAAGTGTAAGAAATGGGAATAACACACAGCAACTAGACTCTACAGAAAACATGTTTAACAGCAAATGGTTCTGTCGCAGCAACTTGGTATTCCTACAGACAAGGTTGGGCAAATGGAACCGCACATTTGCGAGAATCTTCTCCAATCTTCGTCACACTTGTCAGCTGCTCTATAGATTGGTTTTAGGAACTCTAGAAACTAAAACTGGCTTTAGTAAACTGTGAAATAAAGCTTATTTTAGTACTGATTCTATAAACATAAGAATTTCCCGCTCCTAAAGAGCAGGAACTTCCAAAATTCCTAGAGTCTTCACTAAGTCAGGAGCCGCTGGATATCGACGGTTACCAGCAACTGGTAACGACCTACAGTTAGAAGTATCCATACACCGTGATTCTCTTAAATATGTGATGGCCTAGACATTTTCTAAAAGCCCAGGGACTCAGAGCATGAGAACTATTAGCCCCAAGCCAAGCGGTACCAGAAAGTGGGATCTCTCACATACCAGAAGCTATAGCAGCCTTTGAGATCCCGTAGTTTTATTGCTTTTTGTTTTCAATTTAATTTTGATATAATATAATAACTGTATTATGTACGTGTAAACGATAAAATTTCTATACATGGCTTTAATGAATTAGAAATATTGTTAAACAATGGTTATAACAAATGGTTTAGTTAATGTACTTGGATAATGCGTAGTGTTTTATTATTGAAAACTATATTGATAATTAATATTAGTATATATATTGTTCACAAATATATATTTAATTTTTTATAATATTGTTCTATGTTATTAAAAAGTTGTCCGAACATCTCTTAGTTAAGATTAGGAGCTACAGGTATACAAATACTATTTTATCCATCTAAACATTTAGAGAATTTTTGGAATAATTTAACTCACAAACATTCTCCTATATTTTTTATACATGTAATCAAATAAAAACGTATATTTTCAAGAATAATTTACAATAAATGTAATTTTTTTAGCTAAGATATAATTTTTGTGGTTTTGATTGTACGCTAGCATTTTTTATTTACATAAGAGAGGAGTTCTGAGGTCGGGGATTATTTCAATGAGCTCTGAGGCGTACTTAATGCAAAATTAAAGTATTATCTCTGGAATAGTACACTTACGATATTTTATGTTCACTCTCTGAAATTGGGATTTTATAAGTTCCAGTATGTTGTCAGAAATAAGAATGATCATCCAGAGTTATTTTACTTACACTGATGTAATCCTGATGTATGCTGTGAACCCATACCTGTGAGGTCAACAACTTGATATAATTCCACGGCATCACAACCATAATAACGTTCTCACTTTCCATGTTAACTACCATAACTAGACTACCTGTTTACAAATCTTCATAACAATAAGCGGGAACCAACCAACTTTGACATAATTCCTTTTTTTTGGTATTGGTATTCAACGCAACTGTAGCGTCAATATAAGTACCCAATCAATGGCTTTTATTTATCGCATTTAGCATCGAAAATTATGAATGAATTTGAGTACAATATTTGGAAATATTGTGGTTATTGGACATAGGTAACGCAAATATTTAATAAGTTTCATCAAATTGAGTGGGATATCAAAGTAGAATCTTCATCAGTTAAAGTATCTATAAAATCTGAACTTTAGTTCAAAGGCTTATTTTAAAAATTAAAAAAGGGATAGTTTGTAAATTTAATTAGTGCACCACATTAAAGATATTTTATTATATATTTGTATGTACTCTCAGACCAGAAAATAGCATACATTTTTCGTATCTGATGATATATCGTTTGAATTATATTATAAATTAAAAATGTATTTTCAAAATATAACTCAATAATAGTTTTCTCTTATTAAAATATAATGTGATATTAGAAATAAAAAAATTATGATGTATGTATAATAATAATGTATAAATTATTTAATTAAATTGTATTTTATATCAAAATATGTACAAACATGTACATATTTACATATATGTGATACAACTAATATTTATGATTTAGTTGTATCACATTTATGTGGGCTCATTTACAAATCTATAATAATTATAATTTTTATTTCGAACTTTAAAACGATCAAAAATTAAATTTAAATCTAAGATTGTGTTAAGGATTAATTTTAGTATATTTTAGTTTTTTATAAATTTTAATACATGGTGATTCCTCTTATTAAAAACCTGAAGCAATATACGCTTAGTTATGCGTGAAAGCTAATTGTGAAGGTTTTCGTATTATAAAGCAAGCTTACTTAGTTCACTAGGCCAAAGACATTGAAAAAAAAAACATAGAGAGCTCAGTTTTATACCAAGTACATATCAATAAGATGACTAATCATGTTAATGCTTTGTACTCAACATAGCATTTTTGCAATCTCAAACGGAGCCAATTTGGAATTAAAAGTGTTTGAAAAGGAATTGGAAGAGCATTGTTAATAGAGATGCTTTATTTCATTATATGGAATGAAGTACAGTATATTTTTAACGATTTTTTTTTAATTTTATGAAGCTGAGAAGTGAAATACAGATATCTCAACTCTACCGTTTGCTCCCTACTTGAGTCCCCAAGGGTTAAAGCCCGTATTCTACCGACAACCACTAATTAATTAACAGTGTAGGAAACTAATTTCTGAGCAGTCTACGTGTAGGTAAAATTAGAATGTTTGTTTTAACTGTCTCAAAAGGGGATTTTAGAATACCATTTGCAAATATAAGATATATTCACTTTGTTCTTTGGCAATTTCGAATATTTTTACTTAGTCTAAGCTTCTGGATATATTTCTCTGGAGAATCTCAAGAAACTAGACTGAACCACAAGAGTAACAGTTGTCCATGGAAAACCAGGAGCTGTGTTGTGTTATGCAGACGGCTTTGCCAAATGAGTTTGAACAATATTATCCGCAAGTTCCGTTCTGGCTTTCAACTAGCCCTGAAAAAAGCAAGTACAAATATTAGAAGACATCCTTTTTCATAGCAGATTGCCTGATTACCTCATCTTACATCGTATTCGTGAGAATTTTAGGTTGATCATAACTAATGAGCTAATAATACTGTAACAGGAACTGATCAGATTGGTTTTAGACACATTAGATACCACTGTTATATAGAAACTGGACATAAACATTTTCATGAAAAGTTATGGCATGAGCAGAGAAAAAATTATCCGGTGAGAAACACTAATTAAAAGGTTTACTGCGTAATGCTCAACTGAAGTAAGTCCACATCTTCGATATAGAAGTTATCGTATTTTATTTAAGTACTACAGTACTAGCTATTGAATGAGGTAAGCAGACAACGAATATTTCGTTTTTTTATTGTTTATAACCAATGACGATTTTTGTCACTGAACTTATGTTTGGACAAAAGTTTCAATTTCCTTGACGGATATACAGGATTCTAGACATTGTTTACAAGATTTTAAATTTTAGGAAGCCAGGAAGTACTCACATAATTCTGGATACGCAATCAATACATTGAGGAATCTGAACGAGGTACAGTGGTTGCTCGATTGCATCATGACGAGAATTCTGGCCTAAATGTGTCAGCTCGGTGTGACTGTATTATTTTGAAATTACTGAAACCATGGTTCCCATCAGTTAAATTATGGACAGTGTAATATT
This sequence comes from Homalodisca vitripennis, assembly GCF_021130785.1. NCBI lineage: Eukaryota > Metazoa > Arthropoda > Insecta > Hemiptera > Cicadellidae > Homalodisca > Homalodisca vitripennis. The sequence continues at coordinate 42,869,340 of NC_060209.1, read as the reverse complement.
GATCTGGAAATAGCAACAAAGAAGTATCTCTGCGTAAAGCATTACAAACACCAAGATAGTAAGTGCTATTCTCAGGACAGCTTATGTTTAGTGGGCATTGTCCAAGCTAGTTGTACTCGTGGTTTAATCATGATTTATTTTATTGTTTTTATTTTGAGTAGGTGAACAAACGAGATATTGTAGTGAACATTTATTTAGCAAGGGTGACATCATACTGTAAAATATGACAGGAAATGACCCAATGTTACTTGAAGCGCGCAGTACTGTCCCTTCATCATCCAGTTAATTAACGGTTGGTTAGTGCTGTGAAACTCACTGTTGTGATGTGACTGTAGAGTGAACAATTGTACCGCAGGGAAAATGAGTTTTCTAAGCGATAGCAACGAATTCATTGTTTAAAATTCATAACTGTATAAAATAGTCCTTTAAAAATATTTCATTTAAGAACAATCTAGAATGGTTTGGACCATAAAATCTGAGGCAGTTGTTTGGATAATGTAACCTAATCCATTATGGGGTATAAATAGTTTTGTTTATCATTAGAACTCATTTATGCAGTAACTCATAAAACAGCGAAGTTACAGATTAATAATTATTCTTGGCTTCTAACCCTGTTATTAAAACTAAAAGGTTGAAGTGATAAATATGTTTCAATGATGTCACTATGATTTCAACTTACAAAATAACTTCAAATTTTACAAAACTTCAAACAAAATAAAGTTTCAATGAGTGATGGGACCACAACGCAAGAGTGCGCTAAAATCAATACCGACACCAATTTTTAATACTAACTTTCCAACTTATAATATTTCATTTTAATCTATGGGATTTTAAATTCTTATATCATTTTACTAAGATTGTGAACAAATTTATTTACTCTGGAATTTTCTCGTTGTCGTCACCATTACATTTGTCCATTGTAAGAGTATTCGCTTACGCTCATCCAAATACTTTGCAGTTTTACGCAACATCATCAAAATGAGTGTTGTCTGTACGGAAATAAATTTTTTTGAAAATTTTCAAGTGTATACGTCCTATGATTTTCGAGTTATCATGTGTACAGACATGCAGAAATGAAATTCTTTCGGTCCTTGGTGTTATGGGCTTTCCTGGTAAATAATACCTGGAAATGTACCTGATAATTTTCCACAATACTTTTATTAACGATTTAACTTGGACAAATGGTTACTTTAGGAAAGCCACAAACTCGATAATTTTTAATACGGTTATTATTATGGAGCCCTTTAATAGGGGGCCAATTAGGGTAGTTCATCCCCAATTTGCGTGGCAAGCAAAAGCAATCATTCCATTCAAGTTCTTTCTGCCCTGATTGGTTTAATATTAGTTTCAAATCAGGCTAGAACCAACATCAAATTATAAACACTTAAGAGCAGGACGATTTAAAGCTGTTTAGGATGTAAGACATACATGTTGTATATAATTGTAAGTATTTTTTACATTAAAGATTTTTAAGAGTGGCCAAATTGCAAAAGAAAGCAATTTTTTTAATTATAGCAAAAATAATTTCAGACAATTCTGAAGACAATCCTTCTAATAATTGCAACCATTGACTCTGCAGAGTCTCAACATTTTTCAAGCAATTCTGTTCTGTAAGTAAAGATATGCCCTGATATGGGGCCGTCACATATATGAGTATAAGACCAGAGGCAGAGACATCTACTGAACTGAAAGACACAGAACGGTTGCTTATTAGCACTTGCTTTCACAGGCTGGTGTTAACTCATCAGATATGTAACTAAATTATTTAATGAAGATAATAAGGTAATAAGTGGATATTACTACAGCTGAGGTAGTTTAGTGATTTTTAATAACCCATGAAAAAATTCTTTTAAATCTTAATTAAACTCGATTAATTGGTGAAATACAATTAAAAAACTCAATTAAAAGTAAAAAAAATGGCTGAATTAGTACGTACACTTGTAAATTTTAAGATTTTTACGATCCAAACAATTGCAATACATATTTGTCTTCGTAAGAGAAAAGTTATACAAGATGTCATTAAACTTAGGCATGAATCATAGCATATTATTTTAATGTGGTTAACTATAAGCCATTAAAATATTTTTATAAAACAAATTGCAAACTTCTAAGTCTAATATTATGTAAAACCATATCATATACAAATTTAAAATTTATTGAAACTCAGTTTTATGCCTATATTACTCAAGTCTGAGCGTACGCAATCAACCTATGGGAGTTGGCCAACCCATAAGACTAAACAAAATTTCACCCAGAATATTTTCCTTCCTGGAAAAAAAATGATACAATTGGACACACTTATTTATTCAATTACCGTAAATATTTACAAGAATGTCTAAGAAAATATTGCTATAAATATTAAGAAGTCGGAATGTTGAATAACCAAGATTAAATTAAGTTTATATATCAAAGTTAGACTGAAACCTCAACTGAAATATGAAGTTTTTAATAGTAATACGTAGTTTAAAACATGTTCAATTTATACTTGAACTTATTCATCCTTTCCTTCAACATCTTTAAAATGACTATCATTCGAGTTGTGCTAATATTCCAAATATTTTAACCTTTCTTCGATTAATACTGTATCAACTTATTATGCAAAAGATAATATGCTACAGTAATATAAGTAAATAAACTATTGCCAATCTATGAAATTTTGACGAATAAATATATTAACAATCACATTATATGAACATAAACTCAAAATATAATAAAAATTATTAAAATTAGTGTATAAAAGAATATTTTATTTTTTATTTTATTCAATAAGCGATCAGTTTTTGGCGTGCCCAAAACATAAAAATCAAATCGCTCTTCATTCCTGTAATAACATTTCAAAGTAGAAAATTTCCATTGCAAATATTATTACGCAGTTTACACACATTTATAACACGGATGTAGTAAATATAGTTGTTCTTACTAAGTTATTTTTTATATTTAATACACCTATTAGATTGGCATTTAACGTAAAGAGCACGTATTACTATAGTTTCTTATTATATTATAATGGTATATAATACATAATATGGGCATTATGTAATCATAATATTATTGTTGTTTTTATAAAATAAAAATGCTTCCCTGGCTGTAAGAGTACTTGTTCGTGTTATGCTGGTATTGAATTATATTAATCTGTATTATTTTATGGAAAAAAATCATTAAGACACCTATATATATTTATTTATAAATATTATTTTAAATAAAAAAGTTGATATATTTAGATTCGTTGTTAGAAAGTTTATCTTAAACTGAAGATTACCAAAAGTTACGAATAACAAAGGAAAAAATATTTATAATAGTAAAGCAGTGAAAGGAGCTTATCAATGCTTATTTCTAGAACGTTACGTTAAATTAAACGTCTTTACACTGTGAAGCTAGACCGTCAGTTTTTGGGAGAAACAGTGCTCAATCATGTCTCATCATTATTTACTGTTGAAGTTTAGTCTTAAAGTAACATAGAGTGAGCTGAAATCTCAATGCTATCCATTCAGCTTTTATTGAATAACGGATTATTTCTCATTATAGTTACTCCAAAAATCAACTTTGACAAGGAACCAACATATAAAGCAAGATGATGCCTTATGCATCTCTAATGATTGAAAGTGGAGTATGTAAATTGTTATAAATTTAGGTTATGAACAACCAAACCATAATTCGAAGACATTGAACGGTAGAATATTTCATATGAAAAAAGAAATATTCTTCCCCTTTGCACCATCCTTGTACATTTTTCAAAATGTGTGAACGATTTTTACATACAAGTATAAATTTTGTTTTAAGCAAAATTATATATTACACTTCTTATTTGATCCGTAATATGTGGATTTGCCTTGAATGTTCAGTTTTTCAATGCCATATTAAACATTTTCTAAAACTAATACTATATTTCTTTCGATACCGTGACATAATTCAGATTAATTTCTGACTTTGAATTACAGACAAATACTGTAAGTGTATTATATATCATTAAATTGAAATCAACATAACATCTTCAAAACTCAAAGAACGTTAATAAGTATTAACTTACTTAGTAAGCATAATTATATAACTTAGACGGTAGTAAAAACATAATAACACCTCTTGGCTTTATTACGTATATTTAGGGACCAGTTATTCATGTTGTAATAAATGCAATAAAATCCTATCAGAAGCAGTGAGAAATTAATCGATAATTCCTTTTCTAAAGCAAATATATTTCAATCTAAGATTAGTACTTACAAATTATTGGAGTTTTAATTTTGTAATCCATTGTTATCAATTTGTGAGTAGTTCCTAAGATTTCTTATTTAAATTATAAAAACAATAAATTATACTGATTGTTACCTTTTTACATCAATAATTAACTGTGTTCAACTTTATTACTATGTTATATAAAGTTTATATCAGAAACGGTGTAATATTATTAAAGTTCATCAACGTATAGGAAATAAAGTAACACTACACATTGTGACAAAAGGAATTCTTTTTTCTAGGAAAATATTTTAACGTTGAGTGAAGCAGATTGTGAGCGGATAGAAAGAGGATACGGTCGGAAGCGTTGGCTATAATCGCACAAAGGTTCAATATCACGATTGGAATTCCATCACAGTCCTAGCACAAACCAATAGACATTCCACTGTCCGCGATCTGATAGCAGCGGTGGAATGTCACACTTGGAACGCTTGACATTAGTTATTGAGATATAGCTAATGCTACTTAAAGCCACCTAATGCCACTAAATGTAAAAAGTATATCCCATCCATACAACTACCCTTCCATATTCTATGTACAAATAAAATAAATATTGAGAAGATAGTATTTTATATTATTATAATAACTATATTTCTTAAGTAATAAACTCAAATTTGCTTACTATAGTTTGGTTATCATATTTGTGTTCCTTTAAACAACTATTTCTGTCAAGCACCATTACGTACACTTTAAATTAGTTTAAGAAAATAACTTATTTAATAAAATATTAATAAGGATATTTCTTAAAACTTTAAATTTCTTCAGGAGTAAAAGAACTGCGTATTGCAGTAATTCAATACTTAGCTGATGAGCATTTAAAACAAGTTTTAATGAAGTAAAATCTCGCAGTTAATTTCAACGTATAGCAATGTATACACTGGATAGTGTGGATTATAATTAAACATATGATATAAAGCTCTATTAGAGGCCAATTGAAATATATATATATATATATATATATATGTGTGTGTGTGTGTGTGTGTGTGTGTGTGTGTGTGTGTGTGTGTGTGTGTGTGTGTGTGTGTGTGTGTGTGTGTGTGTGTGTGTGTGTGTGTGTGTGTGTAATGTATGATGTATAAATTATACATCATACATATTATATTAATTTCAGTATATAATAAATATAAACATATCTACTTATCATCTACGTTTAACTATAACATTAGTAATAGTTGCAAGGTGGAGTTAGATATTCTATAAGCAATAAATGCATGTTGGAGAAAGCGGGATAGTTAAATAAAATTTTGTCATGAATTACTTCCTAAAGTTTTTGTTAGATTTCTCTTAACCAAATTGCAAAGTCTGGACCAGTTTAACTAATTAAGAATAATAATTAGGCTATTCCGAGATAAGTTTTGTTAAAGGAGATTGTCTTTTATTATTCATACATACTAACGCAGAGCAAGAAAATGGTTACCATAAGTTACATTTGTTTTGAAAATTCTTTTAGTCATAAAACCATATTACAACAATATATATTGCATAAATTTAATATTGAAAAAAAATTTATTTCAATAAAAAAAATTTACTTTGTTGAATTAAATCAATCAGAACCTTTAGTTTATGTTTAGTATTTTTAGACGTACATGAAATACTAAGCAATAGCAAATAACAATTATTATACCAAAAATAGTGATACTTTAAACAGTTGCACTCTTATAAAGAAGTTACTAATTAATACATGGAGATACAATATTATAAAAATCAATGAGTTGATTTCATCTATGGAACATTACAACTGACAGAGGAACCATAAGCATATTGAGAAATTAAAACAGGAACAATAGTTGATTATTTCACAAGGATAAATGTAGGGACTTTTCTGTTTTTTAATACATCTTATGCGTCGAATAGTAAATGGTGATATACTTTAAAAACTAATTGATTATAGTAAATATGTCTAAAATCCTTATTAAAATTATACTTCGGTTTTAATTTTTATAAAATAATGGTCTATTAATTTATTAACAACTCTAATGGCTTACAAATATACAATATTATACTCTATACCTTTAGATATCCTCTTATTGCTGTAATTAGTCGTGGCTTTCATCCCCTGAACTATCTCTGAAATTAGAATAGAAACAGCAACACGCAACCATTCATTTAATCCTGCTTTACGGGTTTATAATGTAATTTATGTCACCTATCTTACTTCCAATCTACCCTTGATCCTACCTACCAGATTATGTATTTTCTACGATGATTATTTATACACTTATTCTTTGCTAACGAGCATAGATGTTTTCATGTTTAGCAAATAAAGAATATTCTAAAAAAACTAAACAATAAGGAAGTATTCTTATTTTCAATAATTTTTACTGCTTTAAAAGAATTTTTTAATTTTTGTAGTAATAGTTAGTTACAAAATCCCTTTTACCTACAGTAAAAAATCACAATGTAAATGTTTGAAATAAAAAAATTACTTTATTTAAAATGTAATGTATGTAATTTAAGATAATTCATACTACACGCACATAGATAGAATATATAACACACACACACACACACACACACACACACACACACACACACACACACACACACACACACACACACACACACACACACACACACATATATATATATATATATATATATATATATATATATATACATGTATTTCTCTGTTTGGATTTGGTGTGCTAAGGAGTGACATGCGCCATTAACGTACTCAGCGTTGCTCACATAGAAATGAAGGTTTAACTGAGTATTTAATATATGTAGGACATTTTGTTTTGTGCGTAGAAAGAAATAGACAGATATTATATTTTTATATCCTCTCAAGAGATAGGTTTTTCTAAAGCTCAGGCCATTAGTTATAAGTCAATAAAGGTGAAATAAAGTTATTTTCATTTTGGTTTAAATTGTTTACAAAAAAGCTAAGTTTGGGAGTAAGCCCGGTTTGCATAACATGTCATTTTGAAATAAAAGTTTTGACGTGACAACGTCTTAAATTAGGTTGCGGCTCGGAGTCACTCATGAAAAAGTGTAACGCCCGGTAACGTTACGATGCCCGTCCAGTGGGTCCGCCGCACGGGATCCGCACGGGATAAAGCAGATAACTGTGGGTCCGCCGCACGGGATAAAGCAGATAACTATGTTTATTCGTGAAAATGTGGAGTGCTTAGATTCGTCATTTACAACAACTACAACAATAAAGGTAAATAATTGTACACTGATATTTCATTATCGTAAACTATGATTGATTCATTAATTGTTAGATTGACACAAAAGTTGAGAAACTGAGTTTATAGGTTATGTCATACTATTGACAAATGTTGATAGTGTTAAGTAAATTATTAGTTTAAATCACTCTGCAATCAATCGTAATTCAGTCGATTGAGAAGAAACAGTGCGTATTGCTAGTCAAACATTTAAAATAACAAATTATAACCTCTAACCTGTCATATCAGTGCGACCAAACAAACGAACTAAACCGACCAATCACCACGCGCGAAGTTAAAATTTAACTGTGTTTAGCAAGAATTTCAAATTCCAATTTTAGTAAATGTTTTATTCAACTTTACCATTTACAATAACAAATTTTAATTAATTTCAAATTATGTACAATGTTTTAGTAAACAAAATATATTTCTATAGTTAAAATTTGTGCAATTCTTATTTTCATTCAATTCCTTGTTCCTATTGTGCAATTTAATAATATTCATATCAATAAATATTCTACCGAGAAAAAGACGTTGTCACGTAAAATCTTCGCCCGTAAAACCGACTTTACAGGCAACCATAATTTTTTTTAAACTTGTTAAATTGAATTTCAAAATCATAAATATTAATATAGTAGTGTTATAACGCACGATCTACTTTATATTAAGAAAAAATTTAATTATTAGCCCCTTTGTGCCACATCAATAGGATATTAATTATCCGGCTCCATTGATGTGTTTGCTAAGTTGGCCTGTGATGTGGTTTGCTAAATAGTTGAGAATAGAACAGAGTTTCCTCCCTTGATGTTTGTACAACGTTATTATAAACCACACCACCTTATTACTGAATGATTTTCAGAGCTCCATTTTAAAATTTTAACACACAACTTCGAACTTCAACTTAGCTTTTAAATTATTAAGACAAATTACTCTTTATAAAATAGGATTTGTACTTATAAAACACTTGTACATCAATAAGTACACATTAACACTTAAATTCGTGCATTTGGTTGGCTAAGTTATAACTGTTGGGGTTGCTAAACATTTTAAAAATGGTTCTTCTTCCATATACTTTTTTAATGATATAAACATAATGACTAATATAAGAATACTATATACTTGTAGTAGATGTATATACAATTAAAATTATTTTACTCCATTGATGATAGTTTCTAAGCAAATTGCAAGAATGATTTCAAGATTTTAAGGATGATTGCAAGTGATTTCTATAATACATTAATATGATATCGATACACCTTAGATAGAACTATAATATTTACCAATGTGCTACTACTTTACCCATTGAGAACCGGATATACTAGATCGGGAGCTTAAAACAAAGTTGCATTGTATAAACATACATCCTGACGTAACTTCAAATCGAGAGTAACAACCCTCTAAGAAATAAATCGATTGTCAGCGACGCAATTTTTGGTGCACGGTCAAAATCATGGGAAAAATAGTAAAAATATAAAATGAGAATTTTTCTGAGACCATATATTTTTTTTTGATTTACGCACTAAAATCAAAACTTATTTTAAATGGGGGTCAGCGGACTATATACACTCCCATAACATGGCGACTTTTAGACTTCTTATATGGTTTTTTGTGTATATTGAACTATTATTGTGCGTCTGACAGTTGGTTGTAAGTGTATCAATCTAGGAAAAATATAGCCTTATATAGGAAAAAGTATAGTTTTGTATATTTTACTCTTTCTAAACCCTTCCATTCTGTCTACTCTGTTATTAGTGCGACTACAAAGTTTTTCTTAGGAAATTTCGTCTTTAAATTATCAGATACATCTGTTTGCGGGCCTATAGTTCATATTGGCTTTCGGCCCATATACTACACCTGGTAAGCAATTACAATAAATGGATTGTACCAACACTCTAGGATTTTAGTGTGCACCAGTTACTTACCTCAATGATAAACAGGACATATTTTGAAAGCTTAGGTATAACAATTTTGTATTTTGGAGGAAAGAAGAAACGTTTTCATACAATTTAAACAATATTTTAGTGTCTTATAATGATTTATAGAGACAAAGGAAATTGTCGGATGTAAATAGCACCTACTTTTTCATCACATATTTGAGATTATAATTAAAAATACATTTCCTTACTTGTCTCTAATTTTAAAATTGTTCTGATGCAGTGAAAAAGACTTTATTTGTGCAATATGTTATATCAGTTAGGATTGTAACTTTAAGAAATAAAGAAAAATCATACACTATTTGCTTATACCGCACTTTTATACAAGCAAACCGAACAAAGTACAATTAAAAACAGCAAAGTTTGCTTCGAGCAACTCGTTGTTTGTTCTGAGTTGGACTGTAGGGAACAACTTTCATTTGTTAATTCCATATTTTTCCCTCCAGGATTGATCTGAAGACGCTTAATTCAATAATATACAAATGTTACTTAGATATTGTTATTACACTATTTTAAAAAATAATACCAACATATGGCAAGAATAGCTATTTTTTTATCGTATGACTATGTATAACAAACAATAAAAATATTTTTAATGACCCACTCTAATTTTTACTTCAAATACTATTTATACCTTTATCGATATACAGTATTTACTTATATAATGATTACCACATTAGTCATATTTTTACTATACTAAAAAAATATAAATTATACATTAAAATAATACTATACGACTTTAACTATATAAATTATATTTAAACCACATTATACTTCCATAAATAAAATATATAACGACTCATATTTCAATTTTCATTGACGATATTCTAAAATATATGCTTCTTACATCCAAAGCGTATAGAATATGGTTTAAACGGTTACTTTCTTTGTGTAAATAACAGCTTCAGTTTCATAACAGACACGAGATCTATGGTTACTTTTCCGAAAGATAACGTTTGGGAGAGGTTCGTTTGTGTTGAGCAAGTAAAACTATTGCGATATACGAGATTTAAATCTAAAAATATGCCAAAAGTACTTGGTTCTTAAATTATTATCATAAAATGTTATTGTTTTACTTCAATTATAAGGCATTATTGGGATCGAATATGGAGAACGATTTTATATATAACAATTTTAGTTTTGAAATATTAACGTAGAAAAGAGTCGAGACATATTCTATCTGGTCATGCTTATAAGCTGATACCTGTAATCTATTACATATCATGCCTATGGCTAAGTACATACAAGTTTCATAAGGCCATAATTCAGCACATAACTTGTCCTTTTGAGTCCAACCTTAAAAATTACTACTATAAAGTATTTCAATTGGAATCGTATTAGCGATTTATGTTTAATAACTTTATATCGAATATGTTGCCTAATATATCAAACATTTATTTAGTAGCACCATAAATATTTTGGCTATTATCAACATTAATTTATTCATATTAATCGAAACTTTAAAAATATTCTATATACCAGTTTTCTGATATTAACCATTATTAATAGTTTAATATTGAAATAAAGTGTTGAAAATTTAAATAATCCATACTTAAAGTCCATAAAACGTGAAGATCTGAGTTTATACCAAACACACATAGAGAATAACCTGAAATAGATGTTGAGAAATTTAACAATATTATAATATCTTGATGACTCTTGGAGCAGTAGGAAAATGTTTTAAATATTACTAAATGTTAATAAAAACACTACTTTTCCAAATTGTTTATTTGTGGAGTTGCCTGAAGATGAAATCTTTGGTTTCGAAAGGCCTCGTCCATAAAATAAACAATTTGGAAAAGTAGTGTTTTTATTAACATGTAGTAATATAATACCTTATTAAATATTTAAATAAGCATTGGCAAAGCTTATCACTCAAAGGTGGGCAAATTTTATTTTCTTTCTGGCTTTCTATATGTCACTCTGCCAGCATAATATCTCATGCACAAATTGATTTACAGCCTTTAAATATTGCACAATACTTTATTTATTGTATAGGTAACATTACATTTAAACCATTGTGCATGCAACTTGGGATATGGTTGAGCTTTGGCGAACATTTCTACATTGGACTTAACGTAAAAAATTATGGCAACGAGAAAATCGCAGAAAAACTAATTTATAAATAATATAAGTGCAATCGATACTTTCTAACATATGCAGTATAGTAACACATGTGGCTATAGACTTAAAATCTTGTATATTACCTCGGAAATGCCTGTTATGAGGCGCGTAGTGTGGCTTACGCCTAACGTTTAAAATATCTATCATCAAATATATATATATATATATATATATATATATAATATATATATAAACATACATATACGATTTAGATATCAAAACTACTACATCATCAAAACTCGACATAAAAAAAACATAAATTCAATTAGAATTTTTATAACAAATTTTAATTTACTTGGTGTCCTGTAATTCTCTGACAAGTTTTCAGATATCTTACCTGGCCCAAATAAAAATAATAATATAATTTTTTAACGTTTAAAACCCATCAGCTACGCAAATACAGTAATATTGCATTTAAAATTTTCATTCTATAACAGCTTTATGTAATACGTTATTAATTATTAATTAGCTTGATAATAAGAAACGTATTTGTTGAAAAGATACTTTTTACAATCTTAGTATTAAAGATAGAGGCTTTTTTAAACCCTTAAACTTAAATATCTTAAGAACTGCTTGTAAAAATTGTAGATGTTTGTATTAAAGATTCAGCGATACTAGATTTATGAACATAAGTTGATAAAGTAGACAATACATTTTAAATAAATGACAAATGAAACTATCAACTACTATTTTGTGACATCACTGCTAGTGAGCCACAGCAATAAGCTGTTTAAATGTTAGCTGCTCTAATCAGCTGATTTAATCTTTATATGTTTTAATTTTGATTAAAATAAGATTAATAAATGTATGCTTAGTTTACTTTTTATATGTTAAAATACAAATTAGCATAATTTAAAAATCAATTAAGTACTCCCTCAGGATTAATAAAAATTTAACAACAGTTTTTACAACAAAATTTTAATGCCGGAGGCTGACCCGATAATTGCATAAACAACAGTTTAGCTAAGTGTGGTGTTACGGGTCAGTTAGTGCAATCACATTGTTGGTAGGTATATAAATATCACTTGAAATTGAAACTTTTCAGCAGTTTTTTCATTTATTTAAATAACTTTTGTACTCTGTTTTAGTAGAAACTTATTTTAAATTCATTTGATAACGTTTTTAAATGAAGTTGATATTTATGTAGTAACGCATGTTACGTTAAATTGTAATAAACTGTAATAAATTATACTCGGATGATACTTTGGTAAAGATATTATGATCAAATTTCTGTAATGCGATTTGTATTATTTGTTTAAAACCTTTATACGTCAGCTGATGAGCCAAGCGAAGATTCTAACAAATTGCGTAACATCCTGTGAGTTCTAAAAACGGCCTAATAATATTATGCAACTTAAAAGTTATGTTTTAAATATTACATTTCATGTTTGAAATAGGTATATTTCAGCTTGTTATATAATAAACTATTTCCCTTAGCACGTCTACAATTAAGTGATAACTTCGGAAATATAGACAATTTATTGACGATAGTTTCGAATTGTACAATGTAAATAGTTGTGGATATTAATATGTACTTAAGTTATATCTAGTAGACTCAAAGGATAAATTATGCCTCTTTGGATTTTGATCAATCCATGAGATTTTGGCTATAAAACCCTTTTATATTAAAGGAACCAATGATTATAGTGGTCTTGTCGAAGTGTCTCCAACATAAGTTGCAGTAATAAATTAGTTTTAGATACAGGTTTACGAAGGAACAAAATTGAAATGTTACAGAAAATCCTAGGTTGATTGCAAATGCTAGAGAAGTGTAATGTTGTACTATACTTTTACTATACTATACAGTGGCATGTGCTATTCCAACGTTCCACCATATTCTGGATAATATAATAGGAGTAATATTATTATATAATTACTCTTTCTGTATAATAGGTATCTGGGACATGATATATCTTGACAATGTGTTGTAGATTTTATAAATAAAAGTATTCATTAATTTGGTTTTGTGTTATTTTATGTGTGTCTTACAATAGGAACAATATCCGGCTATTAAGTTTTTGAAGTTGAATTTGGAGTTAGTTCCAGCCTGATTTAAAAAAGTGAAGGATGAAAAGAATTAAGTAGAAAAATTGTTTTTCCTTAGCACGTAAATTGGGGTTTAACTGCTATAAAACCACCTCGGTTTAAAGACTTTAAAAATGAACATCTTGAAACTAATCGAGTTTGTAGCTTTCCTAAGTCGACCATCTGTCCAGGTTCATTACGCATTTAAAAACTATTATGTACAATTAGATACATACCGATTTATTAGTTGTTAAAACCCATATCAGTCGAAGGACCACAACACTTTTATTTTTGTATGGTAGTGCATATCTATCCCTTTAATTTGGATGGACGTAATTGAAGCCTATCACTGAGTAGGCTGACCAAATTACTCTTATTTTTGATGGAGAAATTAAATATTTATATTCTGTATTATTTTTTTCCGTCTATATGTCTGAGGTCATCTGAACACTGAAATATAAAGTAATGCTCTATATATATGATATTTTGAAAGAAATTTCAACGAAGCCTGCTAATGCTACGTGGTGTTGCATACTCCAAGTTTCTTGTAATTAAAAGAAACCAGAAATGAAATTCTGAACAGTATTTTTCTGTGATGCAGTTTGGACAAGGTAGGAATTTAAAAATCTCATCAGTTCTGTGTGATCTCAGGTAATGTTGCATGTCCTGTCTCTTCGTCGCTAAATTATTCACGCAAGTCCACTCAATAAATCACACTTTATAAATTACTTTTTGATAAGCCTCTTTATCAATAGCATGTAACTTATTTTACTGAAAAGCATTATTTTATGATTATTAAAAAAACTGTTTGATATCACTAATACATATTTTGTACTTGCGTTTTATTTTGCTTGTATTGCCAATATATCCTTAAGATTTAGCAAATTTATATTTAAATTTTTAGAAACTATGAGTTACTATCATTCTCCGCGTGAAGTTACTATCGTAACTAATAATACCACACTGATATACGTGTTGAAATTTCAATAAAAATTAAATTTATTTATATCAATACACACACATTTTTCCACAGGTATTTTTGTACTTTTTGAATAGGAAATACGTAGCATACTGCACTTTCTCTGAATGTACTACCAATTATGTTTTCACCATTGTAAAACAACGTGTCAAGTTTAAAAATTTTATTGCCGTAATTATACTTCAACGTGGAAGTTATTACAGAGATTTTAAAGCGTTACCGCAGATCTACAAAATTCTATAAATGTTGTAAGTACCTAGTGTTAAATACAGGTTTTAATATAAAACCTTAGTGATATGGAATTCGCTATAACAATTACCTTATTAATTTTATGAGTCTATTACTAATGAGTTTCAATTCCCTCAGCTACATTAACTCATTTTGACTCAATAAAAACTATAAAATCAAAGTATGTAACTAATCCTGGAAACAATCCTTCACTGTAAATCATAAAATATAAATATAAATGACCAATTTCACAGATATTACACAAGAAATGTAGTGGATTTTACCCTGCCGTTGCATAGGACCAAACTGCTTGCATAAAAACCTTCCTACGCTGATGACAAGCTGTTTAACCTTCTTCCATCTACAATGGAGACAGAATATCCAAGGTTACTGAAGAAACGACTAAAAAAGTGGCTGCTTGCTGACCCAATTTATTCTCTGGAATAATTTAAGACACGCATCCGAGTCTTGGAAAACTTGAGCTACTAACGTCACTACAATGATTGTTTACCGATTCTAGTTTTAAAACATTTGTATTTTACAATTAAATAGTTTTATTGTATTTTTATATTTTATTGTAATTATATTGTTATTTTGACACTAATGCTGTTCTAAGAGAATATGTTAATAAAGGAGCGGGTCCATTGTCTAATGGTTTCCTACCACAACTCAGGATTATGACTGACTTCATGATATAGTTATATGGCACCAACACATTAAATTTACTTTTAAAATAATTAAAACTTTCCTATACCATAACACTAATTAGTGATATACAGAGAGTGGTGTATTTTTAAATTCCGTTATGTCCAAGAGGGGGTCCAAGTAAAAGAATAGAAGAATTTATGGTTGGGAGAATTTACATGAATAGTAAAACATTTAAAAGTAATAATAGTGAACTGTTACATATGGAAAACCTACCATTGTATAATAATGAGTTGTACTCTTCTCTTTGAAAAAGCCAAACTCTACCTTGTTTAGTTACCGAATTATAATATTACAACTGGAAATTTAAAAAACTGCACTTTTTCATACACTTTACAATCAGGAGGTGCCTTTACTTGCAGCGTGTCGTCCGGTCGTGCGGTGAACAGTCCACCGGAGATAACAGGTTACTCAATGGGCTATTCTTTTATGCAGAACAGGCAAGAGTGACGTACGGGCATTGGTATAATTGGTACAATGTCGGCGCGCTACGACATTGATGAATTGAAATTTATATAATGTAGAGTGATCAGTTCTACATTATTTATACCATAACTCACCATAAACTACACACGTCACATACTTGAAAAATATTCAAATAAGCAGAAAAATTAATATATAGCCATATAAAACAGAATACTTCCATATGTCTTTCACTTAAATAATTATGGTTTTTCTATGTTTGTAAATGTTTGTAGGTGTAAGTTAAGGTGCTACATATATTTTTAGTGGTTGTAATATTTGGACACAGGTTGAAGCCTTGGGTCTCATTCATTGTAAAATTATTGTGATTATTATTAAATATCCTTTCGTCTGAAAATTACAAAACTGAAAACAAAGGGAGGGAGAATAGTACTGCATCCACCTAATTGTGTCAAAAATTAAAATTGGAGACTTTAAATTCTGCTTATAGATAATCCCATTCAACAAGAGAAGAATCAATATTAAGTCAATAATATCTAGTTCTGAGATCTCGGGTATTCCAACAATATCAGATACGTTGAATAATTCACAGCATCACCGCCTGATTGTTAATTATTGACTGGCAACATACTGAAACCATTTGTGTATACACAGAGATGTTTTCTTCTATATGATCACTCCTGTTATTGTGCATTACTTGTATAACCTATTAAACAAATACACTATTTTCAATGAAATATTAAAATATGTCCAAAACCCATAAACATTAGCGACCTGTGCTTTAGATAATGTTTATTCATTATCCTTCAAAAAAGCAAAATTTTACTTAAAGTGTTTGGTTTAAAAGTGTTATAGATGAATAAGATTGTTCCATTTCCATACTTACGTAGCTCTGAGGCTTTTCATAGAAAATGAATAATTAATTATTATATTTTTGTCAAATTCTATAATTAATAATTAATGGCTAGAAAAATTATTAAAAAAACAGTAATTTGATACAATTACTGCATGGCAAATAAATCAATTTACCATAAAGACTAGACTTAAATGATTTAGTTTTTGTGTACGGTCCGTGAAAAAGAGCTACATTTATTGTAAAAAACGTTTGTTTTAAAATTCCCCTATATTTGTCTTATAAATATAAATGGAGTGATTTACCTTAGGGGATGTTTATATGACCAACTGTGGAGTTTTTGACATATGAAATTATATATGCGTATGAGTTTATATATATTTTTTTTAATTTATTTATATTATATGAAATATTTTGAAGTTATTAATCTAAGTTATTGATATTGTTGGTTTTATCCATGTAATTAGATCTATGAGAGGTTCAAAGCCTATAATGTAAATCATGTAAACAAAGCCGGACAACATTAGAATAATTTGTTACTCAGTCAGATAGCGGAGTACTGCATCGCGTTTGAATGTTAGTCGTGAGGGAAAGTTTTGTGTTTGGTGTCGGATAATTTACAGCTGGTAGTGATAAAGTAAAACCGCATCAACATAGACAGCTTAGAGTGAGGTCCACTGAAACGTGATTATCGTCAGTCAGAGAATAGAGTATTCCATTGAGTTTTAAGATTAGTGGCTGAGGGGAAGTTTTCTATCTGCAATAAGAATGACATAACTTTATGATCGCAGTCTAAATCGCAGTAGTAAAATCGGCTCACAGTTAGGTCGACTGCAATGTTATAAATCTCAGCAGTTTTCTATAATCTGAATTAGAGCAATTTTGATTAAAGGATAGTGACTGAGGGAAAAGGTTCTGTAAAGAATTGGATTAGTAACAGGAAATAGTGGCACAGCTTAATCGCGTCAGAAGAGCCGGCTCACGTTGAAGTAGACTGTGATGTGATTAGCCTTAGTCTGAGAGTGGACCACTCCATCGCCTATTGTGGGTATTGGCTGACGGAAGGGTTTAGTTAGTTTCCACACTCAGACAGGGATCTCTCTCTCTCCCTCACACACACACACACACACACACACACACACACACACACACACACACACACACACACACACACACACACACACACACACACACACACACACACACACACACACACACACACACACACACACACACACACACACACACACACACACACACACACACACACACATTCTGTGATTTAAAACAGATTTTTATCTTCTCAGAAAACATATAATAACTAATGTATCGTATAAAAAATCAATGAAGCATATATCTAAAACAATGTGATAACTACATTAAGATATAGAAGGGATAAATGAAACGAAGAGTTCGTAAAATATTGAATCAAATGAATAATCTATTCAGAGGTACCAAGTGTTCAGATGCAAATTATTGTAATAATACTAGTATCAGTATATAAATGGAAAACTTAAAATTTATACGTAATTCTAGAACACTATAATTCGTAAATGCATGGTAATTAAATATTCAATTAAGATGTCTCTGATTCAATTAATTTACCAGGCAAAGTTATGGCTAAAAATCACTCTCTAACCAACGTCTTAAAGGTGACTTTCCGAACCATCTGTTAATAGGCCAATTACATATACCAACCAGGTATAGAAGATTTATAAAGAAGATTTCTTTTTGTATTTACTATTTTTAATTTCTGACAAGTGTAGCCTTATTATCAAAAGGACTCATATAATAAAAAACTTTAGAATGTTGATTATGTAAAAATTTTATACCGTGAATCTGAAGGCATGTTTATTGAATTCCAAAAAAACCCTTACCTACTGTTAAACTAAGACCAGTAAATAATTAACTAGGGCATTGGAGTGCTGCCAAACCACTTTCACCACCCTCTATTAAACTCCCTCTCTAGTTCGGTTGATATGTTCACCAAAGTTTTATTTTATGTTTGAATAGAAAAAAATAAATCAGAAAGATATACATGAATTTATTCATATGTATCAAAAATTTCTAATACAATAAGCTGCATGATAACACATTCTGGAGTTTTTACTTTTAATCATAATGATTTATTCAGTAGTAATAATGTTTTACTGATTGTTTTCTCAATTAACGCCCTCTTGTATATTAAATGAACTTTACACTAAAATGTTAAACACGTGTTATTAAATTGAATAATAAACATTTATAAAATATCGTATACCCAAGTAGAATTAGACGCATGTCTAAGTTATAAAATTTGACACGTGTCGCATTGCAACCTGCATGATCAGGAGTATCTTTTACACATACTCCCAGAATATTATTCACCCATGTTATTTAACGAAATATAATACAGTAAAAGTATTAATTAAAGTGTACACTTAGAACAAACTAATACGAATAAAAAACCAGTAAAAGTTAACCAGTACTGTAGCAAAGCGGTGACATAAAAACCAAATATAACCTAAATTATCCTAAAAATGATTACATCAATAAAAGGAATTGGATTTAATGGGATAATTTGGGTTTTAATAAATATTATAAAAGTTGATTGTTTGCAATTTTAATAACTTTTAATTTAATACTCGTTAATAGTCTAAATTAAGTATCAGATCCATAAATATCAATGGTAATCAGTGATGAGACATGTCACATATTTCAGCCCTCTACCCTATATGGTGGGATTATATAGACAGCGTGTACACTTTTTCCAAGTGCAAAGTTGTTGCTTTGCTTATAAACAGACAATTTGAGAATTATTAATGTAATAGTTAGCAACCCCTGCTTCGCAAGTAATTTACAACATCGAAGACCTTCTACTACTTAGTAAAAGCGTTTATAATGTAATATTAGGGTGTCCTATGATATGTTTGAGACATTTAAGTAGGCATACATCTGTTACAAATTATTTTAGCGATCATTGTTAAGATGATCAGAATTTAACCTGGCTCTTATATTATGTGTTATATGTATATCAGCATTTCTAGTTCGGATTATATATATTTATGTCAAAGTTGCTGACTACATTGTGTCCCATTTACGATAATGGAAATACAAATACACAGGCCTTGGAGGTCTACTTTGGACAAAAAACCAACAATTATAGCCCTTAATATCCCGATCAATAAATCTACATACGTATTAAGCTCTGATATGTCTACTTCAGTCAAAACCGTTTACCTGCGGCGTTTTTTATTTACTTTCTGTCTAAGAATTTTCCCGTGCACATTTGAGTACACATTGTTAGGGAAATTCTACCTCAGTACTTTATTTACTATATTTTTTCCGGTATACAGGGAAAATCCTACTAAACTATGCAATATTAAATAATAATCGTTTATACTTTTCTTGTTTTACATTTTGCTGTATATTATTGTGTTGCTTTCTCCTTAGTCACTGTTAAAATGCCATATCACAATGCCAAATATGAAAAAATGTTTTTATTATTTATGCGAAAACATGAACAGCTTTGTCCATGAATGCTAGTTTTGTAACAGTGTTTAAATCGTATTTGCAATGTTTTAATATAAAATTGACTTTTTCCTGAAGAAGGTATGAATACCATACCTATCAGCTAATAGGACAACTGTTTCTTCATTTTTGTGCTACGGGTTGTTAAAACTTACTGTACATTTAATGTGATTTCTTTTTAACGATGGGAAGAAAATGCATCTGCTTCAAATAACTGTGGAGCAGCTCTCATTAAAAAGTTTTTCTTTACCACCATTTCAAACTTTCCAAGAATATTGTATCTCTCAGTTGAAATAAATTTATATTCCAAATATGTGCATTAAGTACGTGGTGTAATTATACATTGTTATTATTTTATATATTTTATTCAAGGCTTGGAAAAATGTCATTTCAGTATGTATTTATGTACGTATGCTATATTGACAACAAACAAATAGCTATATATTTTTAAACATTATATGACGATTCATTTTTATACGAAGCAACATCTAGTCAATACTAGCGATGGTGTTTCAAAAGGTAGATAAGAGAAGATAAAGACAACAAAATATGTAACATCAAGCTTATAAAACCGTACTTAATTTAATTTGTAAATGACACCACTAGTTCTCATCTTCTCAATATCTAAAAAAGTTATCTAAACGTATTCCTCATTAACTGAAACATTTTCGTTCAAACATCTATAGTGGTTTAAATGGTATATCAGCCCCTAGAAAAGCTTATATTTTCTTTTCCAACTTCTCGATGTCTTGATAAATGAAAATGTATTACCATATTTCTTGTTTTATCAACGGATAAATATAGTATTAAATTTTTTTTAAGTTTAATTTTAATACCTAGGTATGTTTATACTTTATTTATTGGAATAATAAGTATAACGCTAACTCTGACATAAATTAAAATCTTTTTTACTTTTATAACAGATTTATGAATATATTTTCATAGTCGGGCAACACTACAAACGCTGCCACGTAAACGGGCACACCATAGGACGGAAGGAGATTATAAGGGTCAAAAGAAGACACTTTTTTAGCTAAATTAAGCTTCTCAGAGTGAGTACGTCTATACATTTTTTTCGTAGAAACAAAGGAAACTCCACTGTGTGAAACGTAATTAGTTCCCCAAAAATCATTTGCATTGCTGGGCTCTAAGAAAGGAGTCAAACATTTAAAAAAATTGAATTAATACTCCCTTCCCCTTTTCTTCTTATGTGATTGTGTAGTATGGATAAGAAAAGGCATGTGTAGTTTGCAATACAACTAAGGTTTAATAATGTGGTTTATCTACACTTTTACGCACCCTTTTTCTTTCGTAAAATTTTAGGGTATGAATGATATATAAAATACTTCGCAGCAGTATAAAAAGGGCTTTGTATTAATTAAAAATTATGTAGTAAAAACATTACTCTTTCATAAGAAACGTTAGTAAAATTATGTTCCCGTGAAACAAGTTTATGAAAAAGTAAAAAAATTAAATTATGTTACAAAATAAATTATTTGATTAAGATCTATTGCCTCTCTGTTTCCATGAGACAAATACACTACAACTTAAAAAGAGAACTTTATAGTTTTCTTCCTGTTTTCATAGATATTTGGATATTGTTATAGGAAGACAAAAAATAAAATATAGTAACAATTATACCACATAAGCAAGATAAATAAATATACTTAGATCCGTGGCTACATCTAGGCTGCAAAGATAAATTAGTTACGTCTCTAGTTTCTAACCTGGAAATCCAATACTAGGGAGTCACAATTTGGTCAGACCGTGGCATATGAATTGGTATCGGGAACGAAGGTTTTCCGAATTCCAGTAGGAAAAATTTAGGGACCAAAATTAATAGCATAAGTGTCAAAGAGGCCAATTCAATAAAATTAAATAAATGAAATATAAAAATAAGTTTTTTAATTCAACAAAGCTACATTTATATTTCTTAAAAAATCATACCATTTAAATAGACTGAGCTATCGATATTTTTATCAGAGCTTTGGCCTTCAAACTCATAAACTTTAGATTAACAAAAACCAACTAATCTGAAAAAAATCTGAGTTATACAAATGTATCAAAACAAGAGCACTATATTAAATGACATAAACTTAGAAATTAGGATATTTTAGAAAATAAGCACTGTATATTCGCATGTTTAACAAGGTCCAAAGTTGTACGTTTTTCTTAATTGTGGATACGTAGCCAGCTATTATTTAGCTACTTTAAAAAGGGAACAAGACGAGTATTAAATCTTCTTAACTTAAACACAAACACACAAATATACATAATTATAAATCTTACGCCTTCTGGTCCTACTTATAAATGATGTTGATGCCCCTGCAGTGACAAAAGTAAGTAGGTAGCTGGAACAAGACTCTAGTATCTAAAATAAACAAGGTTCACAAAACTGGAAATAAGAACATGAAAAGTAATTTACCAAAAAATGAAATTAAAACATTGATTATTATATTAATATAACACAACCATAATAAATAACAGAATTAACAATAGAATTAACCTATAACGTGAGCGGTTTAAACGGCTGCAAGGTCATACAGCTTAGCTCAACGAGTTAATAGAAGAATAGGCCGTAGCCACGGCATAAATTTAAACTGAAAAATACACATCGTAAACAAGTATACTTCCTTATCAAAACTATTTAAGGGCACTATTATATTTCATGATACATGATTCTACTAAGATTTCTACAGAGGACTTGTTATTACTCTACCATCTTCTAAAATACTTGAAGGGATACTAAAATTTATTTACATCTATTTAAATTTATGGAATGTTGCAGAGAAATTGGCGCTTTTCATCCGTGCTCATAACAGCTGTTCTTCTCTACCACTTCATGATCCTAAAGATAACGCCCAAGTGTTCTGAAATGGATCAAGAGATTGAAAAATATTTTCAGTAACGGTTATTTATGTTTATGGCGGTTTATTATGCCATTTAAAAAGCATATGCTCAGAAAATACACGATATTCAATAGGAAATCGTGTTTAAAGCAAACTTGTAACATTTAATTGTATAAAAAATTATGCAGTAACAACTTATTTGTAGCGTTCTTTCTCGTAACATTAAGGCTTAAAATAATATTCTTAATCGTAATCAAAACGTATAATTGAAATAACTTGGTAAAATACAAATGTAGGTTGGTTAAAGTAAAATTATAAAAAGTAACTAAAACTTTTAAAATAATTGATAGCGTTTTTACATTCATCGCATTGCAATTATTTAAAATCATTGGCATAAATAAATCAGTAAATTGCCCGCTAATGAAGGCGAACTTTCCATGAATTATGAAGATAAACCCATTAAAGATGTAAAAAGGGTAGCTTAAATCAAAATTTAATTATGTTAATGAGGTATTGGAGTTGTTGTCATGAATATTTCACCACAATTTGTGATAATTTGTTACAATGAATATCTGTTAATACAGGCTGACAATACTCGTTTCGCAAACACAAAAATGCAGAAATGTTGTCAATTAACTCTTTGTTTTGTCCTGTCTTTTTTTCTTATCAATTAGTAACAAAATAGAAAAATATTTGAGTCTTCATATAAACATATTAAGTTTACTGAATAATCTCATAACCTCATTTTATGTTAACTCAATTTTTATTAAAAAACACAAAGAGCTACACGTTACTGTATCTCGCATGTTAAAGAGATTGTTGCAAAATAAACCATACTCAATATGCTGCGATTAGCACCATTTAAGACAACACTATAAAATGCTGCGATTAGCACCATTTGAGACAACATTATAAAACATGATATTGCCCAGATATTTAAAAAAAATTATATATATTTGAACTGTCGATAACTGATTTAAAATATTAGCAAGATTGCCTGAAAATAAATAAATAATAATAATTATACCAAAATAAGCAAAAAATGTATAATCATAATTCCATAATGCAAATCCACAGTTGTGTACAATGTTGTGTATAATAAATACGAGATTAAAGACGGGACGATTTATTCCTCCAGATAATGAATTGCCCATGAGTTTCTATGAATAATATTACAAATATAATTTTTTTTATATTTTCAATACTATGAACTAAATCAATTTTAATCAAACAAATATATACAATTATATGAAGTCTAACCATTTAACTTAGGTATTCAATATTTGTAGCTCAGTATTTGAATTGAGCGTTGTTTATTTAGAAAAACGCCTTATTTTCGTATCAAAATTCATTCCCAAAAGAAATTCTTGACAATCAGTTTAATTAAAGTTCCTTTAACTGTTTATAGCTTACTGTTTTTTTTATTTTATAGCAATTAGTACTTATTTAAAATCTATGCTTTAAGTTTAAGAATACCTGTAGTAATGTGAAATTTTATCTTTTGTAAAATTTTTCACACGTTTTAACTTTTAATATATATATATATATATATATATATATTTTGCTCCGTCATACTCAAATGTCCGACAGGTTACTTTGATTTAGCTTATAAACCATATTTTTTAGTTTAAACAGTTTACTTTCTCCTCTTATAATGCCTCTTTCTGCTAGATATCAGTAATATTTGCAAATATCCTCTGGTGAAATATATGAATTCATAATATATTCATTCGTAAACATAAGAGATTCCTACACATGTGCCTGTATACAAGAGCTGAACAACAAGCAAAGTACAGCCACTGTTTGTTTCTACGAATGAGTTAGTATATTGCATAATCGACAAAATAATGACACATGAAACGTATAACTGCATTGAAACACATTACAGTTAAGTTCTAATGTGCATACGCTTCCAAATAAACTTGATTCTCATTATGCATTCAAATAGTATAATTGGTGCACGGTGCTCGAGGATAATTGGTCAATAATAATACAATTTTAATGTCACTAATAACTGTAATTTGTTGTGCTTACCCAACTGGGTAAAATAATAAGGTAAAATAAAAATAATTATAATACGTTACTGAGGATATTAGTCCTGAATTTAATTTATTCTTGTCGTCTGATTATGTTTCATTCTGAGACATGCCTAATGTGCATGTAACATTTAGCATTGTATTGGCTGAGAATTTAAAATTATATCATTCTAAAGGCTGGAAAAATGTTATTTCTGTCTGTCTGTCTATCTGCACACCGGATATATCGATAAATTTACTTATATAGTTTAAATTTTTAAAGAAGCTTCATTTCTATATAGGCAACAGTAAGTTCAATGATGGTGCGTGTAATTGCATGCAATTTTGTTGAGAGTTGATGCACATTATTCCATTGATCATGATGGCAACTAGGAAATCCTAGATTGAACAAATTTGTAAACAAACAAAAGCACCAACTGATATCATTTTAAATCTTTACATATATCATAGTAAAATCAATCTCCAGTATGAACATGTAGCTAGTTATAGATCTGAAACTTTTAGTATTAGCATAGCAGATTAGGTAACACGTGGTGTGGTGTGTATGTGTGTGGAAAGTTGTTTAGGAAATTGAGACTGTTTCCTTTTGTACTTGTACTTCTTTATCAATTCCATAGTTACTACGGGTTTATTTATAGGTAAAGAACAATTTACGGTTTGTTGTACGTTTATATGTACGTGTATGTTATAGCCAGTCCATACAGACTACACTTCAATCATTTCTGAGTTCAATATTGGTCATGAACAAAATCAGTATTGACCACCTGCATTTCGTTTTACAATGTTACCATGAGTCGAAGCCTTGAATCCAGTACTATTTCCTTATAAGATTTTTTGGAAGACACTAAAATTTAATTCTTTCCATGCCGATATGGAATAGTGAACAACACTTATGGTAGGATTACGCTCAAAGTTGGTATGTTCGTAAAAATGTATACGACAATGTAAAATTTTTTTTCGAAAACATGCACTTGATTTATGTTTGTAATGTAGCCCCAAGTGTTTAATCTAAGAAAAAAGAAAGTACATTTTAAAACAGTTGAGGTTTTTTATTTTACTATATACATTTCTGATTCAAAGGATTCATCTTAAGTTAAATAAGTAATTAAAGCAAAGAAATAATTGAAACAGATTTTCTATATGTTTTTACTACTTTGGAGGCTTAATTCTGTACTTAACTTTTATACGTGATTAATTTATATTGTTTAAAGGGTATGAAATAGTAAATATTATTTTAAGAACTTTATCATTTAATAATACATTAGGAATAAGTTTGGCCCTTAATAAAATTGGTAAAAGTTTTAAAATTGAAAATAACTTACTTGTTTGGATGTCTGTAAAATTTAAAGATTGTTTCGATGTTTTTGTATGTATGGCCTGTTTTATTAAAGTGGTCAGCATATTTTAATTTGCTGATTCATTTAACAGTTGTATATGTTCTTTAAACATAATTTTGAAGGACCGACCGGTTTGTCCAATATAGTGGTTTTATCAATCGTTGCAATTTAATTTGTATATTCCACTATTACTGCATTATTGAACTTGATTTTGGATTGTTGAATTACTTTTAGTTTTTATTATATTAAAAGAAACATTTTTATACAAACTTTATTATTTTATACAGTTTTTGTACAATATAAATTAATTACATATAAACATGAATTACAAAATTTAGTTACCAAAATAGTTTAACATATGTCAAATTTCGTTGAATTATTTATTCACTTTATTTAATTATTAACTTAACCTACAGTACCTGAGGATGGATTCTTCAAATCCAAACTTGAAATCATACAAATAAAAGCAGGAAAAGTTTTAAAAAGGTGTATTCTTCTTATAAACTTGATTTAGTGACAATCAATTTGATATTATGTATGTAACACATTTCCTTACCATGATTTATTTTTATTGCGTATTTATAAAGCAATATTAATGGCTGAAATATGAAGAGGTGCAAAACAATTACTAAAACTATATTTCCTTTAAATTGCTATATATTTGATAAAAGTTACATACAAACTTATCGTTTATTAATATTGGATCACGCTATGTGGAAAGCACTCCCTTTGTACTGAGTTTACTCTGGATGCTTTAAAAATACGGCAGTTATCGTTTTCACAAGCTCATGTTATATTGTCTAAACACAATATATTCAATATTTGGATTACTTGTGTTTACGCGTTCTATGCGTAAGGTCGAAGAATATCCCAAAACATCTCTAGACAATTCCGTCATTAGGCTAATTTCAATTTTATAAAAAAAACTTTCCTAAAATCTTGTAGACACAGAATTGCCTCTTTGATATCAGAACCAAAAGATTTTTATGAATGTGTTTCTATGTGCTTTTCAGAGGAATTTTATTTTTATACCAAGTTATTCATAAACGAAACCAAGGAAGATGTTGACAATCTTACCTTTCACTTGGATCCGTAAAGTTTCGGTTAACTTTTCAGGTTATAATTGGGACTCTTAACTGTACGGTCTTATCCCAATCATTTCATCTGCATGTAATTGACGAAAATTAATTTATACTGAAAGCAGTTTCCATAACTTTTCATTTTGAGAGAGTAAGCAATTATAAAAGATAAGAGTTCGGTAATCGTTATATCGAAAGTCTTTCTTTGCTGATAAAAGATCAAAAAACAAAACTACAGTGAGCCATAAGAACTGAGATAGCTCTATATCTCATCAAGATTTTCACGTTTTTTAATTACTAACAACATATGTACATTTACTTAGTTTTTCACTATAATTTATATTCATAAACCACCATCCACTTTGCCCTATCCAGTATTTTATAAGTTGAGAAGAAATTTTTAACAATTAATGCTCTATTAATAATTTGCAAAATACACTATAACACAATTATTTCTGTATCTGAAAAGGATACTAGTACAACAAAACGTATAATAAATTCCATTCAGATCAGTTGGGGTAGAGACAGGGGTGTATAATTATAATTTATGTACAACTTTTTAAACATAGATATGGTATAAATAGTTATTTTAACATTATATCTGGATTAAAACTTTTCCTTTTTTTACAGACACTGGAGCTTCTCTATTTGATCTTTTAATATATAACGTTTGAGTACTATTAATATGTTTTGACATATTTTTAAGTGTAGTTTCAAACTTAAATTACTCTTATACAAGAATAAGGCAATCTATCAAAGGCACCCACAGTTACCTCTGACAGCTAGAGGAATGTTTGCGTGTTGCCTGAAGCCTATTACATTACGGCTCGGTAACTACAGGCTACTGAACTGATGAGGTACACTTCTCGGCTTCTGTTTACTCCTTCTTAACTCTCAGGAGTTATACTGTTTACAATTTGGGAAAGAATAGGTAAAAGTTCCTCTACTGAGTAACTGGCATTAAATAAAAAGTAATAATTGTAATTAAACTCTAGTTTCAAATCAGATATTTCATTTTATAAATAGAACTTAACTACATATGGTATGTAGTAATTTTTTACTTATTAATTTCTAATTTATATAATTTCCCTTTTTTCCCGTTAGAATATAAAACTTGCTTTTCCGTGCAATATACTATATGTTGTTCTACCAGATATCTCAAGACTGAAATTCCTTATAGACTTAAACTTTTGCGTACAATATTAGCGAAGCCTGTTATATCACACGTGATGTGCTGTACTCATATCTTTAATTTAGTAACAGTAAATTGTACATTAGGTTGATATGGTTTTTACGTATCACCAATAATTGATATAAAAGTAAAATAATGTATTCTCTCCTGTACAAAATTGGTTTTAGTTTTTTAGCCTACACAAAAATTATTAATTTAGTATTTTGCACGTTTTTAAAACAAAATACAGTTTTCAGACGTATTAAGAAGATAATACGCAAGCGAAATCCATCGATATAATAATGTTCTTTCCAATAAAACCTACAGTTTAGTCAGTATCTCAATGTTTGGCTGAGTGATAACACTCATATGTTAGTGTATTATTTAAAATCGAAGAAACTAATCTAAGATATGTGTAAATGACCTCACTCTAAGAACATGGATGTAATTAGTTGTAATATGAGTGAAAATCGTTCTTCTTACAAGAGATATGTTTACTACAAAAAACATGTTTATTACCTTAAAAAAACTTTATGTAAAAAAATGTTTTTACAGACACTAACATTTAGCGAATATGAACCTCTTTTTTATAAAATTAAACATTTAATACTCAAGCCACCCCACAATTATTAACTACCAAAAGTTTAAATCCTCTTAGACCCAAAATTAAGTTCCATGTATGAGCTGTATGAAAGTTATAATATTTGTTATCTATTATTTGTCCATTATTTGGATAGGTTCGTTATTTTACAAGTATTCTAATGATTTTATTGACAAAATAAAAAGTAATAATAGATTTAATAAACGAAAAATATAGTAAGTATTATGAATTTTAAATAATCTTTTTCCACAAAATAATTTTATACATTATAAGTTTGGTTTTAGTTATTAATTTTAAATATTATTTTAACTTCCCTATATTATCTATTGTCTACTTAAGGAATATTTTTTTCAAGTTTATATTAACTAATGAAAACCAAACTGGTGAAAACGCTTTTGGAATCAGATTTTTTGGAAGTAATAGAAATGTCTTTTATAACAAGCCAATTCCATCAAGTGTACAACGCGGATGTATTTGTATCGGCTAATAACTGTATGACGGAAAGCCATGTGGGGAAAATTTCCTTCTATAACCTATCATTCCCCGCCAGTTTTTCAAACTTATTTTCACGTCTTGGTTGGTTCTACGTATTATAATACTGAGCTTTTAGGTCAAAATACGAGATATAACAACGCAAAAACTTATAAAAACTTTAGTCACAGTTTTTCTTACATTCCATACCGTTTCAATAAATAACTCTTGCTAGGATGAAATTGACACAAAAAGAATTCAGGTGGATTATAGTTATAATCCTTTTAGGATTTATTCATATTTTATCTCTGTTTATAGAAATTTTCTCACATTTATAACTCGCACATAAACCAAAAATATACATTTGCATACAAACTGGTGTTGCAGAGTGATGAAATGAAAGTTCGTGATGAATTTTTATTTATATTAATTTATTGCAATTTATGCCTTGTCCGAGGGACAGGCTATATATTGACATCTACAATCATATTATTTGTGTCCTATAGACGTGACTATTAGATTAAATATATGTTTATTTACAAATAACAGTACATGTTTAATTGAAACATTTTAAGTAATTATTTGAATATAATTTAAAAAATACTAAAAATAAACGTTTATTTCAATTTGTTAACTTGCAATGTTACTTAGAGAGCAGAAGTCTTTATTACTTATATCAGTTGAAGTTACAAATTTCACACAAACGTAACAAACAATAATTTATTTCTGAAACGATAACCTTCATCACACTCTTCAAATAAAAATATTTTAAAATTTTTCGTAAGTAAATATTACGTAAAGCAAAATACTATAAGTTTTCTGTTTTACCTTTTTAACGAAAAACGACTCTTCAACAAAGAAATCATTGTAACATAACACCACTGTTTCCATTGGTATTTTTTAATTTTACTGACTATTAACGTAAATACTATAATGGTAACAGCGTAAGACCTTGATCTATTGATATCAATTGATGTGTTAGACGTAGTTTTCAGAATGAAATGTACCAAACTACGTTACTTCTTTGGTACCCTGAGATATAAAGCACATAAATAAATGTATACGATTCACAACCAAAACTTTCTAAAACAATTTTAGAATTTATATCCCAGAGCTTTTTGGATTTCTCAAATGAAAAATATTATTTCTGGAAATAAGTATTTTCAGCGCCTGGTTAAGTAAGTAATTTATGCAGCCATAATTCTCTAGCAGCTTCAGATTTTAATGTACCGTAGGTTATTTCTCACGTAACTGAATATTTATGATTAATACTACCATATACAAACTCCCTTCTGACCAAAAGCGAATATAATATACTCGTATTAATGGCTCAAAATCTTTCATCATAAGAACTTATCAATGTATTTCTGGTATCAATCTATGAAATATAGAGTAGACTTTTAACAAGAAATTCTATATATTTTAACCGAAAGTGCGTGTACCTGTATGGTTATTTGACGCCTAAACAGATCTAGCAAAAACAGAACTTTGCAATACTTTATTCAGGATCGGATAATGCATTAATCTAAGTTTCATACATATATAAGCTAGCAAAAATCTTTCCTCTTTTCAAATCTAATGAATTTACAAACAAAAACAACTTCCGTCCCATCTCATTGTTAAGCGTTTTCTCTAAGGTTTTAGAACGAATAGTTAAGGATCAACTCGCCTCATTTTTACAAAACCATAACATTTTAAGTGAGTGTCAGTATGGATTAAGCCGGACAAAAGTATCAATGACGCATTATTTGATATCAACAGAGATTTAAACAAAAGTATTTCAAAAAATAATAGGTGCATGCTTGTTTTTTTGGATTTAAAAAAAGCATTCGACTCTGTGGATCGCACTATTTTGTTAACAAAATTAGAAATGATAGGAGTCCGCGGCATTGCGCTAGCGTGGTTCCGCAGCTACCTGAGCGAGAGGCGACAGGTTGTGTCCATCTGCGGAGAGAACAGTGATCCTCAAAATGTGGATTATGGTGTGATTCAAGGTAGTACATTGGGACCTATTTTGTTTTTAATATATATAAACAATATTTCTAAACTAAATCTGTATGGAAAACTCTTTTTGTTTGCGGATGACAGCTTAATTTTTATTTCTGGTAACAACTGGATGGAAGTACAGGAAAAGGCTACAAACGACTTAATGATTTTGAAAAAATGGTTAGATCAAAATTTTCTCTCACTAAATATATCTAAGACAAAATTTCTACCTATTTCTTTGAACAATAATTCAGATTACAATTTAAATAGTTTGAGAATTCATCAATGCGGCAATTCTGCAAATTTAACATGTGGATGTAAAAGTATTGAACGTGTTACAAGTTACAAATATCTAGGTGTAATTTTCGATCATCGCCTTAAATGGTCTGATCATATAGCCTATATTCAAGCAAAAGTAAGAAAATATATTTTCGCTTTCAGAAGATTAAGTGATGTTTTAAATGAAAAGGAAATTAAAATAACGTACTGCGCTTATGTCCAATCTCTTCTTACATTTGGTAACATTGCTTGGGGCGGTGCATTAAAATCAGTTTTGGAGCCCCTTTACATAACACAAAAATGTATCTTAAAAGCAGGATTAAGGAAAAATAAGCGTTATCCTACTGACACTCTTTTTCACGAATCTTCACTCCTTTCCTTGCGACAGTTGTACATATAGCATCTTTTAATTCATATTTATAAATATTACAACATAATTTTCCCAGAAACATCACATTCTTATAATACCAGGCATGCAGTTAATGTCGGTATACCTGTTACAAGGTTAGTTAAATCATTTTCAATAACAAATTCCTTTTATATTTCCCATGTATTATTCAGAAACATTTGCAAAAACTTCAGCCACTTCAAATTATTCGAATCAACTTCAATTTCAATTTTTAAGAAAAACGTTAATTTTTTTCCTTCTACAGATTGGCCTCGAGGGAGCCGAGGCCCTAATCTTATCAGAATATGGGCGGGCTTGACCTTGGTCCTTTCTCTCACCCCTCCCCCCTCCGATATCATCTGTCATTCATCTACATTTCAAAGTGATAACTATTTCAAATAAATTATATATAAATTTTTTGGTCGGTTTGTTTAATTTAATTTATTATTGTTATTGTTGCTCTTTCGTTTGCGTCTGAACCATACCCGGCAAAACAAACTAACATTAATTTCTGTAAAAGATAGCGTCTCTAGCCTACGCACAGGCTGCTTGCCCATGTAGGCTAATTTCCTACAAATATATATTAAGAAATTACAATGTTTAAAATTTCATTGTTAACAATAATTTGCAAACGCATTTGTAATCTCTGTACCTATAAGAAGATTGTGGAAATAAATTTATATTTCATTTCATTTCATATCTCACAAACGTTTGCATACTGTTCTAATCTTATGCAGTCCAATGAATATAATATGTTACAGATATGACATACTAATAATATGACATGTGTTAAAAGATAACTTGGTAGTAATATGAATGACTGTGTTGTGCTTCATTCCAAATTCATGTCTAGGATAAGTGGTACAGGGTAGGTCGAGTGAGAAATGAGGACATAACACTTTAGGTGATGCTTACTGATATAAAGAACATGATAGATATCGGGCAAAATCTCTTTCATCTACAGTTTTTATAAAATATTCTTATTTATTGTATATAATTATTACTATTACGTATTATTTTAGATTCACTGCATGTTAATATGCGATCTTTCATATTACTTTGAGAAATAAAAAAAGTTTTATTTGTTGTAAGTTAATTAAAAATTCTTGTTTCTTAGAACCATTATTAATATCGTTTTTTATCATTATTACCTTTTATTACTTATGGAGTACGTGAGGAGTACTAATCTTAAGCCCTTTTAGATATGTACCTCTTATAAAAATTTCCAACTAAATTAATAAATTTACAGCTATTATTTTTTTAGTGTTATTGTATTTTGTTACAGGATCTTTTTTCCAAGAGAGTAAAAATTTAAAATAAGGCGGTTGGAAGTGTACGACGCATGGCACCTTTTTAGTTAGACTTAAAACATATAAATTAGATAATGCTAAGATGTGCAAAATGATGAGACAAAATAGAGAAACAAATTTTGAGATAACTGTTATTCGAAAAACATGCTATTACTCTAAGAACGTAATTAAACATACCGTTTTGAATGTCCTTATCCTAAAATTATGCTTTATAATTCTTCCTCTTAAAATAACTAAGTTTGTTTTTTAAATGAACGTCTTAGGATATTTTTAATGAACAATTTTTAAACCAACAACGGTCAAGTGATGTGGATCGCTCTTTTTGTAGCTATGTTGCAAATTTAAAAGTGAGTGTAATACGTAATTCATATTATCTAAAACTTTGTATGAATATAATATGAATATACTGAGTAGGATAACTAACAAAACCTATGACTTACAAATTTAAAAAAGATAACTTTGCAATGAGATTAATCTTTCAAAATTATTAACCAAACATTCAATGAATGTTTAGAGCTTCCAGTGATATTATCCCTACATATAGACAGAGATTCTGTCTCCACTGGGCAGAAGAAATGACTTTTACAGTTTGGGACGAAGCCAAACCGCCCTCACTTTCATTGACTAACCTCTCTCTTGGTGACGTTCTTACCTCATATCTACTATTGTACATTCAATCGTTCTAGCCACACTTATAAGAACTAATATTGAAGCAAATTGTTAGAATAAATTAATTAAATAGTTTCCTTTGCTGACCTAAAATTAGGATTAAAATTATGTTTCTTTAAACTTACATTAAATAGTGCATTTAATAAAATTACAATATAATCCCCTAAAACATTTTATAAAACTTAATAGGATTGACATTTATCTTATCCATATATATTTTCTTTTAAGTAGTGTACATAACTCAGACTCTTTCCATTTGGGTGGATTAGTAAATGTTACCTTCAAGTTTTGAAATTTCTTCCATTGGGATACAGAATCCTTTTTCTACTTACATAAAAAGATAAAATGAGCCATAGCCTCCTCCTATTGGACTTATATAACGAGTCACACACATTTCACAAATTGTGTTTGTGAAATGGAAATTGAAAATTCAGAGAAAGATACTTATATACAGAAACAATTTCCAAACAGATGTTCCGGCACAGTCCAACAAAACGTAAAAGTAAAAATGTCTGGAATGCTTATTTTAGAATTTGCTTCAATAAAGCAACTGATTCACAACTTTGAATTGATTATTTTTCGTCATTTTATCGCTTTATAGCAATCAAATTGGAATCGTAATGTATACTCATATGAATTAAAATTTATACTTTTAATAAACTACTATGTATGTAATAATAAAATGTGCTCGTATTACATTAAATATTATACAAATCTACATATTACGATCCTGCATTTCTTAAAAGTACATTGTATTTTTTTATTTAATTTATTATTATTATAAAATAATGCCGTAACTCTTTCTTAATAACTATAATAACTATATAAATAAGGCAATTGCCATTTATAAAATTTAATGTAAATAAAAGTCGTTTGACAGGTATTTGGTCTTCCGATCATATGTTAGTTTGCTTATTTAAACGCATATGTGACAGATACGGCCAAATACAACATAATTGAATCGGAAAAAAGTGAGCGCTCTGTGGTGTAATGCTAGCACATTCACCCGGCAAGTGAGAGATCCGGGCGGACTCCCGGCGACTCCCGGCGGAGCAAGTACTTTTTGCGATTCAATGTTTATTGAAATTTAATAACTATAAGGATATATTATAAAAGATAACATAATATTGCTGATGGCGAATGAATGGAACCAAACTGAGCTCGGTCTAGTTAAATGTAATTCGGAAGCATCAAGTAATTATAAGACAAACAATTCAATTTGAAACAATAGCGGGCAGACGCTAGACTTGGCTTTAGCTGATAATTACCCCTTTACCCTTGACTATAATTAATAACTTGTTTCTTTCATTCGAAAACTACTACAAAGATACTTCGTATTATAATAAATTTAATACATTTATAATATTTACAATAAGTTTAAAATCAAACTATAAAAACATAGAGATCGGGAAACATTACTCTTATTTAATTATTTTAAATATTAAGTTACCTTAGTGGTTTAGTAGTATTTTTGTTGTATTTTTCTCTGTATTTGCTTACCTTCTGCATCTTGTTCCTTCCCAGCAATTCATACTTGTTCGACTCGAAATAGATAAGCCTTCTAGTTTGGAAAATGTACGGTATAATATCAGAAGTAAATAATTGTATTTCTATTTAAAACTACTAGCTGAGCGTTATTAAAATGTGTTCGTATTAAATGCTTGTTTAGTTGTGGCCAACTAGACACCACCAGTGAGAGCAAGGTGATATTAAACAGGCAAGGTGTTTACAATGTCTTACACATAAAGGAATTTGTGCGCATATGAATACGCTTAGGGCCCACTCCACTACTGGGGTAAGTAGAGACAATTGAATGTCGCTGTACCCGCATTGTAGCCGTAAATCTAAGATTCAGGTGCCTTACCTTTACTAATATAGTATCTCAGAAACTTTAATTATTTCTAAACATAAATTTAAGTTTCAGTAATGAATCTAAATTCAACTTTCATTCATATACTAATAATAGGAATATAAATCACATCTTATCCCTCAGTACGTATCACAATCGTAATTCTTACTTCAATTTACATCATTTTAGCCTGTCACTATTTAACAATAATAAAAAAGTATAGCAATTAAAATATTTTGGTATAAAAAGGTTTCACCTTATTTTTTTCCTATCCCTAGAACCAGATACAAAACTTGTCCTTGCCAAAGAAACCGATAGTATAATTATAGGTGAAACATTATCTTACCTGTTACCTTTTCAAAGAAAACACTTTTTCATTGAAAATCTAAAACTATATTTTATGATCTTTTTAAATAGATTTAGTGTACTAGTCTCTAAGACAATTACCATTGTTAATCCCTAGCCGGTGAACTCTGTAAGAGGTTTACTGAAACTGCAGTTTTGTGCCTAGTCAGTAATGTGTAACTGAACTTTTAACTCGTTTAAAGACGACAGCGCTTAGAGTGTAATCCGTATAAATATTTATAAAGTCTTGTTTAAGGCATAAAGTTATTTAAGAAGGTTCATAATATTTTCATGCAAACACAGCTGTAGAGTTTGCAAATTAGTTCAATAAGAGGTAAGGATCTCAATTACACCTCTAATACATATATTACAGGCTATACTTCAAAGTTATTACACTGGGGATTGAATTTAGATACAAATATTTGTATAGGAATATACATCGCATTAATTCATTTATAAAACAATTGTTTTTAACGATATGAGCAACATGCTGTTAAGCAGTCTTCTGGCATTATTGCTTATTTTAACATTATAATAAATAATTTTCTAACATAACTATAGAGGAATTTTCAGCTTTGTTAATACAAATCGTTGATTTATCGTCATTTGAATTCAATATTAGGATACATACAATTACTCAGAAAACCTGTCTTTGCAGTTCCATAAAGGGTATAAGTAATACAACAATTCCGCTTTAAGTGAACTGAAATTAATTGATTATCTTTTTATTATTAGCGCTATATAATATAACCCGTATTCTAATAAATTTAAATTAATTATTCACAGACTGCACAACTACCGTAATAACAGTAGAAAATTAAATCACAATGATAGAAACGCATGGACCTGATTACATAATGCTAATGCTGAAAACAAAATACTAAATTAAACAAATTTTTGGATAGGAGAGGGGAAGGATAAATAATTTTGCAATATAGTACTGCAAAACTCACCAAAGCTCACTTTATATATAACATATCAAGGCACAACAATTAGTTCACCTCCTCACGAAAGGATTCTCACAGGGTCCTTACACGGTCTGGACCTATGATAAAAGCTTAGAACTTGAACAATGGTCGCTTAGCAGTGAACTTAAGGGTCGCAACAAGAGTACTACATATATACATAGGGCAAGTGGGACCAATCACACACCTCGATTAGATACTATACTCAATTAACCGCTTTAGGAGGAGGTGCAAGAAAGCACAAGGTGCTGGAGTCAAGCCAACGACTTCACACACCAGACAAGCTCTTAAGTCTCAGAATGTATTAAACTAGAACGTACGATACCGAGGCGACCCCAACTTTGGTTCGGACTGTAGGGATATGTTGTTTCTATCAATCGCAGAGAAGAAGCAATCACTTATTCATACAGCAACCATCTACAGGTAGGCAGCCTGGTAGTATTCCTTATTGAAAATTAAAAATAAATTTTGTAAAGTAAAGAAATAGAAATATCTTACAGTAAATTATACGTTTTTGTTATGACGGATTAATTTTCAAAATATTGTAAAAATAGTCATAGTTTTCTGACGGTTTTGAGTGATATAGTAATAAAAGAATTGAGGCATTTATCAAAATAACTGGATTAATAAAATTTGAAGTTTATGACCTTTTATCAGTAACCGTATTTTATAACTCTCCAAATTATGGTAAAATATAGGTCTAACAAAACATTTTGATTAAAAAGCTATGATGTATTTTTAACTAAATATTCATATATTTATAAGAAATCTATAATGATGTTTTTAGTTTCATACCTCACTTTTACTATAATGTATAATAATATAAATAATTTGGTTGTGTTTACAGTTTAAACTTTTGAAGTTTTACATATTCTACTTAATTTTACTTTTAAAATATTAAATACACAAAATACACTATCCGAATAAGTACAGATGTATTCGAATAGTTTACTTTGGTTTCGAACCTTATTTGTCCAGTAACAATATTTAAAAGAAGAGGATATGTAAGACGGCCAAATGGTACTTAAACTAAAGAAAAGTTATTAAATCAGCTCTCATTATATTTAATGCAAGTTTTTTAAATCAAATGTTCATCGATATGTAGCTCGGAGGGCTCTGACCTTCCCACAATGGTCGTATATCCTATTAATCCATCAAATCGCATAATATTTACTTCTACGTTTATCGAATCTAAATTAAAAACTAATTAATTTGTAATACTATGAGATACAATCTTGCCACTATAAGGTATTAAACTTAAGAATTAACTTCAGAAATGATTTATTGTTGTTTAGTTAATAGTAATTAGCTTAAAAATTTGTACAAATCCGACTTTAGTTCTCAAAAATGGGCTTTTGTATAAGTTATTTTTAAACCATTTTATATTAAATATAACAATGTAGCAAGCCGAAAACCTATACAAGATCGATAGCTAAAACTGATAAACATAAACAATCTACTTGTTGAAATCGATTTAATTTATATCGTTTCCTCTCATTCTTATTGATTCACATTATAGAAGCAATAAGTTAAATTAAACCAGAGGCAAAGGAGTTTATCTCAGTTGCTTCGAGTCGTTTGACTTTCACTTAGCGAAATTACTCTTTTACAAGTTACAAAGTTTGTCTCCAGAATTGACTTTCTTGTGTGTAACTGTCAAGATTCAAGTAATTCTTACTCCGGAGTTCTAAAAGTTATTTCATAGCAATGTAAAGGCATTTCATAAATTTCAAATACTCCCTTAATAAGTTACTTTCATTTAATATCCAACTCAACCGATGATTCCAACATACAAAATGCAAAGGACTCACCCACTCTTAAACTGCTTACTTATCCTAGATTTATCCCAGACAGTTTAAATTTAGCGTAATTTTATTATGATTCCAAAATATAAATAGAATATTTCCTATACAGATCAATCAGCAATATGTATTTAATTACTATTGTAACTTATGGAATAAATATATTTTGTTTTGATTCGCCAATTTACAAATTTCCTAGGAACATGAAATGTATCATTCACGTGTCTGAAGACTTACATAGAGAGACTAAAGCATTTTCAATCATATAATGAAGCCAATAGGCATATATGTTTGTAACTCGCCCTAAAATAACTACAATTTTGTGCTATTCCTTGGTGCCATAGAAAAATAAAATAAACACAATCGTACTTCATGAGTTAGATATAAAGAACAGAGCATTTTTTTGAATAACGATCAATCACCCATTGACCACAAATAGTATTACAACACTAAGAATAAATATATTTTAGTTTTTCAACTTCTGTTCTACAATAATAAACTTTCTCAATACCTTCGTATTCTCATAAATAAAACATAAACGCATGTAATAAAGATCAACCAAGCAAACATTTTTAAATGAGGTAATTATTTTTAGAAAAACTATATTTATATTTAAATTCACACTGTTAAAATTTGAAAGGTTAAATTTGCAAAGATCTGTATAATGCTCTAAAATGTCTATGGACAATAGACATTCCTTAGACAGGAAGTAGATAATAATGACCGGAAGTAGTTTGTCTTTTTACAAAAGCTTATATGTCCTTAGACCAATGTGCGTATAAACTTTATTGATCAGGTGAATGAGGCAAATGCTATTACAAAAATACACAGAAACTAAATTAAAATTATCGGAAGTAATCACTCTGACTACTGAGTAAAAAAAATCCCCAGCCAGATCCCTCAAAATTAGATTTAATGAACATATAAAAGCATTGAAAACATTATCAAATTTCAAATATGCATGCCATTTAAATAACATACACCAACATCGAAAACAATCTTGAAATTTTACACTCATGCCAAAAAAGTCGCCTATTGTCTACTTTAGAACATTTTGAAATTTACAAAAGTGCCAACATTAATCATAATATATTATGAAATGACAAAGATTTTCTAACAAAATATTTATTATTCGATAGACTTAAACAATATACATTGATCACAAATATAATTAAATACAACAAATTTAGCCACCAAGGTAGTTAAAACCCATGACAATTTGGTTTTAATTATTTATTTTAATAATTTAAACTTAACCTTAGTACCTGAAGATGAATTCCCAGAATTCAAAATGTACATTTTAAGATAATAAAAAAGTGTGAAAATGGTTTATTATATATATATATACCAAAACACATTTCGAGGCTGTATCTCTAATATTAGCAGATGAAATCTTTCTCGAGATGTCTTGCAAAGTGAAATTATTTTATCTTAAAATAAGATTCGTAGCTGTGTTTAAATGATAAAGTGTCAGGTAAGGAGGGTACTACAACGCAAGAGTGCGCTATAATCAAATATTGTTACCAAGTTTAAACTTTCCAATGCTTTTTTTACGCTATGAATAAAAGCCACTTATTGAAATTTCAAATAATTAGATTCAGTATTTTTTACAACAGTAGTTAAAGTAGACACTTTAGTTATTGAATTATAGCCTTACTACAAATACCACGCCATATTTCATGTTTATAAATGTACTTCACTAACGCTCATCTACGTTTTCTAAACCAAGCCATTAATAAAAACGTTATACTGAATTAGATGTATGTCCAATGACCTAGATGAAGTCAGTGTTTGACCAAAGTGGACTTTTCAGACCAAGGCACACATATTGTCTTAATCAGGCATCATTGCAAACGTAACTACGCCATCGCAAGTAAATTACAATAGCCGGTAGTAAAAGCTTTTTTATTTACGTAATCCTTATAGATTAATGTATGTATATATTTTCTCAACCAGGGTAACAGTTTAAACGCAAGTAGATCACAGTGAATAACTTATACCGTAAAAAGATTAGAAGGGCCGAATGTATTGTTTAAAGTAGGCTTTACAGGCCAAATATTCGAACATTTAATCATTTCAACAAGTAAAACTCTACTATAACGAGTACAATATGATTGGTTAAAACGAAATTATTTTTTCACAAGTTAAACCTCACACGAAAGCAAAAGTCAAATTTGTTGAACACTTTGACCTTTTAGTTATTAACACTGCATAATTACGTACAATAAATGTGAATATTTTTGTAAAAACTGATATAAGGTTCCAGCATTTTTGAAAATAGGTTCCTTCACTAAGATACTACGTATGACACTGTGTCCTAAAATAGTTTTAGTTTGAAATAATTGTGGGAGTTAATAAAAGAAGTGCTTAACTCCAAGTCTTCGGGTCCTCAAAATATAGCTCTTTAAATTTAAAGAGCATTTGTATGAAGTGGATCAGAAGACTGGAATATCTATCATCTACCAGTATTTTAGGAGTGTTTAACATCTCATTTAAAAAGGACATGACTAAGAGATACATTTTACTCAATAAGAAATCGCATGCAAGGGCGCGGGTAACCGCCAGTTTATTTATAACCTAACTACAGTACTTCTTCATATTCGACATACTGAAACATATATTTAATAGGATATAACAATACAGGAATTATTTCTATTATAAATTTTATTGTTATTAAATAGAATAATTCAAGAAAAATCATGTGTTTTGTTTCTAAAAAATTCCGTGGTGTTGCACTAGTGAAATTCCAAAATACCCTTTCAATCAAAAAAAATCTTTAATAAAAAAATTGGCATCTCTGATTGACCAACTCCTGCAAAACATGTTTTTACTATTAATTTCTCAACGGGCATAATGTATACTTTTTAATTTAATAGTTGTATATTTGTAAAGATTACACACACACGCGCGATATTTTAGCCGTAGTGAGTACGCTAGAATGTACACATAAACAAATCTTTAAACCTCATTTTGTTTGTACTTTTTTTTAGAAGCAATTTATCTCCACATAAACCATTAGACATGTAGCCTCAAGATTTAGTAATATATTGTTATGTATATAATATCAGATATGTAATGTATATGTGTATTTATAGATATATCAAAAGAGTGATATATATATATATATATATATATATATATATATATATATATATATATATATATATATACTTTGGCAACAAAAGCCAATAAAAAATATCTGATATAATAAGTACAACATTTCGTGCACATAGATAACTTATGAATAGCCAAACTTTGGTGTAATTATTACAGCAAAGACACTGAACAATGTCGCGGTTAGTTAATAAGTATTCATCTTGTAGTGAATATGGGGTTGTGGAGAATAACTTGTAGTTTATGTTGGACATTTAATGAATTAGTTTTTACATTTACATTGTAACAGATTACATATAGAATGGTTAGCTAACATAGTAATAACTAAAAATTCTAACTGTTTTGTAGAAATATAAACAAATATCGTGCATTAGTTTATGCTATTATGTTTTTTACAATACCCTCCTTGCAACATAATGTTATCTTTGCAACTTTTTAAGATCGAAGTACACCGTTAAATACATTTCTACTAGAATTATAGTTACACTTTTTACTTTGAAACAGTATGTTATCGCTACAAACTGAGTAAATATTATCATGTCCGTGTAAATAAGCCAAATAACATGAACTGTTAATTAAATCTAAAATTATATAATTATGTATAAAGTTAAACCTTGCCAATACTCTAACTTCTAATATCGAAGTTAGTAACACCAAGTAAGTAATGAAACAGGGATAATTAAAACTACTGACTTCTTTTTGGTTAATATCATGGCTCAGCAGAACTACATTGCTGACTCTGCCAAGTGTACAGCTCAGCACCGCACTGCCACATTAATTGGTCCCAATTGCAGTTTCAGCAATACTGTCCATTTCCTAGTAATTTGTTGAACTCCTGACCAATATATTTCAAACTACCACTATCCAAGCAAATTTTCATTTGACCGCTATTCCACATTGTTTGTTTTTTCAAAAAATGAAACATTTCCAAATTTATTATGATTTCTCCTCTATACACCCAAAATCTATGTAAAATATTATATCGCTATAAACAGTTGTTGCTCTTAATAATATATCGATACTTTTTACGATTGAAAATGTTTACAGTAAAAACGTTGGAAAGGAGTGGATTTTTGTCAGTATAAATCATCGTAGGGTAAAAAAACATCTATGATGTCTAATGCATTTAAAATACTTTTGTATCAAGTAAGGTTTATAATTATTATTTATACAAACTCTTGATTAGTATATAGTAACATTGTAGAAACAATATAAAAACAAGTAAATGGACGTAATTTCTAGCCAAATGAAATTGAACCTCGTATTGCGACTGTACTTCTACATTAGTTTGAGTAATGTTAACTAATCTCAAATAACAAAAAGTTTCAACATATGATCATTCGTATTTGTTCAATTTTTAATTATACACTCCAATTAAAACATTTATGAAACTGTTAGTTTTAAGTGACTATTAATTCGATTGATGAGGAGTATACAATAACAATAAATCATTGTAAGTGAATATGTTTACAACTATAATTTTTAGATTGATTGTATCTAAATGCAATCCACGTTTTTACAAAAACAATAGCTATGCTTATATAACATTTGGTATCTAGCAAGATTTCAATACGTTATCTCTAAACATTGTGTGGAATGTGTTACATACTAATATACCAACCTCATTTGTTGCCATAACATTGGATCGT
Source organism: Homalodisca vitripennis (assembly GCF_021130785.1). Lineage (NCBI taxonomy): Eukaryota > Metazoa > Arthropoda > Insecta > Hemiptera > Cicadellidae > Homalodisca > Homalodisca vitripennis. The sequence continues at coordinate 42,825,262 of NC_060209.1, read as the reverse complement.
GTAAATTAAACTATATAATAATGGATTTTAAGTTTTAAATTTCGTAAATAAAGATAGTACATGTGAAACCTGACTTTCTTCCTACTATGTAGGAATAGATATTTACATCTAAACCCTTCAAAGAAAATTCTATTCAAACCGTTTTGATATTATGAATTGTGTTAATTATTATATTTTAAAACTATCCGTACCAGAAATCTTTCCATGCCTAAGTCGTCACCCTTAACATATTAATTAGAATACGTAGTTTTATGAACTCACATTGAGTCACAATGCCTTCTCTGTAAAATATCTCTTACAATTCAAAAATTACTTGAACCTTTTTAATCCTTACTGTTATAAGCTATTTACAACGCTGAGATACACGTTTAACCTCAGAGGAGGACTGCAGCAAGTCCAAAGACTACAATAAAACTCTAAGTTAAAAAAGTTCTCATACACCCTGACAAAAGAAACCTTTATTTACAAAAATTTAGTTGTAAATACTAACATGTACATATAACTGATTAAAAGTACACAACAAAATGTTTTTACCTAATCTAAATTTCCTTACAAAAAACTGGGCAGTGAAAGAATTTTTAAAGCAAAGACTAAGTTGACTGTCAAATAAAGAAGGGACCAATGAATTACTTCATTTCAAATAACAATTTCAGTTATGATCAACTCAAGATCCTTTCCATATCTCCATCGCATTAGATATTGACTTAAACTTTTTTAAATAATAAAACGGTAACAAAATCAATTTATGTGACCTTTATCTCGATTTTCTTATACTTCTTTACAATTAATTTCACAGGTAGAATTTGATATCTAAAGGAATAATGTTTTTCCGATGATTTGGAGCGATATAATTTATTTATTGCAATTTCTGGTGTATTGACAAACCTAGGATGTTCCGATTATTATTAGTTTAGAGAGAAAAGTAGATTCCTGGATTAGTACTTGAATTGAGGATCGAAGTTTATAGCTTTATTACTACTGAACAAATCACTGTGGTAAGTTCTCACCAACGGTTGTTTTTGAACTACCGTTTTGACTGACAGTAAAAAGAGTGTAAAATTAAGTTTCAATATTTGCTCTTTCGAAACATTTTTGAAATGTTTAATCTTATTTTACTATGCATATGGTTAAAGCTACAGTCGTCCTATCTATTCAAATTTTGTTACTAATTGTAAAAGACTGAAAGTTTTATTGATTCAGTTAATAGCACAATTTGAAAGTTGTCAATTATTTAAAAACAATTTCCTAATGTCATAAATCACTCGATGAAGATTATTTACCAATAAATGCAATTCCTGTTACACACCTTTTTATATAACAGAATAATACCGATTAACTATTAATACCTTGACGACAGTTCAGTCTACATATTCCACAGCTTATAGTAGTGTGAAATGGAGTACGAATTATCTAATATGTTAATGAATACGATTTATCCCATGTTTCGGTATTTTTTTCATTTTTTTATCAGTTTATTTATCCAATAAGACTTTTAAAAATATGATTAATTTTTAGGACACTTTTCATATATAATGTTTGCTACGGTATGTGTAAAGATAATACTTTTACTTAATAATTTCCTAATACACATTTCTATCAAAATATATTCTTCATAGATTAATTTATCTGTTAGAGAGTTAAAATATTAAACTATAGTAAGCAGTAATTAAATTTTACATATTTATAAATGTTAAAGTGCCTCTATAATAGTATGATATTGATAGAAAGTAGCAACTATTTATTTTCTAAGCTATTGATGTCATAAGTAGAAATCACTTCTTTCAAACGTTATATATAGAAATTTTTACAGCGTATTGAAGACTTATGTTGAAGATTTTACTGTTATTCCCCTTAATATATGACATTTCATTTACGGCTCAATGTAAATCTTGTTAGGAACATAAAACGTTTTATTCCTGTGGATTTTCTCAATTTAGGAAATTTATAAAGCCTTATTTTCATATTTAGGATACGCATTAAATATACCCATTGGTTAGGTATAATCCTTATTATTTTGTGTTTACATATGTTTACGAACTTTAAAATTAAAATTATATATTTATCGTTAAAATGTTATCCGGTCTTCTCAGAATACACTAATAAAAATAAAAAGAAATTTCACTGCTACTGGCGATTTGATAATTTAGAGTTTTGTGTACACAGTTTGTAGAGCACAAATTTAAGAATCTATAAATTATTACAAACGAAGAAACTATTCAGCAGTTCCATTATTTCAGTAAGTGGATGTCTGTTCAAACAATAGTTACTCACTTAAGAATTTGTTAAAGTTACAAAACTAATTATTACCATTCCTGCATCTTACAAGTTTGACTTTGTTGAATTCCAATTCTTGAGAAGTTTTCCACCTAAAATAGAATTCGCTTGAATAACATTAAATCGCAATGAAGTATTTATATGTGCTGTGGATTTTATGTAAGAACTTATATACTCTAATTCATACATATATTATCAATTCATGATCTATTATGATTAAACCTTAAGATTACTACTTTTCCCAATATGGTATTTTAGTAAATAATCACATTATAGCTAAGAATATTTCGTATTACCAACTTTGCCTTTCTCACAACATTTCAGCTTTTGTTTTTGGTCTTCATTTTACTGAGTAAAAGTATTCAATAATAACGTATAATGTTTAACCAAATAGAATTTGGGCTTTTAGTAGGAATGAAATGGAGTATCCTGATTAGTTGCTATAAAGGTATTTGGCTTGACAAAAATCTTATGTAACATACAACTGAATAAAAGAGGTAACAATATTTTATATATGTATAAGTATACGTATCACACATATATTTTACTTGTAATCTGAAGTGTATATAATATGATAATGATATAATTATACAAAATTTATTATAACCTAAATTAAAATGTATACATGTTGGGTATTTTTCTTATAGTAGAGATAATATTTATTTATTTCCAACGGACATACTTCTCCATTTTTATATTCAAGATCCATATAATTAACTTATAACAACTTATCCTAAAGAATAATTCCTACAGCCAAAACAAAACATGTGAATAGCGGAAAAAATAGTACTAACATAACAATCTATGGTAAGGCGTAATATATAACAAGAATATATATATATATATATATATATATATATATATATATATATATATATAAATGTTTTTAACACGGTAACAATACAAACAGGAAAACAGTAACAATAAATAATCTATAACAATAGAAATAACATAATAGACTATAGCATAATATAACTTTAATAATCGTATCAATGTTTCAAAACAGGAAATATAACAGTAAAGCAGTACCTGTAACAATAATGGCATGATAAGCTATGGCATGAAATAACAAAGAATATAAATATTATATATAGACAGCAAGTTAAAAGCGAAGATAATATCTACAAACTCCTGTCGTTTATAGGATAGATGCTTCATTAAGAAATGTAAACCATCCGTTTTGCATTCCAGCCTCGTAAACGTTAAATTCGTTGTCTTTTCATTTTAAAAAACCTATAAGTTCAAGATTATTTCCTAATTATCTCAGGAAGGTAATATGAATACAACCGAAACGTCATTCTACTTTATTTGGAACTTCTTAAACACTTTCATAATTGTATTTTCCTAGTATGGTATAATATACTGCACTGACTTTATTAATTCTTTTTATTGCCATTAATTGTACATTTTCTTATAGACATAATGATATAGAGACCATACTACTGAATGTTGTTAATTAATAACTTACTTTACAGTTCACGTCAAATTCTATTTGGATGTTTACTATTTCAATGAATATAATTTTTAACAACATTGGATACAAAAATCTTACAATCTATTGACTAAAAGGAAATTCATTTCCAAGGATTTTGAAAGGATAGTAAGATTTGTGGAAATTTTCCATCATCAATCCTACTGTAGTTTTAAAGCATCCACCGTCATTATCTAATTGAAGCGATATAAATTTTGAAAGGCGTCTCTGCGTAATGTATTTCTTTTATATTGCATACCTTAATATTTAGTACAACGTTTTCTAAACAGCTTAAAAATGAATTTATTTACACAGAACGATAGTTTTTGTAATTTTTTTATTCATTAATATTAAATTTGTAAAAAGATACATATTTAAGTAACTACTATTGCCTGAATATGATATGAAAGTTTCTTAATGCAGTGGTATGTATTTCATAGACTAGCTTCCAGACTGATGTAAAAGGCAAGATTAGATTTGGATCCAGGATAGATTGAAACGAGATGGAAAATGCATCCGATTATTCATCTCAACGTTGATCATAAATCCGAGAGATGGCTGAAGGCATCTCTATGTTCAGGTAAAATTTCCCTTTAATGCTCATATTCTGATCCCAACACTATATTACGTCTAATTACTCAAAAATGTAACAAAATATTAAATACCTTTCTGGTTGAAAATTGCTTGTCTTATGTATTCTCCTAATATATATGAAAACTTCTTAGGTTGCCCCTACAGTTAAGTTATGATGTTACAGGGCTCGACAAATAAATGCGTAGATTTGTAGATACTTCAGGGATAAAACATTTTCTTGTGATCGATTACTGCCATACTAAAACACTGTCGTTTTCCAACTAGGAAAAGTTGAATCGTGTGATTTAGTTTTGTGAGAGTCTCTTATTCATCTCACCACATCTGATATGAATAAGACATTGGAGAATCATGATGTAGTATCTGAAGATTGCAGAATTTTTTGAGCGCAGAATTTTATAATTCAGTAAAATATATTCAAGAGTAATTGTGTTAGAGGATTAAATTTTAATCATTGTGAACACTAACATGATGAAAACGTTTGTCAGTTATTCAACTCTTAACTCAATAAAGAAATGAACGATTCTTTGATTTTCAGAGAAATGTTGTTTATTTTGGTGCACCCCACGTTATTATGAGATAATGATTGCAGAACTGCATGATTTATCACTTCCAAGGTTAATGGATAGATTTCAATATAAAATTAAACAAGGGAGTCCAGCATTAATGGTTACTTGTATTATTGGAAAACAAAATCGAGAACATTGATATTACCTCGATAAAAATTTATTCTTTCTTTTAAAAAAGCGTCTGGAACATGATGCTGTTACAGAAATAACTTCTAGAATCTGGTGTCATGTTCGTTTACGGAGATAAAAAACATCCTCTAATCGAAATATTTACATCGTTTCATCATCAGAAACGCCTATATTTACAAAATATGAAATATAGTGTAGTCCAGTTTAATGGCCATTCTTACTATCTAATCACAGATGCACAGGTTTGAACTCATCAGACCAACATGACTTCAATTCAATTCAATAAAACATATGAAATATGTTTCCGTTTATAATTCAATTACTAAGTAGCTTAGCATGATATTTTGCACACAAACGCGTAGCCAAGGTGAGAAGTATTAGTATAATATAAATGTTGAGTTAAACTCAAGTTCGCCATTCTTTTAATGCTGCATCAGGAATCTGATGCTGTTACAGATTTAATTCCTGGAATCTGGAGGCTTGTTCATCTCAAGAGATCCAAAGAAAGTCAACGACGGAAGAGCTCAAAACGGAACATTTACATCGTTTCAACATCAGAGACACCTATAAATAGGTGAAGTGGCAGCCTCATTGTCTCATTAGGTACACAATTCAGTGCACTACGATGTGATAGGCACGTTCTTTAAGCACGGGTTTTTCACACATAACATACATATGTTATGAAGTGTTGATTCAATTGAATTTCGAAACAATAAAAGGAAGATGAACCGGAGCTAAATTCGAAATTCAATTGAATCAACACCTTCCTGCCATAGCTACTTCATGTGTAGTGAACCTATATGAAGTTGTAGCTAAGCAGAATAAACTGGTTGAAGGATAAAAGAGATAGTATTTGAGGATTTAGATTGTTTAAACTTACCTTGTCATTCGACATGTGTTTATTCTAATAGAAAGAATAGATAGTTAAAAAGTAGTACTAGATAATGAAACAACCCTTAAAATATAGATTAATCATCAGAAAATATGGCATATATGGTCATCTAAGGCAAGCATTGCTGCATGCAGTCAGTGTAGGTCATCTACACAAGTACAGAATGTACTATTGTAGAGAATGGTTACTTTTTCTTGTGGTCTCCAGGCCCAACAAAAAGTTAATAATGATAGTGGGCATATGATGTTGTTGACAAATCTACAGTTGACATGTCATCCATCCATATCTTAGCACTTCTTTATCTCCAGCTCCTGTAATGGTAACCGATAAATACCTAACTGGCAAGTTCAACATATCCTAAAATTTCAACTTTAATTAATTCAATTACTTTTTTTTATATATTACGTTATAATATCAGGTAGCGAACTTATACGTTTAGCTATTAATTTAAAACCATTATAAAATATTGATATTATATCACAGTTAAAATATAAATAATAGAGAGTGTAGAGTGCAAAGTGTGGCAACAGGACTAAAGAAAGTCCTGTCAGCGTCCTGTAGTATGCTGAGTCATTGACAGCTGTTGTCATGGCCTGTGAAAATATTGTCCCATGTGTGTTAGCTACTCTATGATTTGGTGTGTCATAATATAATGTATTACATTGCCTCAAACATTGTAATGCTAACCCATTATTTTGTTTCTAATGAATTATTAAAATTTGATTACGACTTACTCATATATTGACATAAGCCCTTAAATGGAATATATTTTGATAGATCTTTTGATTGCCTTTAATACCAAGCTGTCATGACTGATGTCATTAAAGTTGGTAAGTGGACTATACTAAAATTAATTCCACTGTAAATGAATAGGTTCTAGGTTTAAAATCTAGGTATAAATTAAACCTTGTTTTAATATAGTTCGTATTATTGAGATTCTGCTACCCTCTTTAGGAAAATCTGCTATATTGCAATATGTTAATATTTTAAGTTCATATAAATTACAGTTGTTTAATAATTTTTATAAATCTGGTCTATTATAATTATATATTCGACATATATTCGATATATATATATATATATGTAATTATAATATATTATTCGATATATATTCGATAGTTACACATCTTAGAACTGTACGCTCTCAGACAAGACTGACGGCTGGTAGGCAGTAACTATAGGAACCGGATTGACGGGAAATGTCTACAGTAACTACGCGGAGTCATGCAACTGTTGTCCCACACTCCCAACGAAGCGTTGTTTTCTCATTCTTTAGTTTTGTAAGTCAGAATTATATTGTATACAGATTGTTTTGATTGTTTTTATTCAAATCCTTACCTTTTTGATTATGAAAAAGAAATAATGTTTATGTTAAGAATATTAGCGCAGCTGAAAACGGTGCAGTACTGTATTTAAATTATAAAGATATCATTTGTTGTTATATCTTGAACATATGTGAAAGCTAAAGTATATAATGCGATAAATACTAAGTGAAGTGTCCAAAACAAAGCTTCAAATTTTTGAAAGTGTAAGCCAAGGGGAACTCTCATTGCCATGTAAATCTATTATAGTTTTATAAATAAAGTACTTAATGTACCGGTACTACAGAGAAATAACAAAAAAGTATGTGTAACTCATTTGAACTAGAAAATCCCAGTGAGAGCTATGATGGTCTATTCACTAACTGTTTTGTAATGAGATAATTAGGCAAGTTTACCTTTATATTTCTGACTTATTTTATTTCCTCTTGCTTTTACTCACTCGTACCAGGAAAACTGGTGTAATAAAGTTTTCCCATTAGGATAATGTAATGTAAATATTATTATAGAATAATTTACTTTTTAAACTATCGTACGGTAACAATGGCTGGGTCATTTCCTTCAACCTCGACTCTAAACAGAATTCGGGTACGTTTGACCCATTTAATTTCTCTTTTTCTTATTTTTCTTCAGTAATGGACTAACTATTATTTCACCAAGAGATTATATATTTCTACCTTGAACAGTTTTTTTATACATTTTGTAACGTATAACGATGGCAAAGGACCAACATCCTACTTTCCTTTACATATAGGATAGTTGCTATTTGCGTGTTGAATGTAACCTGATCAATTCAACTTTCACTTAAGTAGTGCATTAAGCAATAGAAACGAAACTTTATACATCCCACAGGCAGAAGAAATTATTTATACATACTACAAGGTTAAATTAGTGGATACATCGCCTGAAAGCTAGATATATATATATATATTTTTTTTTATTCCTGAAACAAGTTGAGCATAAACCTTGAATATTTATTCCCTACATTGGATACCCAGTAAATATATGGTACTTAATGTAAGTTAATTTCAGTAACAATAATCTGGTTGATGCGCTGCATCACATTCTGGTTGCACAATTAGGCATCTGCAGTAAATACAGCTGGCAACTCTTGAAGTAGGTTATTCTATAAATTTTTGTTTGTTTTAATTTGTAAATTTTTACTGGAATGTGTACTGGAAAAAATCATACTGGAAATTATATATGTTGTTCTATTACAAAAACGTATGTACTACTAGTAAATTGTATCTTCCCACGCACATGCACACACAGACACCACAATCACACATATATATATATATATATATATATATATATATATATATATATATATATATATATATAAGTAGATATGAATGTGAGGGTTCTAGCTCACTTTTGGGACAGTCAGAAAATCAACGTAAAATACTGTTTAAAGGACAATAAACTAATCTGTAACTCACGAATGAAAAATTAACCGAATCTATAGCTGTTTTACTGTTCAATGTTTGCTTCTACATTTATAAGCTGTTTTAGTGAAAAAATCCAGAAATCTTAATGAAAAATCTATAAACGGAAATAATGAAATTTGCTAACATTCGCTCAACAGAAAATAAGACGATTTTTACTGAATTTCTCTAATATCGTTCTTAATCACATTCATAGGCTAAAAATTTCTCAGAAACCACAACCACATAACAAATCGCGTTTGTAACAGCATTTTGAAAATCCATATTGATAATTATATCGTTCTTTGAACCAGAAATATTTGTCAAACTCTTTGTTGTATCAATGACATAAATAGGTCTATTCGCTAAAAATTCTTTAGGATTGTAATACATTTCCTTATTATTACAGTAAACTTTCTTAAAATCTTGATACATCTGATACATGATTCTGAAAAGACCTCCGGAAATGTTTAAATTTTGTAATTCATCTGGATAATAAGAACCGTTCAATTTTACTCTGATATTTTTTACATCCAAACTATCAAACTTTGAAGGATTTTTTTCTTGATTATTCTGTCTATCTGTTTGAAAAACCTATGATAACGAACTTGGGATTGAAGATATTTCTATAAATATTTGTGATATCGAACGAATAAGTTGTTCCGGAAATACCTTTTTGTTCAATACATTGCCAATCTAGAAAATTAAACATAATGTTTTGACTTTTTGTAATTTCATCAATCAACCTAATTTTACTCGTGATTTTATAATCAATCATTGGAACTCTAATAAAAAAATCTGTAATTGTTATTTTTCCATCAACAGGCATAACATTTCCAGTTGCAGTCTTCAGAATCACATCATCGTCTTCTGCTCTTATAAAACTTAGATAAAATCCTCCTTTATAGATCGGAATAGTAACATTTTCAAAAAATCCTAATCCAAAATGAGATAAATTTCCAGCTGCTTCAAAAACACCAAATTTAAAATCTGATTCAAAGCCATTAGAAGTTTGAGAAATAACATCACTTTTTGAATACGAAATAGTTCCTTTAAACTGTGCTTAATTGGCCACGGTTTTCGACTTCTTCTATCAATTTATTGTGTTTTCTTACTTCAATCTTAGAAAATAAAAACGGTATAAAATTATCGATTAATCTAACATTATCAGTTCCAAGATATGCTTGACCATCTTGTTTTGTTAAAGTTCCAGAAATATAAAACTGGAAGTTAGACGAGCAAAAGTTATCTCCAAAATCAATATTTAAACTCAGTTCTTTTATTCGGTTCATTCAAATGTTGTTTACTAATTGGATAGAAATTTTTAAACTCCGCCCTTTCAATATCACTAGCATATTTTCTGTAGTCCGCCATTTAATAAGAGAAAAATTTAGAAATTTTAAACATCGTGTATCATTTTTTCATCGATCTAATGTACGTTTTTATAAGAAAAGATATAAATTTTAGTAAAATAATTAAAAAGATTAGAGTCATTTTTAATGATCTACTTCGTCATATTCAGGATTCTCTTCCTTAAATTTTGCGATCTCGGTCACATATTTCAATAAAATTTGCACAGGATAGTAACCGCTATCTATAATATTGTTCCAATCAACTGTATCTTTATTTTCATCCAAAAACTTTATACTCAAGTGTTGATAGAGACAAAGAACAGACATATGATCTTTTAATTGATAATGTATATTTTCTTGAATGAACTCTGATGATAAAGTTTGATATTTTGCAATGTTATACCAATTCAATTTGTTTACGTATAATCTCATCATATCTTCGGATAATTCATATTTTTGAGAAATGTCATCCCAATGTTCTTTTTTCAAATCTCTTTCGTGTTGCATTATAAAAAGATCGAAAGCACTGTAATGTCCCGCCATCTCTATTTATTAAGAAAAAATTTCAAAATCAAGTTTTTATAAATTGGCTCTTTTTTGCGTTTACATTCAGCACATTTTCCAGAAAATTCTTTTAACTCCATTGATATTTGCGTAATATTTTATATCATTTGTTGCAGTTTTTGCCTTACACCTCACACAATATATGAGCGCCATTTATAACGGAGAAATTTTGTCATCATAGCCGCCTAATCCATTAAATCTGATGTCGATGGCTCTAAAACTTATAACAACATCTTCTTTAAATTTATTAAAGTTTTCTTCTAATTTTTGAAATTTGACAGCATAAGAATCATTGTATTCAACAAATTTATGACCAATATTCTCAAAAGTTTTCGTAGCATCTAAACTAAACTTATCAAAAGACTCTTTAAATCTAGTAAGTTTTTCATTAATTTCACCAACATCGTCTACTGATCTTTTACTTCTTTCATCAAGTTTTTCATAGACTTCTGTTGTAAAATCTTTAACATGCTGTTTATGATTCTCATAATTTTGTTTTAGTTCATTAAACATTTTAATAGGATCTTCTAATTGAATCATTACAACAACATCAAATGGATTAATTCCTTTACTAACACCGCTAATTCTTTTTCCTTTAAAATCTAAGGCATTTTTAACATTCGGATCATGTAAATCAACAATATCGATGTTTTCTGATAATTTTAGAGGTTTTAAAATTTGTTCTTTAACAACAACATCATGTTTGTCAATACCAGGTCGAACACCGACAGTTCTTTTCTTATTAGCCAAACTAACATAATTCTTTTCAACTTTGATCGCTTCAGTAATTTCATCAGCTTTTTCGATGTGAGACATTAAATTGGTAAATAATTTTTTTACACCATCATCAACTTCTTTTTCCAATGTTTTTATTTTATCAGCAACTTCATTTGAACTCATGAAATTTGCAAGTTTGTTATCATATTCTGCTTTAAATCTTCAATCTCGACAGCAAACATATCTGAATCTGGAAGGTTTTGTAATAAATTTTCTAACTTGTTATCAAAACTCATTTCTCTAAACTATCAAAAATTCAAACTATTATCTACATTTTGAATAATTTGTGTTCCAAATACGTCGTCAAAAATATTTTGTGAATCCATATTTATTAAGCAATAATTTGTTAACAACTTCTTTAAAATCTTTACCATTACTCAGTTCATTCAAAACAAAAAACACATAAATGACCACAAATTGGGGGATCTTTATAATCTTGAATCTAAGAATCATTGTAGTAGACGCTTGATTTTTTTCAAATATTTAATCAATTCTATAGGTGGTTTGTCCTCAATTCTTCCATACGAATCCAAAATAACATGCATTCTTATCATTTTTATAATAACAAATCCAATGCGTTCCACTTCCCATAATCGAGTCTAAATTCACAATTCCACATTCAAATTTCTTAACTTTTCAGGTAATGTATCTCTCATGAAGATTCCTCTAAAATGTTTAATATTTTTGCAGATTTCTTCCAATTCCCCGAATGTTAAAGGTTTAAATTTTTTTTTCAATGTTTGATTTCACGTAATTCAAAGTTTTTTCATCTAATCCAGATCCTGTAACATCTTTCCAACTCTTTATTTAACCAATTTAAAATGTTTCGAACAATAGGAATCACATCTTTTTTAACGATTGGAGCAGCTTTACGAACATAAGGAACAACATTTTTAACAACTGGAATATTTTCTCCAAAATCTAATAAATCTTTCAAAAGTCCACCATTTTTAAGTTCTTTCAACTGATTATAAGAAAATTCTATTCTGGTTCCTTTATTGTTTTTCTTATGTTTTTCGAGTTTATTGTATTGTCTATTTGTTAAAAATATCTTATCTTCGCCATTTTTTAGTTGATCTATTTTAAATTGAATACTAACGGGTATGGGGGGGGTGGGGGGGGGGGGGGGTGGGGGGGGGGGGGGGTGGGGGGGGGGGGGGGTGGGGGGGGGGGGGGGTGGGGGGGGGGGGGGGTGGGGGGGGGGACAATGCCATATAGTTTCAGTTGCTTAGTAAAAAAAAAAACCCACTAATATGAGTTTTAAAATAGCCAAATCATATAATCCTTCAAACGTATATACATCTCAAGTTGTCACTGTTACTTAATCCACTCCAATATACAATACAATTTCGAAATGTCATATATATTTTTATTCATAGACTTAACGGATAAATTATAAACATATTCCACTATAATGTTTGTAACAGTCGATATCATTTATTGAATATTGGCATTATAAAAACTATATTAAAAATAAGGATCTATATTACTGCGTCACCATAGTATTTGCCTACACATAACGTAGCTAAGGTTAATTTTATTGAATTTCGTAATTTAGCACCAGATCACTTTCCTTTTTATTGCAGCGTCTGCCATCTGATTGCACAACTGTCCCAGACTAGACTCCTGGAGTCATGTTCGTCCTGAAGAGAGATTTGAACTTCGTATGTGCTTCCTAGTTGATAATTGCTCAAGGTTTCAGCTCTTTTTTTATCCGTAATTTATGATCTCTGTCTTCCTACCAAGGGTCTTTTGGTAGGGAAATGAAACAAGGAGATGTCCACACAGCAATTGTCAGCAGCTAATGTCTACTAAATCCATTTCTCAAACTGTCAGACCTTATGTTCGTTTGGAATCCCATGAGCAGAGTGCTTTGCTTTTTGTCTTACTATAACTTAAATATTATTAGCAATCATACTATATTTCATTTATAAAATTACAATAAACGTTAAACTTAGGGTTATCTATACAAGTTCAAGTTAAGCTTTGTACTAAAAATTAAAACTTTAATATTTTCTTTTTTCATTGGTATACTAGTAAATAATTGTAAATTGTGTAGTTTTTTTAATATATAAATAAATAGAACACTTTTTATCCAGTATTTCATTGCATCTAAGTAAAATACCTCATTGAATTACTATTTTATTTGAAATTAATTGTTTATACAACTCTCATGATTACATTGACAATATATTCTTTGCGTGAAACATGTATTTTGGAATTGACGGTTAACAATTATGCATATTTAAGTATATAAAATATGAGGAAATAATCGTATCATAAAATATGATCAGACCATTGCTTATCACTCTTTAAGAAACTTGATTAGACGTTAAAGCATTCGTAACCTTCATTGGAAGGTAGTTATCGGAGTTTCGTGTTTTGTGAAGGGTATCATGCCAACGAAATTCGTTTTTATTACTTAATCTTTTAGGTTTATTATAGAGTATATTCGATAGCAAACAAATAAATTCAAACCTTTCGACATGTTTCTTTGGGATTGTGCAATAATATGTATCTATATCTTTTACTACAATAACATATATATCTTTATTGCTATAAATAAGAAAACTATCATTGAACAAGAAGTTGTGAGGCAATACATTTTGGAACCAATTTACATATAGTTTCTTCATTATATTTTCTTGAGGTAGCCCATGTAGAAAATTTATACCAGCTTGGTTGCTTGTATCTTCTCATCTGTGCTGAGCAGGTCCAATAATCTCGCAATACCTTGTATCGTAGTTGAGAACATCACGACCTCGTAACTATTTTCGGCCGCAAAACCGACAACACTGTCGCAGAATTAGTTTTCCCCTGGTTAAAATGATTCGGCTGGTAGTAACGCTAGTCCCATTACACCTCTGTTACACGAAATAATACCGTTGACATTTAGAGACTTGATTTTTGAGACTCGTTTAAAAAAAACAGCAAAATTTTTGGAGACATCGCAAAATATGTATTTCAATTGTTCATTTAATTTTTAACAAAAATATTTTTACATAGTCGAATGATTCCGATTAGTTTTTATTTTAGTAAGTTGTTTCAAACTTCTCAATTTAACAGTTTGATTCACAAATCTCTTTTAATGCAGTCACATTCTTCTTGTATTTTTTTTAAACTGTTACTCAATTTGAATAATTGCGGCACACATGATTGGATATGGCAGGGCTATGAAAGACAAAAACTCTCTAAATATGTCGGTCACACCGTTATCTACAGCACCACGTGACTCTCTCGTTGGTAACTTGATCAACCATTGTAGATTGATATAAATATCTATCAGCTATCAGAATCGACTTTAATATTACTAGAATATTCTTAATATATCCGAATAATATACTTTCTGAACTTTCTGAGGGATCTATAAACCCATACACACAAAGATTGAGCCAGCCATTACACAGATAACTGAATATCCTAGAGCTCAATAGTGCAACGCTGGCCACCTTTAAAATTCAATCTATTAAACAAGTGCGTCGGTTTCCGCCCAACAATAACCATTTGTTGACTTCAATTTATAGCACCATTTACTGACCATCGACTGGCACTGAATGTGATCCTAGCTTGGGCTCTACTGTACATTCCTGGAGCTTCCTAGTTTGACTACGGATTTATGTTAACAGAAAATATTAGTTAATTGAAATTATTTTTTTAAATTTAAATTTACTTCAGGTTTGAATTTTGGGATTGACAATACTAATTTTGTTTAGTGAATATTCCCAAAATTAAAGGTCATTCTCATCTAAGATATTTTTCTCAGTTAGATAATGTATAGAGAATCGCTGGAACTTTTAAGAACAAGTCCTAAGATGCCAGAGCCTACATTGAGCTAAAATTAATATATGTAATACTTAGATTCAAACCTTTAGAAATATACGTTTGTTTTTATTATACATTTATATAAATTTGTATTCTTTACTACTCCCTTTTAACTCAAATTATTGAGTCCTTATATAAATCACTGAACTTTATGCTATTGTTACTTTTTGAAGTGAAATATTCTTTAGCGAGGTTGGAATACTATTTTAGTAGAGAGGCTTCTAGAAAGATTGCTTCTTAATAAGTTTAGAGCAAAACAATAGCAAAAGTGTTTAACAGTTTATAGAAGTTGTTTATTGTATCCATATCGTTACTTGCTAATTATTACTTTAATCCATTCAACTCATACAACGTTTTACTTCCGCTGTCAAATATATCACACGTATCCGCGGTACTTTCGCTTATAGCTAATAGTATAGCGAAGGATTTACGTATACAATTGCAATGCAAGGTGAGAAGTTTGACGGAGGCAGGCTGAGTGTTATTGTTCGTAAATTATATATTGTAAGTTCACATTAAGATAAAATATTTATCTTAGCTATTATAATGAAATTTTTTATCGTTATTCAACATCTAGCTAAATGTTTTCGTATTTAAATTAATATAACGAACAATACCAAACATATTATAGAATGTAAAACATTTTATATTCATAGAGGTGTTGCATTACTGAATGCAACCTGAAACAAAAACTTTATATAGCCACAGTATAGGTTAACAATAATTTATAAATGCGCTAACTGTGACCTACTTTATAATTCAATGCTGAACTACATAATCAAAGTTTATAATATATTAGGAATTTCGTATTAAACAAAGGTATAGAAATAAGCTAGGGCCATTATTATCCCACAGCAAACGATTCTTTTTTAATATCTAACTGGTGGAATAAACTGTTTCATATACAGTTGCATCAATTCCCCAATAGTTTGTCGCTCCTTTCCCTTTTTTCACGCTGCAACAAATTCTGCAGTAAAGATTATTTTACTTATTTCAATATATTTTTTGACAACATTAACTCGGTCTGTAAATCTCATATCTGTATACGTATGGAACTTCCACTATATTACGTAATTAAGTTTTAAAAAATATTTATATAGAAACTATTGCAAACCAATGAATAAAGTAGTATTATTAAAAACATATTTGAAATGTAACAGCAATATAACCAAGGGAAGCTGTTAAGCTGTTCCCTTCACCCTAAAATATAATCAAGTTACTGGCTTATAATATACGAACGATTGTCCCCAGCTGTAACCCTAACCACCGGTCTTATTGAAAATGAAAGTGGAAAGTACATCCTCAAGCTATACGACGTAACTGTCCTTTGCTTCTGAGTTTACAGAACTGATTGACAAAGTATTGAACATGTAAACTAAGCAAAAAGTGAAACTAAAATTTTTGTTTATGCTAATTACTATAGTTACATACTTGTTTTAACCTAACATAAAATTAGTGTACATAATAGTTTACAATTAAATAAACTATTTATATTTTTATCGCATCTTTAGGGAAAGTTTCTCATTTGATATATATGATACAAATTTAATAAAATGCGTTTGTTTATTATTTTGAAGTTTAACATTATTTATGAAGTTATTAATGTTTTACACAATTAAATATAAGATAGTGTAAAACACGGAAAATCTAAAAAGCAATTTGATGTAGTTATTAATTATATTTTTCAAAGTCCCACATTTCAACTTATAAAAATAAGGTCGTAAAGGTGAACGAGGCTTATAAATAAATAATCATATGCAGATAGTACAGCCGACTATAATACACACTTGAATGGTGAAGCATGAAGGTATTTTAATGGACAAATATGCAGATAGTATACCCAAAAATAAGTTAATAAATATTATGATATACTAGATAGGTATATTTAGTAACGGCATTAAATAATAACTTTCTGCTTCCCTATTGAAATCAATTCAGTAAAAGTAATGTTTACCAAGTGTATATATGTTCCTAGTATCGTCCACCTTTTCGCATTTAACAATAAAACAACTCTTAAGTAAATAAATATTACTATGATGTAGTGATAAAACATCCTTAGATTCAAATCAACGTAATTAAATGATAATTCTTTCGGTATACTCGGTTATATTATTTATGATTAATGCACAATTTTAATTGTTTTGTGAAAATTTATCTGAATCATGCAGTTCAACGAGCGGCTCATCATTATTGCATTCTAAGAATTTATATTTCTAATTATCTCCGTAAGTAGCTATTTACATATCTTGGATGCTGAAAATGTTGTCTGCTTTGTAAAAATACTATAACTGTGAATGACCAATAACAACTGCTATTAAATACACAAAGTTAGTGGTTTGTTGATGAAATAGTTACTGAAATATTACTTTTCATTTAATATGTTTACATTATATAGTTATATATAACAGACTAACCGAAATATTACAAATGTACGTAACATTTATTTACAAATTCTAGTATACTTTGGTAATCGTTCGCAATATTTCCATACATTTTCTGTTAGGTTGTCCAATACATGAGTTTAATCTTAGACTAAATTGATGTAGTTTTGATATTAATAATTATACGATATTATAAATGCGGAGATTAAAACCAATAAATAAATGTTTCAGGTCAAGTCCGGTTTATATGATCTTATTACATTAGAATTAACCTTATATTGTATGTAATACGAGGGTCAAAATTAATTTAAGACGGTCGATTAAAAGCCGCATTTGTATTGAAGTTATTATCATCAGATAAATTGAGATTTTACTGATTTATATTTTTTTTGAAATTCCAAAAAATTGTATCAGGACAGTAAAAAATTACATGGTTTATAAAACATGTCAAAAAAGGTTTGAAACGAAATATTAATGTATATAACAGTCAGAACATGGAAAGTAGTCTCGTCACTTATATCAGAAATACCGGAGATTAAAAGCTTCAATATTTAAGGAGGAGAACTTTCCTTTTGTATTTTGCAATTTGACGTGGCTTATAGAAGTTCATTAAAGGTTTTATAACTTCACGACACTACTACGTAAGTTCTGATAAGTTATAAACTTTTTTCTAAATTTTAATTCTTTCGTATCATACAGCAAGTTTTTAATGGGATACAGTGTAAAAAATTAAACTTGAAAATTGTAATAGGTGTATACAAGTGAATATAGCTTTATACCAACATTAAGTGGGAAAATTTTTTATACGGGTAAACATAAATCTTATATTGTGTTACATTAAATTCTATAAAGCAAACATTGAATTGTAGTAATGGTGAAGTAGTAACACAAATAAAGTCTACTAGTATATAACATAAAGGGTATAACGTAAGTTACTTTTATGGATAATGTTATCACCATAGTTAAAAGTTTAAATGTAGGTCCTGGAGATGAATAAAAGAAAATGCAGATTAATCATACATTTTTGCAATACGATTTGATGTCTTGATGAACCAATTTTCGAAAAAGTAATAATATGCATAAAAACTAAATATATATTTGCCTTGTTATATGTCAGCAAGAGTAATCTTAATCGCAAGTGTCCCAAAACACGTTTTTGTTTTATAGCTCATGACGTAGGGGTTAAGCCTTTAAATTTATCATGGACTTTTATATACATTAAAAGAAAATACCAGTAGACCTTTTTGAATATAGAGCTGAGAGAAGGGTATTCCATACCGTGGTATAAATTGGAATTGTATTTTCCATACCATATAGTGATATAAGTTTATTCCACTCATTAATTTTCTTTACTTATTATGGAAGTTATGTATGTCAAAGAGAAGCCGATAAAAAAAAACATATTAAAATTTATTGCTTTCGAACATACGGTGCGAGCAGCAAATAAAGACTAACCATTACCATAGTCTGTTCGGAGTAAATAAATATTTGCTCCTCGTGACATGAATAGTAACTATGTTTCCATTCCCAGTGGGAAAGGCGTTATAGTTTTGCTGCTTAAGAGATTACGTACTTCACATATTTGTCTGCATTTAATCAGAATTTCTGTTTAAAAGTTTTTTAATCTATGTTTTTCTTGAAGAAATAGAAAACATAGAAGAGGTTATAGCTCTCAAACAAGGATACTCATTACACTAAATTATAACAGTTTTATGAAAGTATAAATAATAACTATTTTTAATAGCAACGTACAGTGAGAATAAAAGCAATACTTCTGTTATATTACGGAATATAACTTTTGGTGCGATGCGGCCAAATGTCCATCCAACATCGTCTCAATCAAAATTACAGCTTAAAATAATTAGTCTATCACAGATACTATAAGTTCACATAGTTTATAATTATTTATAATTCAGTAGTAATTTCATAACAAATCAACTAAATTCTCATTGTCCTGGTACATTTCAACATATTAGATGTATTGGTTACACCGGTTTCAAAACTATGTATGTATAATAACCACAATGTGTCCAGTAGTACCAACCAAGATCAGGTTTTCCTCTTAAAGAAGCCTCTCATTCACACTGTGCACATATCAAATTTGCAAGCAAATCCTTTGGCATTACTTTCGTTGAATTTGTAGCTCCATTTATGGGGTTTGTTTATTATACAATTCCAAGTAATTTTTAGTTTTTGTAACACAAGTTTGGTCGTCACTTGATGGTGTGGCTCTCATGGGAATAGATAAGAATTTCGAATTGAGATGCTCAATAACTGGCTGATGGTCGGTTGGCACTTCGTGTTGGGAGTTATTGAAAGATACATTTCAGCGCAAAATTATAAATCTACGCGCATGTTTTCAAAAATGCTCAAACTCATACAATTTATAATCGTTCCAAGTCCTCCAAGAGGGCGCCACATGTCAAGCTTTTGCGGTTATAGATCGAGGAGAATTTTATGATTCTCAAAACTTTTTCTTCTTCTCTATTAGAATATTTGTTTTGTTCACCTGAATTCATTTGAGCCCTTTAAGGAAAACTGAATTTTCAAACCTAAAAAGTTAATTATACTTTAACATGGAACCCCGAACCATGTGTTGACAAATAGCCCTTCACGCTTCACGCAATGTTGTCCCATTTCTCTCATGCCAACCAATAACAAAATGAGATTCAAAATGTAAACTGTTACATGTCGTGTGACGTATTACTACCTTGTTTCTATGTAGGAAACACTTCGAGTTCGATGATGATGCATGCTACTCCATGGCATTTAGTTGAGCGTTAACATACATTTTAACATACGTCTTAAGGTAACCCAAAAAGAAAATATTACAATAAATAATTTTAGCTGCCGGATGATGCTAAATTTCTTTTGCTTATGATCAGCTAGTTGTCAGCAGGACATCTCGGTAATAACATAGGCGAAGCCTGGTTACGCGATACGTGATGGGGTGCACTCCTGTTCTGTCGAATACAGCAGTTATTCAACACGAATACATTGATTTACATTTCCAAAGCATGACATACTCGAATTTCAATAATAATACTTTATGTTCTAAACAAATAATATTTCAATAGATGCATAAATAACTGTATTACTATATGTAGCTCTATATTGATAATGAATATAAGCTATTGATATAAATATTAATTCCAGTATCCAAATTGCAGGATACACAAAAAATGTCTTTATTGAAATCTCACAAGAATAAATCACGTCTTATACAATGGATTACTTCTTTTCTTAGCGTTATTTTCCGACGTTTTTGATAAATTTAATGAAGAAAGGTTCTGAATTTGCTTGATAATGTGTTTTTTACCTCACATAAACAAATGATTTTGTTTGAAAGTGTGATATAACGAATTTCTTTTATCTAACGATAACGTCTAAAGAGTATTTATTTAATCAAACACACCATTTTTTAATTTTTAATATAATAATTTGTTCTGTTCTCTATAAGTTTCAAACAGAGATATGAGTAACGTTTGTACATGTTATAAATTATATACATACAAAAATTATTATAAAAAAATTCAGGTGAACTTCCCACGTATTATAAGAAAATTTTCAAACATATTTAGACTAATTACAAGAAATATAATCCTATTACATATTTATAATCTGAATGATATTATAATTTTAATATAGTACACGTTTAGCAATACCCGTATTTCTTCCTGTTTTTCATTCAATAGAGATACTATTTGTGATATGTTTTTGAAAGTATGAGGTTAATAGTAATCATCGAGTACATAATGACATCTGAACCAAATTCTATTTATATTTAAATAATAAAGAACCTGAGCGTTTACAAGTGACCTAAGCATTAATATGATAAGAAAGACAAGTATGGTGTTGTGATTATACATTTTGCTAAATGTGATTTTAAGAATTTCAAACGATACACGAAACAACATATTAATTAACAACTATTATCGTTTTTATATGTTTCCAAAGCCAACTTATACCTAAAGAGACACTAAACCGTCATACTAATGTTGCTTATTTGACGTTAATTAAAACAATATTTATAGAACTTAACGTATTAGCTCATTGTGTATATCGGAGTACATCCGTTTGTCATTTTCAACTTATTACCTGATCAAATTATCCCGTGCACAATGTAATTATGAACAAACTTCAGCTATTAAACTTTGGACTGGAGCAACAAGATTGTGAAGAGAATGGTAGTATGAGCTGAAAGATAACATATTCTTAATCACAGTTGTTTCTGCTATAGTTTTCCTAATCCATAGTAAACAGTTGGAACACTCTTATTGTCCTCCTTGTTTTCAATTGTGACTAATAATAAATGTAATATTATTAATCCCCCTCAATTTATTCGATACATGAGAAAAACATTGCTTCCATACAATGCATTACTTCAAATTAGCTGAACGTGTTTAATTTAGTTTTCGCTTACAAAATGAAATGAAATGAAAAATGTCTTTATTAGAGGCGAAGTTAGGACTATAAAGTCCTCTCTACCACATAACCTCGCCAATGTGTCTTTTAAAGTGTTGCATAACACACAATGTTTTTAAAATGCTGGTTGAGGTGACTTTTCACACACACACACACACACACACACACACACACACACACACACACACACACACACACACACACACACACACACACACACACACACACACACACACACACACACACACACACACACACACACACACATATATAACATATATCATATATTAGTTTGGTTATTTAAACGTATATGTGACAGATACGGCCAAATACAAAATAATGGAAGTCATTAAAAAAGTAAGGGCTCTGTGGTGTAATGGTCGCACATTCACCCGGTAAGAGAGAGATCCGGGTTCGATTCCCGGCGGAGCAAGTACTTTTTTTTTGTAAATTTGATACAATGAAACAATACAAATGGAGTTTTTTTTTTAAATTAAATTTGGCTATTGCCACCTATACAAAATTAATAAATGTATCTAATTATTTAAGTATGTATTAGTAACTAGATCTACTAATATCACAGTTTAAACAATGTTTTCTGAATAATATTTTTATTTTGACAACTTGATCTAGTATAAGAGTAAAGCTAGCACAATTTTTAAAGCCAATGATTTTAATTATTAAGTCTTCTTAATTGCCCTTAGCAAGTTTCCTAAAAAAACCTTTTCGAAGTTATTTATCAAAGTCTGTATTATTAATTACTTTAATAGTATATCAACAAATCTAAACCTTTAATTCTTATATGTTTTTATCTTGTATTATTGAAACAGTTTCTTTCCCAAAAGTAGTATTTAATTTTAATATATATGTAACAGAAATGAGTTTTCTGTAGATGGAGCTTATATTGGTACTGATAACTTACTTACATTAAAAAAAAAAAATCCAATATTTAATACTTTTATTATTTTGTGAGGCCTTTCGATATCAAGGATATCTTCTTCAGACACATCACAAAAGTAAAAGGTTTTACTTTTGTGATGTGTCTGAAGAAGATATCCTTGATATCGAAAGGCCTCACAAAATAATAAAAGTATTAAATATTGGTTTTATGTAATTTAGAAATGAGTTTATTGACAAGACAAAATGTATTTAAATTAATAGTGAAGAATATTTAGTTTCAATCGACGTTTCTTATTTGTATCCCAATATCCCTACGAAATGTAAGTTAAATATTATAAGTAATGGTTTACATCAATTGATCTAACACTAGATTAAATTAGGGAATATGTAATGGTTACTGATTTTATGCAGGTCTCCAATCCACTTTACAATTCTAAAACAGTTTTAAAAACAAATCGAAGGAACAGCAATGGGAGCCCTTTATCATTTTTTATTGCTAACATTTTCTAACAAATTTTGAATTAAATGCGAAACAAAATATGACATTTTCCAGAGTTTGGTTACGTTATTTTGGTGATATGTTCGTAATATTTAATAAAAACCAAGATCTTCAAAATTTTATTAACCAATACAATTTATTTTATTCAATTATTAAATTTACTTTAAAAATTGAAACAAATTCTTCCATGTCATTTTTAGATGTACTAGTGAAAAGGAATGGCGACATAGAATATGACATTTAAGATACGCGCCCACTCGGTCAGTACAGCTGGTACGGTCGTCATGGCCGTCACAAAATTCTTTAGAGGGGGTGCGAGCACTGATCGGGTGTTCTGCACTCACCTCTATTCGCCTTCCGCTAAAACAGAAGTCAGTTTACGAGAGAATGTGTTGAAAGATGGACGTAGAACATGAAATTGCGGTAGTGAGTGCGTTTTTTTTTATAGAAGAAGAGGAGAATTTTAAAATACGAAAAAAGAAGGTTTTGGATTCATAACAGTAACAGAAGATTTGTGATAAATTTTCACACTCTCTTCCTGGACCTTGTGAAAGGTGACCTTAAGTTTTTTAGTACTTCAGGATGACTCACGACAAGTGTGAAACACTAATACTGATGCTGGTAGCAAAATTGTATAGAGAAGAGACTAATCGAAACTTAAACTGATTATTGACATCCTAATGTTTGAAGAAACTGAAAACAAACCTGGTAGTTTCATTGCAGCTCCACTTTTTCCCCAGAAATATGCCTCATATTGTAAAGTTTTCTTCATATTTTTCAACACGCACTAACCATTGTACTAACATCCATCCTTGTTACGTTTAGGATTTCAACTGACCACGAGCATAACAGAGAGTTGACTTCGTAAAACGCTGTAAACGGCGTACCGACCTTCCAGAACGCCCGAAGTGCGCGCTCACTTGATCGGTCGGGCGGATCCGCCTACACGGAAATATCCTACAGTTCTTAGCGCCAGACTTTCTATCGGACATACCGAAGGTACGGTACACCGTTGGCGGCCGTGACGACGCAGTGAGCGCACGCTCATTTAATTCCATAGAATTAAATGAGGGATTTTTTTCAAAAGTTGAAAAACATATTTTCAACTTTTGAAAAATCCCTTACGACCCAGTGGGCGCGCAGCTTTACAGAAAACCCACTTACAACCACAGATACATACCACACGATTCGAACCATCCATCCTCCCATAAAAAGACCTTATATCCATACTATGATTACTAGATTGCCTACAATACCTCAAAATAACGATGAGTACAAGAAGGAACTTTCATTTAAACAATGATTTTGGACTGATTCAAAATTCACTCTTCCTTTAAAATAAAGCTAAATTATTTTTGACTCAAACTGTTATATTTATTTGATTTTTAACTATTCAAATCTTGTATTAGGCTTCATTGAGCTGTTAATTGTTTCAAATTGTAAAACATGTATACTATTTCAATTGTTGATTCACAACTGACGATGGCATCTTCGATGTCGTGAGTTCTCGTATAGAACATTAAAACTATTGGAACATTAAAATTATTGGACAATAGTGAGTTTTCTTTTGTAAAAATAGTTTAACTAGTTAAAATAGTTTTGGAAATAGGTTATAATAGCTCCTACTTCAATGAACAATTATAATATTTAGCTTAATACAGATGTATAAAAATAATCCACCAATAGTTAAATAAAGATTGAAACATTATTAAATATAAATACGTTTAGTATCTTATGTTACCGTAGTAGTTATTCTAATACTAACACTTCATACATGATATACGTTAATATAACCATATTAAGTATCATGTGTAAATTAACAATTACCATGTGTGATGTAATTATAATAGGCAGACTGATTATTACGCTTATTAGCCACGTTCCTAATTAGAGACGTGACCCTTGAGGGTCTGGTGTGAACAGCTGAGCTGACGAAGTCTTCTTTAAGCGAGCATCTGAGCATTGCCAATTGACATGTTACACCTTTATTAGAAAATACAAACTATTTACAATCAAAAATGTTTGTAAGGGTTCTATTGCGCTTATGTTAAATGTATCATTGTACTTATATTTTAATATAATATAACACCAAAATCTTTAAAAACACCAGGTGATAATGCAATAGATTTGTATTTGAATATTGCACAATTTCAAAAATTGACATACACTCAAGAAATAAAACGGAACAAACAGGTTAATAGTGTTGTACTATTTTGTTATTTAGTTAAATGATTCTGAAGATTGTCGTAACATCGCAAACACTAATATACATATTAGTATAATCCAATATATAACACTGATGGGTACAGCAAGAGCTGAAACGCATCTCAATCAATTAAGCGTTAATGGTGACCTCTTTTCTCCTCTTTAATCAGTTTGAAATGTTTCGATGTGACATCGAATTCTAAACAAACACCTAACCTGATTATTTATCGGTTTTCAATTATTAAGTTACCAGAGGTTTAATGGATGTTTTTTTGACTTGGTTCAGATGGATTGGATTGTTTTTGGTTTTTTTTAGTTCAGATATTCATTTATTAATTTATTTATGTCATTTAATTAATTTTTAAATTCTACACTCATTGCATTAAAAACACGTGCACAGTGTATACTTGTTTAAACCACGTAAACTAGACCCAATAAACGGATACTTTGGGAAATATTATGATGCATAGTGTTCTTTTTTTAAATATAATTTGGAATTATTTCGAGTATAAAATTCTTTTTTACAAGAATTTCACTTCGTTAAATCCTTTACTCTCCGAAAATTAAAAAAAATAAGACACTAAGGCCTATATCCTGATTTTTGCCATAAAGTCCTTGTACACATCCATAGCTAGGTAACTCCAAACTATGCTCTTGGAAATTTCGGACATTTTTATCGTCTTTTTAGTCAGCCCAATTTAGTTGTTCTCATATTTCTCGAGAAATAGGTAAAATCATGAATATTTTATATACTGATACAATCTTTTATTTACCTTTGAGAATCTCGAATTAGTTTACAAAGGCTTTGATTACGGAAGAGTTTTTACAGCATGTGACTTGCCAATAGTGGTGCTATGTATTATCAAGGTTAGGCTGTGGATGTAAAGGTTCGGTGCCTATGGTGTAAAAAATAAGGGTTCTCACGCGGGTGGAACCGTTTAGCGAATCTGAAGATCCATACTACAAAAATCTTATTATTTTATCAGTAATCCCAAAGAACTACCTACGTCAAATTGGGACAACTTTTGCTGATGATGATGCCCTTGCAGGTTAAATACAAATGGTTTTCATGAGACCAACTAATTCAACAAATCAATTTGGTAAGGTGTATGTACCTGTTATATGAACGATTAACCTTCAAATATTAGGTTTCTTTAGAAACTAATTTATTCTGAATTTTCCGCATTGCCACTATAGTTCTTCATAAGGTGATTTTGTAGGATTTTTAATTTCTTATTCTTTCTTCTTCTTAAACTTCTTCCAGTTGACAATGTGAGCTATGTCATAATGACTTCGTGAATTTAGTTTAAAATCGATTAAATAACATGCACTTAATATGCGAGAAAGCAAACTAGTTGACATTTTTAAAGGCATATTGACAATCAGAAAAACATGAAAACTGTCCTCATTCATTTAAAGCTTAAGACTGAGTAATTTAGTATATTAAGTCTAAGTTTAATTGTTTCAAAACCACAACATGTTGTTTTAAACTATTTAGTAGTGACAATTTGTATAAGAAAGAATAAGTAAATGGTATTCTCAAAACTATATTGCTATTGCTCCTTAAATAAATAAATTATAAACATTTCTGTCATAATTGTTTCAACGTTCCATTACTTCAGTAGTAAAATGTTTTAGGAATAAAAAATATAGATAATAAAACAATGAAATATATAATTGTTATAATTTATTATAGTTCAATTCAGGAGTCTATAGCCTTAATATATACTGTAAATGCATTAATATAAATACAGGACTGGGTTAAGTTGAACAGCGTCACCATTTACAGTGTATACCTCTCCCCCAATTACTCCGCGCGAGAGTATCTGGAAAGTTTGGAAGCGCTGGAAGACAGTCTCCGAAACGTCCCTGGGCGTGTTATAGTGGCGGGTGACTTCAACGCCTGTGCGGTCGAATGGGGTATGCCCTTGACTAACGTGAGGGGAAGACATATTTTGGAGATGGTCTCGAAACTCGATTTGGAAGTCGTGAATAGAGGGACAAATCCGACCTTCCGAAGCACTCTCGGTGAGTCAATACCAGATATTACAATGGCATCGGCCGATTTGTTCCCTTTAGTAGCGTAATGGCGAGTGATGGACGTCTACACTGCTAGTGACCACGATTTCATCGCTTTCCATCTTATCGATAATCGGCTGCCGCGGCGAGCGAATACCCGAAACACTCTTGGCTAGAATCTGGCTAAGATGGACAGGGGAAAACTCGTCGAGCAGCTAGATCGTAGTATCGAGACTGGTGTTCCGGGGTTTCCCGAGTCCACCGTAACAGCTGAGGTTGAGGTTCATATCGACTCTTCCATGAAACTGATAGAACACGCTTGCAATTCGTCAATGCCTCGGAAACGACCCTACCGGGGCCATCGCCAAGCCTTCTGGTGGACGGACGACATCGGCGAGCTCAGGAGAACTGCACTAATGTGATTTCGGCGATCGTGGAAGCTCTCTTCCCAAGTCACTCTGTTTGGCGGGAGGAGAGAGTAGCGAGAGCGGTTCCAGACGTTCCCATTTTTACGGAGCAGGAGTTTGTAGCGGCGGTGTCTAACATGCGCAACAAGAAGGCTCCAGGACCTGATGGCATTCCAGCTGAGGTTTTGAAGGTTGTGTTGTCGAGTTATCCGTTCTTGCTGCTGAATATGTTTAATGCATGTTAATGCATGCGAGATGCCCCACGACGTCTTCCTCGTGGGTTATGCTGATGACGTGGCTGCAGTCATCACGGCAAGGACTCCGGACTTGGCACAGTTACGTCTTAATCAGGTAATGATTCAGGTCAACGCTTGGATGACGAGCCATGGACTTGAGCTGGCGGTCGCCAAGACCGAAATCGTTGTGCTCACTCGACGGAGAATCCCCACTCTGATCTCTATGAATGTGGGGGGTGTCGAGGTTCGGACAAGGACTGCGGCGAAGTACCTGGGTGTGTCACTCGACTGCCGTCTTCGGTATTGGGAGCACATTCAGGCGGTGTGTGACAAAGCCTTTAAGGTGGTTATGTCTCTGGACAGGCTGATGGCTAACGTAGGAAGCCCTAGGTCAAGTATGCTGGTCATCGAGAGACAGACCGTCTTCCGGGAGGCTGCCGAGCGGGGTAGAGAGGATGTCTTGGCTGCTGCCAGGGTGGCGACTCTGCAGGTTTGGCAGCGGAGGTGGACGGAAGGATCGGACGGTCGCTGGACGTTCCGTCTCATTCGAGAGCTTAAATCCTGGATAGATCGTGGCCACGGGGAGATAGATTTCTACCTGTGTCAGTTCCTGACGGGGCACGGTTACTTTAGGAAATACCTCTACAGGATGGGAAAAGTCAGGTCGCCTCGGTGTACTTACTGCCCGGAGGAAGATGATGATGTTCATCACACCTTCTTCACTTGCGGGCGCTTCACCGAGGCCAGGCGAACGCTCGCCACCACAGTTGGCGATGTTTCGGCAAAGACCATTGTGGAGATGCTGCAGAGTGAGGACGCCTGCAATGCAGTCACCACTCATGTACATGCGATCCTTCATCAGAAGCGTTAAGACGGATGCCTGGCTGACCCCTAGCTTCCGAAACAAGTACGAGTACTTCAAAAACTGTAGTACAAAAAGCAAAATTCAATGTAAAGAATCAAAATCTTTTTAAAAAGCTAATAATATAAAAAATATTACCCTAACAGCTTTAACCTCTTGTGTTATAAACCCATGTTTAGGAGTACAGTTAGTTTATTGAACAACAACCTCCTCGTATCCAAGGTGTTTATGACACTTCAGTTCATAATTCATCTTTACTGAAAACATGTATCAACCAACCAAAATTAACTAAAAATTAGGTGCATTTTTAGTTCTAAATAAATAAATATTCCATAACAAATTAAAAGACTTCTGGCTGAAAAAAAGATCTGTTGCTGAATTAGTTCTATGTCCGGTCAATCTAAATTAACAACCCGTCTTCTTAATAAAAAGCTTTTAGTGTGTTTACATCAGAGGTTGTATATATCGATTCTCAGAAAACAATATTATTCAATACTAGCATAAGTTAATAAATATCATGAAAATCAAGGATACAATAAGCAGTTACTATAGTTAACACTTCAGTGTCAGACTGCACGTGTTCATATTATTTTAATAATTCACTACTATGTAAGTTTTTTAGTTACTTAGTTAATAAGTACTAAATAAAATATTTTCATTTTAAAGATAATCTTAGAAATACATCTGATCAAGTAACATTTATGATAATAAAATCTGTACGGTATTTACATATTTAAATATAAAACATCACATTATACAAGCAGTTGCACTCGTTGAATTTTATAATGTAATTGATTACTCTAGATATTCTTTGATTAATGAGGAATATTAAAACTATTCTTCGAACTTGTGTAGATGAATGCAGTATAGTGTAGGTGTGGTTAAAAATCTAGTACTCGAATTAACATCTTATAGTTTCTTATTCTGGTCACAGATGTTTAAAAATAAAAGTTTTCTTCTAGTATAGATATAAAGAATTATACAAGAAAGAAGTTATAATAGCTCACACATCAACCTGGTATTGGTATCGAAGTGGCCAGGGGCCTCCTATAGTGTTTAATACACTTCCTAACTCTTTTATAACCGTCATTGTTTAGTAGTAACTATCATTGTCACGTATTTCGTTAAACTATAGTATAGAATGTTTGTAGAAGTAAAATTCAAATAAACTACCACATTGTAATATTAAAAGGACCATATATTCACTCAGTAATAACATAAAATTAACTAATTATTGTAATACTAAGAAAATTACTCAAAAATGTATATTTTTACAATACTAAACAGTAATAAAAATAAAACCTGAGTATAATATTAGTTTTTTATAAAGTGCTGGTGTGAGAATTTAGACTGTATTAAAGTAACTTCAGCATTACATTATTTTATAATTTGTTACCTCTATGATCTTACAGTCAAGTATTGCATACCTGTAGATGTTATTCTAATAGAGTACTTAAGAAAACTTAAGTTACTTATAAAGTTTTGCAAAAAAGGAAGATTTAAGAAACGGCTTGACTTTTTAATATACTTTTGTGCCTCGACCCTGTCTGTAACTTGCAGTTGTTACGGCATCGTTTGCGTACTTAAGATTCAATACATACACCTCGTACAATGCTACAATGCACTTGGCTGGTACAATCGTGCCTAAATCCTGCATATTGCGCATCTAGGTTACAAGTTAATGTTATGTACCAAATTTAATATATCAATATTTCATCCCTATTTATAACGTTAATAAGTCAGTTAGAACATCACCTTTCATTATACAGGGTGTACATAAAGTCCTGCACAGGTATAATATTTTCTGAACGATAACATATAAATCAACAAGATTTGGTATATCAATGCTACACCTAAAAATCTACTTTTTGAAGGTACTATCAGTTTTCTGTAATATCATGGGGACGTCCCGCAAGGAGTCAGAAGGAAATCTTAAATAGGAGCATAGGTCAATATGGACATCATTTTAAAGGGCTTATCTAGCAGAGTTTTAATGCCGTAAACCGCACTCAAAAAGATTGATCCAGTACAAAATGGCGGCTGTTCAAAGATTTTACTTGGTTACATTTTATTAGTAGCCATAACCCCAGTAAAGCAAAACTGCAACCAAACGAATACTGCAGCTAACTACTACATTATGCTTGTCAGGTTTTCCCCGTTATCAATATATTAGGACCAAATTTGTAACCCTTGAGGATAACTAATGTCATAATTGACTTCTGTACAACTGACAAGCATAATGTAGTAGTTAGCTGCAGTATTCGTTTGGTTGCAGTTTTGCTTTACTGGGGTTATGGCTACTAATAAAATGTAACCAAGTAAAATCTTTTACAGCCGCCATTTTTGTACTGGATCAATCTTTTTGAGTGCGGTTTACGGCATTAAACTCTGCTAGATAAGCCCTTTAAAATGATGTCCGTATTGACCTATGCTCCTATTTAAGATTTCCTTCTGACTCCTTGCGGGACGTCCCCATGATATTACAGAAAACTGATAGTACCTTCAAAAATTATATTTTTTAGGTGTAGCATTGATGTACCAAATCTTTTTGATTTATCTGTTATCGTTCAGAAAATATTATACCCGTGCAGGACTTTATGTACACCCTGTATAGATATAAGAACATCGAGCTCTATGATGACTTAAGTCACTCAAAAGAATTATACTGAGCTTTGGTAAACATTTTAACGTTGAAATGGTAGGTATCTGTGGTATCTACGAGAAAATCATAGTTTCCTGTTCATAATAAATCTGACATGATTTTCATAAAAATTTATGTTGAAAACGACCAAGAATCAAAATGGGACCTCTCAAATTAAGATTTCCAGATATAATTTATTATTTTATGTATTACTTTATTCCTGCATTTCCTTCCTGTAAAGTACCTATTACAGAAATCTTATGGTTTGATGGATATCAACTGAACTATTTTGAGAGGAATAACTAATATTGTAAAATTGGATTTTAGGTAGTTTTTTCAACTCAACCTAGAATTTTATATTTTACTTGAGTACGAAAATGTAGAAAAGATTATAAAATAAACTAAATAACATATTTCATAGTTCTTTTTGTTTAAGTCAACCTCATTTTACCTTCATTAGGCCGGTTTCACACCGAATTCGTCGCGAAACAACATAACTCGAGCTCAACGACTGTCGCGTCTCGTCGAGGATTCCTCAACTAAAGTGTAAGAAATGGGAATAACACACAGCAACTAGACACTACAGAAAACATGTTTAACAGCAAACTGTGCTGTCGCAGCAACTTGGTATTCCTACAGACAAGGTTGAGCAAATGGAACCGCACATTTGCGAGAATCTTCTCCAATCTTTGTCACACTTGTCAGCTGCTCTATAGATTGGTTTTAGGATCGCTAGAAACTAAAACTGGCTTTAGTAAACTGTGAAAGAAAGCTTATTTTAGTACTGATTCTATAAACATAAGAATTTCCCGCTCCTAAAGAGCAGGAACTTCCAAAATTCCTAGAGTCTTCACTAAGTCAGGAGCCGCCGGATATCGACGGTTACCAGCAACTGGTAACGACCTAAAGTTAGAAGTATCCAAACACCGTGATTCTCTTAAATATGTGATAGCCTAGACATTTTCTAAAAGACCAGGGACTCAGAGCATGAGAACTATTAGCCCCAAGCCAAGCGGTACCAGAAAGTGGGATCTCTCACAAGACAGAAGCTATAGCAGCCTTTGAGATCCCGTAGTTTTATTGCTTTTTGTTTTCAATTGAATTTTAATATAATATAATAACTGTATTATGTACGTGTAAACGATAAAATTTCTATATATGGCTTTAATGAATTAGAAATATTGTTAAACAATGATTCTAACAAATGGTTTAGTTAATGTACTTGGATAGTGCGTAGTGTTTTATTATTGAAAACTATATTGATAATTAATATTAGTATATATATTGTTCACAAATATATATTTAATTTTTTATAATATTATTCTATGTTATTAAAAAGTTGTCCGAACACCTCTTAGTTAAGATTAGGAGCTACAGGTATACAAATATTATTTTATCCATCTAAACATTTAGAGAATTTTTGGAATAATTTAACTCACAAACATTCTCCTATATTTTTTATACATGTAATCAAGTAAAAACGTTTATTTTCAAGAATAATTTACAATAAATGCAATTTTTTGTAGCTAAGATATAATTTTTGTGGTTTTGATTGTACGCTAGCATTTTTTATTTACATAAGAGAGGAGTTCTGAGGTCGGGGATTATTTCAATGAGCTCTGAGGCGTACTTAATGCAAAGTTAGAGTATTTTCTCTGGAATGGTACACTTACGATATTTTATGTTCACTCTCTGAAATTGGGATTTTATAAGTTCCAGTAAGTTTTCAGAAATAAGAATGATCATCCAGAGTTATTTTACTTACACTGATGTAATCCTGATGTATGCTGTGAACCCATACTTTTGAGGTCAACAACTTGATATAATTCCACGACATCACAACCATAATAACGTTCTTACTTTCCATGTTAACTACCATAACTAGACCACCTTTTTACACATCTTCATAACAATAAGCGGGAACCAACCAACTTTGACATAATTCCTTTTTTTGTATTGGTATTCAACGCAACTGTAGCGTAAATTCGTCTTATGGAGCCTTTTTATAACTCGTCCTTTGATCTTATTTGACGTATCTATTTGACGTCGCCTGACGTCAAATAGATGCGCTGCCATTCCAATAATTCTTTGTGTATATAGGGTGGATTCCGATGCCACATATTTTATTTAAAATATCGCCTTTACTCATTTCATAGCTTTTGAATGTATTTATGTAAAGATAAAAATATAAACATTTATCTATTTTCTATTTCCAAGTAAAGCAAAATAATATTTTTTTATACATTTTATAACATAAGTACCCAATCAATGGCTTTTATTTATCAGCATCGAAAATTATGAATAATTTTGAGTACAACATTTGGAAATATTGTGGTTATTGGACATAGGTACCGCAAATATTTAATGAGTTTCACCAAATTGAGTGGGATATAAAAGTAGAATCTTCATCAATCAAAGTATCTATAAAATCTGAACTTTAGTTCAAAGGCTTAAAAAATTTAAAAAGGGATAGTTTGTAAATTTAATTAGTGCACCACATTAAAGATATTTTATTATATATTTGTATGTACTCCCAGACCAGAAAATAGCATACATTTTTCGTATCTGATGATATATCGTTTGAATTATATTATAAATTAAAAATGTATTTTCAAAATATACGTCAATAATAGTTTTCTCTTATTAAAATATAATGTGATATTAGAAATAAAAAAAATTATGATGTATGTATAATAATGTATAAATTATTTAAGTAAATTGTATTTTATATCAAAATATGTACAAACTTTATGATTTAGTTGTATCACATTTATGTGGGCTCATTTACAAATCTATAATAATTATAATTTTTATTTCAAACTTTAAAACGATCAAAAATTAAATTTAAATCTAAGATTGTGTTAAGGATTAATTTTAGTATATTTTAGTTTTTTATAAATTTTAATACATGGTGATTCCTCTTATTAAAAACCTGAAGCAATATACACTTAGTTATGCGTGAAAGCTAATTGTGAAGGTTTTCGTATTATAAAGCAAGCTTACTTAGTTCACTAGGCCAAAGACATTGAAAAAACAAACATAGAGAGCTCAGTTTTATACCAAGTACATATCAATAAGATGACTAATCATGTTAATGCATTGTACTCAACATAGCATTTTTGCAATCTCAAACGGAGCCAATTTGGAATTAAAAGTGTTTGAAAAGGAATTGGAAGAGCACTGTTAATAGAGATGCTTCATTTGATTATATGGAATGAAGTACAGTATATTTTTAACGATTTTTTTTTAATTTTATGAAGCTGAGAAGTGAAATACAGATATCTCAACTCTACCGTTTGCTCCATACTTGAGTCCCCAAGGGTTAAAGCCTGTATTCTACCGACAACCACTAATTAATTAACAGTATAGGAAACTAATTTCTGAGCAGTCTACGTGTAGGTAAAATTAGAATGTTTGTTTTAATTGTCTCAAAAGGGGATTTTTAGAATACCATTTGCAAATATCAGATATTTTCACTTTGTTCTTTGGTAATTTCGAATATTTTTACTTAGTCTAAGCTTCTGGATATTTTTCTCTGGAGAATCTCAAGGAACTAGACTGAACCACAAGAGTAACAGTTGTCCATGGAAAACCAGGAGCTGTGTTGTGTTGTGCAGACGGCTTTGCCAAATGAGTTTGAACAATATTATCCGCAAGTTCCGTTCTGGCTTTCAACTAGCCCTGAAAAAAGCAAGTACAAATATTAGAAGACATCCTTTTTCATAGCAGATTGCCTGATGACCTCATCTTACATCGTATTCGTGAGGATTTTAGGTTGATCATAACTAATGAGCTAATAATACTGTAACAGGAACTGATCAGATTGGTTTTAGACACATTAGATACCACTGTTATATAGAAACTGGACATAAACATTTTCATGAAAAGTTATGGCATGAGCAGAGAAAAATTATCCGGTGAGAACCACTAATTAAAAGCTTTACGGCGTAATGCTCAATTGAAGTAAGTCCACATCTTCGATATAGAAGTTATCGTTTTTGATTTAAGTACTACAGTACTAGCTATTGAATGAGGTAAGCAGACAACGAATACTTCGTTTTTTTATTGCTTATAACCAATGGCGATTTTTGTCACTGAACTTATGTGACAAAAGTTTCAATTTCCTTGACGGATATACAGGATTCTAGACATTTTTTACAAGATTTTAAATTTTAGGAAGCCAGGAAGCACTCACATAATTCTGGATACGCAATCAATACATTGAGGAATCTGAACGAGGTACAGTGGTTGCTCTATTGCATCATGACGAGAATTCTGGCCTGAATGCGTCAGCCCGGCGTGACTGTATTATTTTGAAATTACTGAAACCATGGTTCCCATCAGTTAAATTATGGACAGTGTAATATTGATCTGGAAATAGCAACAAAGAGATACAAGAAGTATCTCTGCGTAAAGCATTACATACACCAAGATAGTAAGTGCTATTCTCAGGACAGCTTATGTTTAGTGGGCATTGTCCAAGCTAGTTGTACTCGTGGTTTAATGATGATTTATTTTATTGTTTTTATTTTTAGTAGGTGAACAAACGAGATATTTTAGTGAATATTTATTTGGCAAGGGTGACATCACACTGCAAAATATGACAGGAAATGACCCAATGTTACTTGAAGCGCGCAGTACTGTCCTTTCATCATCCAGTTAATTAACGGTTGGTTAGTGCAGTGAAACTCACTGTTGTGATGTGACTGTAGAGTGAACAATTGTACAGCAGGGAAAATGAGTTTTCTAAGCGATAGCAACGAATTCATTGTTTAAAATTCATAACTGTATAAAATAGTCCTTTAAAAATGATTTCATTTAAGAACAATCTAGAATGGTTTGGACCATAAAATCTGAGGCAGTTGTTTGGATAATGTAACCTAATCCATTATGGGGTATAAATAGTTTTGTTTATCATAAGAACTCATTTATGTAGTAACTCATAAAATAGCGAAGTTACAGATTAAGAATTATTCTTGGCTTCTAACCCTGTTATTAAAACTAAAAGGTTGAAGTGATAAATATGTTTCAATGATGTCACTATGATTTCAACTTACAAAATAACTTCAAATTTTACAGATATCACCACAGAACTTTAAAATACTACATAACATGAAGTTGAAGGATAGTACAAAACTTTATTAATTGTTACCACAATTTGTTTGTTTCATAAAGAAAACAAAACAGGCAGTTACTATTCTTTGCTTGAATCTCATCCGGTTCGTGTTCAAGGCCCTTTCATGGTGGCATCATTTACTATATCTTCAAATCTTCGCAACTGAACTAGTGGTTTGAGTGTGTTTCAGAGTAAGATTTAATCTTCCAGTTTATTTATCGAAGAGAAGTAATGTTACTATTGGCTCAGCGTTAGCGAAGCCTATTATTTGAGGCATGAAAAACACTTATGTTTACCTGCCTCTCTGTCTGCAAGATATTTAAAAAATGAAATTCAATAGTATATGTACAGATTATTGAGTATATTTATTTTAAACTTTACATGTAACTTCAGTGGAGGCTGTTGCGTGACAAATGATGTGGCGTACTCCTTCCCTGTGTATAAAACTAGTGGTAAATATTGTGACAGCTTTTTGAAAGTTTTCAGCTATAGAACCAAGCTATAATATGCCAGAACCAGAGTCAGTTTACAAAGAACAAATTGGTATATAATATAGCATTATTATAATATAAGTAAAGGTACCATGTATTATTTTACAAAGCGTTCTACTACAAAAAATAATACAACAATTTTGTTTGTTTTTAGTCTCAAGTGGCCAGTATTATGTTTTTATTAGTTGACCAACAAAACGCTGGGTATATATATATACTTCCCGTGCATGCCCAAATCCTCAACTTTTAAAACTACTTTAGTACCATTAAATATTAAAATTACTGATTAGAAATTAATAATAATCATCCTAAAAATAACTAAATAACTTAAACTTCTAAACAGATCACTTACCCCGTGCAAATGCAAGGAAATTTTTCTTTTTTCATTGTGTTTACAAATGAAGAATTATGAAAAATGGTCATGTGATATTTAAATGTTTACGGTGTGACTTAAAATAGAATGTTGTAACAACGACAAAAAACATTGAGAGCACCGGCATGGAGTTATTAATCTTCAAAAAATTACATATGAGTACTACGTGTACAGATATGGTAACAGTTTTTTATGGGCTGAGCTTTAGCGAAGTCTATACTTCATGGGACTGGAAGAAGTTAATTTCTGTCTGTTTTTACACACGATATCTGGAAAACTAACTGACCTATAGACTTGGAATTATGTGGATTTATTGATTTTTAATGTCTATATTAGGAGCACTGAGTTTGATATGATCGTGTATTCTATTTGGGGTTTACGTAAGCGTTAGATAATGTTGTTACATTGGTCTTACATCCGTGATGTGAGCAAGAAAATATTACAATAAAAAGTGTTTTAAACAAACTGTTAAGGACCATGAGATATTTAAATATGTGGCATATTACTGCATATACCCTAACTATTGCAACGCATAAAACACAATTTACTGTAACTTTGTATATACAGTTTTAATATTTAAACACTTATATGAATACCCCTGCAATGAAAACAAATTTTTAAATATAATTTAGAAGTATATGTCAAGAAAGATTCCTTATGTAGATTCTAAATTTAGGATGAAACTTAATTAAAAAAATAATGAGTTATATGATGTATTATTTTAATATCAAGTTCATTTTTGTATGATTGTCTATTTGTCTATCTGCACGCAGGAAAGCTTGAGAAGGAATTGAGATAGATTTTAACTATCACATGCAACATCAAGGAAGCGTGTTACGACATACAATATTTTGTTTACAGAAATTTATAAAAGTTATTATGGTTCCAAATTGTATACGAGAGATTTAAAAATAAATAGGTATATTACAGGGTATAAATATTGTTAACAGCCTAAAATTAAAGGATTCGATGTGTTTATATAGTACAGTTTGTAATAGGAAAGTGTAAAGTGCTCTTAGTTTTTATTTAAAACTGATGCACATTGAAACCTCATACAAAGGTGTGGGAAGTGCGAAAAGAGCCAAACGAGACGAGAGAAGTAAGGATGATCTCGTTTACCTCAGGTTCAAACAGCTTGTGAATATTCCATCATAACCCACATAATGGGTTGTTTCCTTTAAAGGAGCGGAGTAAATCCTTCTCATCCTTCCCCGTATCACACAAATAAGTCTTTCTCTAAAATTTACAGCAATGAATATGGACGATTAAGGTAAATGAGTTTTGAAAGTATTATATAGGAAACAACGTTAATAAAATAAAACAAAATAGTTGTTTATTTTTAACACAATTTGAAGGGTTTAAGCCAATATTGTTCTCTTCTTGAGGTAGGCAATACATGTTTATGTCCACCTTATTTGTAGAGTATAAGTAAAAACCGGGCTAAGTGCCAAAAATTAAGAAATTGAGTTTAGTATCAAAATGTGTGCTATAAGCCAACCCCAATACAGTATAAACCGGGCTATGTCGAGAAAAATCAATAATTCGTTCAAATCCTTGCCGCTAGAATGCGCATGGGCTATGTTCAAGGGTGATATCAGTAAAAACCGAGTCAAGTGCCACGTACAACACACGCCAGACTACACGTGTTTTGCAGGTTATGTTTGTTGCCACAGGCATTCTAACCACTGTATGAGGAGTGTGTGTTACCGCTTTACATTGTGATTAGATTGAGTTTTTGTTATCCATAATGAATGTGCCTTTAGTATTACCGAAGTGTAAGAGACGAGCAAAGGGTCAAGCATCTTGTTTGTTGAAAGGAGTCTTGAACAAAATAACCCACAAAAAAGTTGATTGTTTGGAGCCACAACTGTGGGGGACAAAATAAAAACAAAATGTTGCAGTTTTTTATGGAATTATTTAGTTTGTCGTGGTATCTTTGATGAAATTGAACATAAATATCTTGTCAGGCCATTCATATCTTTCTTGTGATCGAGACTTTGCGCTCATCGAGAAAGAAAGAGAGTAAGTAGGTGTGAAGTCTCACTAGACATAGTTCAAATTCTTGTAAGTGCCTCCCACAAAAAGCAATTTTTTCCACACTTATGGATGAAGATGACTTTTTTTGATTCTAAGGAAAGTAGTAACAATTGTCTGAATACAAAGAAATTGGAAATATCCAAAGTCCAATGGCTAAAATTACAAGAACAAAACCAAGTATAGTATTTGTGAAAAAATCGTGGACTGATATTGAAACTTGGCTTGGAATAAATGTGTTCAAAAAGGGGGTTAAGGAAGAGGACATCTTGCAAAACCTATCCACTTTGCAAACAATAAACCGATTAACTAAAGAAAAAAAAGAAGGCCTGAAAAAGATGATACCTTACCTCAAAGAAGAGAACAAAGACTTTTATAATAATTTAACTGCATAAAAGTTTCAGTGTTCCTGAGTGTTAACTTTAGTTTAGTGTATATTATGTATATTATGTATACATATAGTGTATATGTATATACTATCGAGTATTTGAGTAAAAGTTTAAAATAATTAAACTGGTATAACATTATAATTGTTTGTCTTTTTAACCTGTATTATTTTTTAACTACATGTTTGCTTACTCTTTCATTTTTATGGATTTTTAGTAACATTTGTTTGGTACTTAGCCCTCTTTTTATATCATTAAGTTGTGACATAGCCCGAAGTAAATGTGGCACTTAGCACGGTTTTTACCTCAGTAAGTTGTGACATACCCCTTTTCAAAAAAGTTGAATTCAATATTTTTTTCTTTACTGTTCCCATGGTATATAATGCATTATTCCACTGATACTATTTATTAGTGATGTATATTTTTTATTTAATATATTACAGTTAAAAAATATTTAATTATGATAGTTATATGCAGTTTTCATCGATTATCTCAAAAGTAACTTTTTGGCACTTAGCCCGATTTTTACTTATACTCTACATTTATCGGTCATTCGAGCTTTCCGTTGAGCCATCTAAAAAAATCATGAGGGAACCAAGGGACTAAGCACTATTTATTTACCCATTTAATTATACTATTATAGAATGCTTCAAGTTTTTGTAGAAAATTGTTTATTATGTGTGTAAAGAAATCCCCATATTTATACATTATCCCATATCGCTGCTAATGATCATAGGTTTATTAAACAAACTCCCCACTTTGTGTTCTGTAAAGAACACAAGGAAAATTCAAATTTCCTGCGTTGATGCGCTCATAATTTTTATATTAATATGCCTTTCCACAACATTTTATACGCTATTAATAAATGGATGTCATATGCAACTGTGACATGAACTATTTTTAATTAAATTAATTAATAGTATTAATCTAAAAATAAGGCATTAAAATAAATATTGAATATAATGCTTATATTGTGTTTTCTGAATAGTATCTCATCGTTCATACACAACGATTTGCATGAATGTGTTATTGCTAATAAACTTTTAGTGTGTTTAATGGATAATAAATGCATATTCTAACTACAGTAACAAGTCGAATACTTAATAGCCATAGTAAAATTGGGCACTAACTTATTTCCTACTGTAATATTGATAATACAAATATAAAGTAAACTGCAGTTTGAAAATTTTCTTATCGTTTATAAAGCACACTAGTTTTTAGTTAGTATAAAAATAGAATATAGTTGTGATGTAATCATGGCGAGCTTCAGTATTGTAGTAGGGTATCCAACAGTGCAGTCATACTGTCCTGCAGTACATCAACGAGATCACAATATTGATCAAAGTGGCTGCCATTATGTACCGAAGTTAGACTAATGTTCACTAATCCTTGGAATGATTGGTTCATCATATCTTTGGATTTGTTTGGACTAAAGCAAATTAATCATATAAATCAAATTAATATATTATTCCAATAATATTCCACAATAAATTTATATTCCAATATGTAGTTGTATTTATTATAGAGATTATTGTTTCAGACAGTGATGGCAGTGTTGAAACTTTATATACTCTCTGGATAAAAAATATTAGTAATACTATAAATATCCTATTGAAAACGTTTATCTTACACAATTTTTCTATGTAAATTTTCACTTCCACAATTAACTACTTTACTAAATATAACTAACTCAAATGAGTTTATTTTAGTTTATTATTTTCTTGAAGAAATGTCATTTATTTTCAAATGAACCTAGTTCATGAAGAATTGCTAATTTATGAAAATATTTCTACGTGCTTATTATGTTTTATTACGTACTCTATTATACACTTCTAAACTCTTGACTTACAATAAATTATTGTTAAAAAACAATTATTGTAAGTAAACGCCATGACTAACCATAATTGTAATTGGAGGCACAAATCTTTATGGAAATTCTACTAAAAGTTTCAAGATAATGAATGGCTAGGAATGAATGAAGAATGCATAGCACATGAAACTTCCTACCACACATATATACCAAATATACACCACTAATTTGATTAAAGAACCCTGACCATTGTCGATAGAAGATTGAGGTACTACATGAAATAAGTGCTCATTCAAACTAGGAAAGATTTTTATAACTGGAAAGCGCATATTTGTTTGATTCTGGAGAATATCGTCAATAAATTTTATTAATATTAAATTAAAGGTTTGTAATTGAGTTACAGTTTGTACATATATTAAAAGTTATTCCGGTGCATTTAATTTTATGCTGAAATTCATGTGTAGAAAGACTACAGCGTAATACTAAAACTTATAGCATTGTAAAACAACGGTATAAAATGTGTCCTATACTACGGGTTTACACAAACAGAGCTTAAAAATTTTTAAATAGAGAAATTAATGCTCATAGAAGAGTTGCCTAGAAAAGCCTTATAGTAAATGGAAGGTAAATGAGATATGTAAGGATGGGAATATCATTAAGGTTTATCCGGGTTAAAAACATATTGTGGACCTACATGTACATATATCATTATATATTATACCACAAATTAGATACCAAATGTAAAGCTATTGAGCCTTATTGAATCACAAGCTTTGTTAGGTTTTCCAAGAGAAAATATTCTGAATCGAACACATCAAACTCTTAACCTGTATTACAGCAGACCTTGTTTTATATTCGCAACAAAGGCGCAGAAAATGACGTAAAATGCGCGATAAAAGTTCAAGAACAATGTATTATAGATTTTTTAGCTGTAGCGAATACGTAGTCTTTTAAAATCTATGAAATTGCAAAGCATTTACTAAAAATAAACATTACACTTAGCGTAAGTTAAAATCCCAGAAGCCAGTCTTTCAAATGGTTTTCAGTAATTAAAGATAATTCAAAAGGAATGTTTTGTGTCAAATATGTATAAGAGCTTAAATTTAATTTCACATGTTACATTTTCCTGTGAGAAAATTTTACATTGCACGAACATTAGGATTTAGTAATTGTGTGCCAGAATTATTTTCTTCCATTTAACTAACTTAACAAAGCCTGTTAAACAGTTAGTTTTTGAATCATGTATTTTTCTTAGCCTTGACATACACAAATAATATTACAAGTAAATATATAGTTGAGAGATGTCTTCCTAGAGGAGAACATATTGATCGAACAAGTAGACTCTGCCATATAGAAAACAATGTTAGCGAGAGTTGCATGACTCCGCGTAGTTACTGTAGACATTTCCCGTCAATCCGGTCCCTATAGTTACTGTATATCAGCCGTCAGTCTTGTCTGGGAACTTATATAGCTCTAACGTGTACAGCTGTTCGATAAGGCATAACATGATCATTATACCTCTCTGAAACAACTTTTAACATACATTGATTTCT
This sequence comes from Homalodisca vitripennis, assembly GCF_021130785.1. Lineage (NCBI taxonomy): Eukaryota > Metazoa > Arthropoda > Insecta > Hemiptera > Cicadellidae > Homalodisca > Homalodisca vitripennis. Next base: position 42,781,737 of record NC_060209.1, on the reverse strand, counting down.
ATACATATAAGTTCATACTAATGTATAAGTTCATAAGTTGTTCTTGCTACATCATACGACGTTCATGTTTATTGTAAATAATACGTCAATCCTAGCTAAATATACTCCCACTGATCTGACTATTAATCATGTAATGAATCATACATACTAAAAAAACAGACTTATCAATATTAACGAATAATTTCCTTATAAAATGTTCACACGTTTTACCATTAGTTTAAAAAAAAACATTTAAAAGAAGTAAGAGCTGCTACGAGTTAGATGGTTATTTTGACTTTCATATCTTCTTTAAAACTAATCATAATGCACTTCATACATAATATTTGTGATCATCATTGATTAAAGAGAAGTTTAGAATATGAAATTGTTGTTACTTTTAAGCTTATTCTGTTTTTATTACTATAAACTGGTACCTAAATGAATCAGAAATTTGATTGCGTTGTAAGATTATAACGTTTAAAACATTTAATATCTGCTGATTAAGTCACAAAAAGAGTTTCAAGAAAAGTGAACGGTAGTCCTGGGGTATTTATCAATAATAGTAAGCCTATATGTTAATCAGGGTCCCTAAGAATGTCCATGTAAAACTTCAGTGCGTTCCTGCAGTTTTTACGCGTTTGGGTAACAGGCGCAAGAAAACACACGATCACTAGTATTCACTGTTAGATTTTTATATATTAGTATAGATGATTTAGTCATGAAATATTTTAATCCACTAATGGAATGGGAAACAATTTAACAACTATTACAAGTTAGGGAACACATAATCTTGCAACAGTAATGTAACACTAGTCCCAGGTAACGGTTGAAAGTCATGCGATAGCATGAATCCTTTTGATTACTCAAGTATTTGCGAGTATTCTCTGTAAGCTTAAATTAGTTTCGATTATCTCTATGCCATGGGTACACTCTAATACTTACCTTATTCTTTAATATTTGTAAGACAGTTTGTAATAATTATGGAGTAAAAAGTAAATGTTGCAATCAAAGTGCCATAGAAAGAATTCTGTTAAATTAAACAATTTTAATTGATTCACAACTTTTATTTATATTTTTTTTCAGCCTCAATGCAGTAACGAAACAGCCAGTTTTGAGTTACAGCTGATAGGACAAAGTGTTGCGTGCAGCTCGTCTCTCTCTGATTAACAATTTATTACCTGTCCTCGGTCACGTGATAATGCACGATCAACTCCACACAACACAAGCTCGCAGCGTGTGTATCCTGTCACTCCTAAGCTATGTATGATATCCGCTTGCTACCACATAGGAGAGCGTTTTAAGTGAACAATGGAACGTACGTTTAAAAATCTACTACATTCCAGAAATATTTTTATAATAACTGTTAATTAATAGGTACTTATTCGGCCCATAAAATGTTGTGAGAATAGTAAAACATAAATAAATCTACGTAATAAGCTTTGTTACGTATAAAATGTAGTGTACTTTTCAATTTTCAATATTTTGACCATTTTAGAAACTGATATTACTGGAATAGTGATAACGCAACAAAGATTTTACTCAACGAAAGTGAAGGAAACAGCTGTCACTTGAAAATAATTACTCAAACAAAACCAATCAGGAAACGAGGAAACGAATACTCAACCATGGGATGCGCGAAAAAGTTGCGTAATGTCAAACAAGACCAAAGTAATACAGGAGAAAACTATGAATAAACTTCACTACAGAACCTTGGTAAAAATGAGAAAACGACTGACGGAAACGAAAAATGCCTAAATTACTCTCAAACGCAGTTGATAGATCTATTATTAAAACTCTTATTCTCGGCTCTTTTGTGCGTGAAAGTTGATAGCTCTGTTCCCCTCTCCTCTTGTACCTTCCCCTCATTTTTATTTTTTTTTCTCAGAAAACCAAATTGCTTGCCGTTCCCTAAATTGAAGAAAAGTTTTCATATAACCTAAATTATTTATATAAATAACTAATGTGCTATACATAGCCCCATAGTTTTTCAGGGCTTACAGTTTTATTTTTTTAAATCGTGCTTTAAAAAAATTCTTACATGTGTATTTTTACATTATGGTTAGGTACCGCAAGAAAAGTATACTAAATATTTTGCTATTGACCCAATAAGCTAAATAGCGGCTAAGAATTGTATATTGTGTTATGTTCACTTAGGACAAGAAGATAAGGAAACCCCACTGTACTTAAATATCAAAAGGACCTTTGTCTTTCTCCTTTATGAACCTGAATTCGTGTTACTTTGAAGGAGATCTCTAAGATACAGTTCGCTCTTTGCCTTCAGAATTTCACTATTGTGGTCATTTAAATTAGTAGTTTTAAAAACAAAATTTAAAACAGTTCCGTAATACCTTCCAACGTAAGGATATTATAGTGGGATGTTTACATCGTCCCTATTTTGATTTGGAAAACGTTGATGGCACAGGTACTAACTAGAGTGGAATAATAATTTTAAAATATATAAAATCAATGCAGTGTATTAATTTAATATGAAGATGACACCTCTTTTAGGAATTGATGTGGATTTTTAGGCCTGGAATTGTTTTTCGGCATGGATTAAAGATATACAGTGCAATATTCTAAATTAAATGTAAAATTTAGTGTCTACAGATAATTTTTACGTTTAATATTTTCGAAAAGGTGTGTTTTTTTATTACTGAATAAATACTTGAATTGGTCTCAAATGTTTTTGTAAAATTAACAAGAACTAAACATGAAAGAGAACGTGAAAATCACTGTAGTGATCACTGTAGTGTAGAGAACTTGCCACAATTAAAACTGCCAATGCCACAGACGGCATATGAAGCAGAACTGATATATCATAAAGTAGTTAGCTTATCTTCCATCGATGTTCTTATTTTTTTACGACGTTTTATATTTTTACAAACATGTTTACACCAAGTGAATCTAACTAAAACTGCAATATAAACCAGATATTTTTAACTATATCGACTCTACGTTATATAAAATAATCTTAATAACAATTAAAATCTTACAAACAATAACAAAAAATACAATCCTCCATCCAAAAATGCAAAAATAGATGAACCAAATCTCTATCTGTATTTGTGTGTAGCTCTGATTTATTTGCGCACTTGCCACACTACTGGGTTATAAAATTAATTGCCATCATAACTTATAAATGTATATTTCATCCTACTTACCTTCAAAAACACCAAACTTAATATGTATTAGTAGCTTCGAAGGTTCAATTATACAAATGTGTTACATAAATTAATCTTTAATTACCTAAGTGTAATAATACCATTTCCCCAAATTTAGTACAGGCTCAATCTGTCAAGATTACAAGATATAAAATTGAATACATATAAATTTCCAAAGATTTAAATTATTTCAAAGATTATTATTACTTACAAGAATTGATATATACTCAGATTATTGTCACATATTGAAAAACGGCCGCAAAAATGAACTTTTATTTGTTGGATATAGATTATATTTGTTAAGTACATACAAGGTGGGATTATACTAAACCATATGTCGTGTAGCACATTTCACTGAGTTTGCATTCAAAACTTTAAACTTATACTTCATATCACTCTCGAGACATTTTACTACCCTAATGATTGAAAGGCATCAGTGGAACACACACACAAATTATGAATATTTAATATTATATATGGCTTAAAAGAAGTATACAAACATGTTGTGGGTTCGATTTGGAAGAATAGCGTCTGTAAATGGGGAAATTGCAGTACATTTTATATAAAATAATAAATTGCAAGCATCATTGGATTTTTATACCATTCGATTTTGTACATAAATAATTTTTTTCAGTAAAAAAAGAATACACAATAAATTTATTAAGTCACGCAAAACTTTACTGCACGTGTAAGAACGAAAATATTTACTATCAAAGTTTAAGTAGTACTAACGGTCAACCTACTTTGCCTTTCTTCTGGAGAATATCAGCCTAGAGAGAGGAAAATGTTTCTCCTTTACATTTCACCAAAATAAGCAATTTATTATTAAAGATTAAACGTATGACTTATTTTATAATTGCCCAATAAATACATAATTATACAACTGAGGTATATAACTTTAATATTACATTTCTGAGAATACGTGTCTGGTCTACCTGTTTGTCTGTCCGCAAAATATCTCGAAAAAAAATTACCTACATACTTTTGTATGAAATTTCATTTCTTTATAAATAACACTGAGTTAATTGACGGTGAATGTCACTTCAAGGCATTTTTGTGAGCATTATCAATTATTGCTACATTGTTACAAGTATAGATAAGTTTTTTATAAAGACTGAAATCATACGGATTTTATAAGAACATGCGATACATTTACGAAGACTGAATCGAAAAAAAGATAAAGTGTAAATTCAAAAGTATAATCTCATAAAACATTTAATATTTGATATATTAAACACATGTAGCCTTTTTCATAGTGACTTCGTATATGTTTAAAATACTTATGTTAAACGCAATCAGTAGAAGGCCCGCCCCTTGAGCACCGCGCCTGATTGGTCGAGAGGATCCAAGATGGCGGCGCCCATGGATTGGCGGGGGGAAATTGGCGAGAACAGGGGAACCTAACCTCACTTTCTTGGTTTCCCGCGTATTCAAGATGGCTGCGCCTATGAATTAGCGGGAAAAAATGGCGGGAACAGGGGAACCTAACCTCACTTTCTTGGTTTCCCGCGTATTCAATATGGCTGCGCCCATGAATTGGCGGGAACAGGGGAACCTAAACCTCACTTTCTTGGTTTCCCGCGTATTCAAGATGGCTGCGCCCATGAATTGGCGGGAAAAAATTGGCGGGAACAGGGGAACCTAACCTCACTTTTTTGGTTTCCCGCGTATTCAAGATGGCTGCGCCCATGAAATTAGCGGGAAAAATTGGCGGGAACAGGAGAACATAACCTCACTTTACGGTTTCCCCGCGTAATCAAGATGGGGTAAACATTAAATATTAAAAAATAAAGACGAATCATACCTTATTGTGTGATGTGGTGATATGATTGAGTCGATGTATAGAGCTGAGCATAAGGGGTTCCAGGAGTTTAAAATAAAAACATTTTTGGGTAAAAAACTAATTTATTATACTATCTCTAAATTCGAAACAACTATTCACATTGGCACGTGGCACCTTCACCACACACGTAGCAATACGTAGTCGTGACGTCATCAGAGGAAGTCTGTAACATAAATAGATCTGAGTTAGCCAGTTCTGAACAAGAAAAATTTCGCGTTTCCCCACTGGATGGAATAAGCGCGTCCTTGATTGGATGTAAATAGTATCTAGTTGCTGCAGTCTCTATAATCGAACTCTATTTCGGAACGACTACGAGGCCCAGATCCAGAGGATGTTCAGGTCTGGGCGATGGTTACCACTCGACGCGGCCGACTGCAGTCATAAGCGCCGGCATTGAAGAGGTGATTACCATTATCCTATTTTCCATTCGTGCAGTATTAACTATAGACTTGTATTTATCTTTCAGAACCAACCGCCGACATCAAACGGTGGCGGGACCCCGGCAGATCACTGACACGGTGGGTGTTGTAGTATATTTAGCCACTAGCCGTCACTAGTCTGGCAATGTATTAATTCACTTGTTCTTTAGGACGAGTCTCAACTATCAACTTTCGGGTGGATCGGTGATGCTAACCCAAACATCACTCTCTCACTCCCCTCTGACATCTCTGAGGAGAGTGTAATCGCTGCTGCCGGTAGGACTATAGCTGAGGCGTCGACTTTTCCCGACGAGGCGACTCAAAGGTGGTGATAGAGGAATCTAATTCCAGCTCAGATGAGGCGATGTCGGTTAGTATATAGGGCAATGCATTCATATTATATTGCAGGTTTTGCTCTGTTTACAGAATCAAAACATGGATATTTTTTTGTTGACAGTGGAGTACTTCTTGGGACTTCCGACGCAACCCCTCGACCCGGAGACAGTCCTCTGAGGATCTCTCTCAGTTCTTTCGGAGTTTGAATCAGTCTACTCCACCAACAGTCTCGCCCGTCAGTAGTAGTGGCTCCTTCCACTCTGGTTTTCTCCCCCGACCCCGCCTCACAGGAGTCCCTCATATCCATGGAAGTGGCTGTCGGCTCGCCACCCCTCCTTTCACCCATCTGCAGTACGTTTCATTCCCTACATTATCCATGCCACTCCGTAGTGTTTTCATCTGTTTAATTCGTTACCTATGTTACAGGACAGAGATTCCCAATGGGAGCCAGTGAGGGCGGGTGTCAAGGTCCCTGAGTATAGTCGCTCAGGTGCAGGGAGTCGTGAGGGGGCCGTCTACGACAGCGAACGGTGGATGGTGCGGAGACCCGTGGAGGAATTCCGTGCCGCCCGCTCCAGCCGCTTGGGAGGAAATCCGCAGCATCCTCGCGGATTTCTTATACGAGACGGCTACCCGCATGGAGGAGGACTCCCGACGTAGAAACACCGCTGCGCCGTCCAACGGATCAACCCCTGCCACTCAACCCCGCGCGAAGTGTCCTGCCCCGTTTGCTTTGCGAATCTACCAACAATCGCTCTTCGACTGTGTGGGCATTACACTCTGCCGTCCATGCTCCAACAGAGTGGGGATAGATGCCCCACGTGCCGTGAGCTGATTGTGGGAAGATTCACAATATATCTCCCCAGGTAGATCTCTCTCTATCGAGTTCTACCTCTATCGTAATTATTAAACTTCTTCAATTGGCTTCACATTCAAAATTTATATTCCAAATTTAATTTTCAAGGGACGGGAAATTATCCAGTCGTAGGATGTCTACCAGCTCTCTGGACCGATTCTTATACTGGATAATGTTTAACCTGGGTACTATACGTAGTGCGGATGTTCCGAAACCACATCCAAGCCCACATTGACTCAATCATCACCACATCACACAATAAGGTATGATTCGTCTTTATTTTTAATATGTAATGTTTACCCCATCTTGATTACGCGGGAAACCGTAAAGTGAGGTTATGTTCTTCTGTTCCCGCCAATTTTTTCCCCGCCAATCCATGGGCGCCGCCATCTTGGATCCTCTCGACCAAACAGGCGCGGTGCTCAAGGGGCGGGCCTTCTACTGCAATCAATTGAAAAAACAAGTGAACGTATCATGTAGCTAGATAACTTAAGAAAGTGTTTATTTTAAGACTTTGATAATAACTAACTATGTTTTTAAGATAGGAAGGACTTTAAATGTCGTATGCTTTAATACGACTTTCCTTGTGGAGAAATGTTTTAAGGTCATAAATGACGCAAACAGCTGAACTACTTAGGTGTTTCGCAGTATGTTTAGACAAGTAAAGATGAAATTTAGTCCTGAAAAACTAAAATAAATATGTTATAGTTGACATTAAATCCGATTGGATTATTAGCTTTGCTCGAGTATATCATTGTTTACAATGAGAATACATTGTTTTAGACACGATTTATTTGAATTTTAATGGTTTTCATTTCATAATTTACTATACCTTTATAATAACTTTTTTACATTTTTCAGATTTATAGGTAGTGTATCTAATTAACATATACACAAATTATGTTACAGCGTTCCTATATATTTTTAAATGGCAATGAATTCTGTAAAACAACTATAGTTATTCGAGAGTGATATTTTTACCGCTTGCCTTTAGAAATTGGCCGGAAAAGACAAGGTGCATTGATTTCAACAAAGAAAGCAGTCGCACAATTATCGAATTTTGACCTTATCCTCTTCTTTGGTTGTCTTATTTAGCTCTCATTTAATAGAACCATTGTATTATGATTTATTAATATACCAAGCATAGGAAGGTCTCTGATCCAGCACAAATAAATTTTTATTAGGCTTGTGTTCATGTTCACTTGCGCTAATGTTTTTTTGTCAGTGGCGTATTGAAGCCTAGTTGAAAAAAAAAAAAATATTTATATAAGTTTTATTCAATTTTTGCAACATTTACCTGTTGATATGAATTAAACTAATAATATTAATATAGTTGCTACTTAATAACTTAAAAATGTAAGAGCAATGTTTTAGGTAACTTACTCCATATTTATTGTCAAAAAATATGAAAAACTATAATTTTTATTTTAAAAACATAATGCAAAAAACATGTAAACTAAGGAAAAAGAAGAGAAATGAGAAACGGTTAATGTTAAAGTCCTTTAGGAATCCCATCCTTTCCACCTTGTAGATAAGATAAATAAAATAGCCCGTATTTCTCAGGATGACATCTATTTGTCTCTATGAGTATACTACAAGAATCGAAGTAAACAGTTTTAGAAACTGTTGGGTTCTCCCAGAAGAAATGACGGCTCCAGCCGTTAAGCTGGGTAAGGCCACCATACTCATTATGTAAATTGTAACCCAATTTGTATGTTAAGTCCTTGTTAAAAGTGTAAAGCACTTTGATGTGTGAGTATTACTTGGAACTGTTTGAAATAAGGTAAGAACGCTGCTTGTTGTGCAGTCTGGCAGCATTCAGTGATATAAGCTTAATGCCTAGCGGGAAAACAGCCATCAATGTCAATGACAGTGAGAGCAGACGGAAATTTCACAATTTAAAATTACGTTTAATTAAAGATTCACTTTTCGGCTTGGTTATGTTTCATTTTTCTATAAATAATTGCAAAGTTCAGAGTCATGAACAGTTTTTAGTGAAGTTTACGGCTTATTCAAAGACGAACACAGAATAATCATATTCAGGTGGAAGGTTTTTCCTTATATCCCACCTCTAAAAGTTGTGTCGGTTAAAAGGAGATAGTGTTTTTATAACTAATCCTTTCCTGTTTATTTCTCTTTCAGTTATTTGCAAAAAGAAATCAAAAATATATTAGCATAGTGTTATTAAAAAGTGTTACTATAAATAATGCCAAAAAATAACTGTACAAAATCTTCTTTTTAAGCCGTAAGAAAAATTTTACATTCATTTCAAAGATATGATTCATCCTCATGATCCTACAGGTACTTATAAAGGACACCTTACAATAGTGTATTAACTGTTACTAGTCATCATAGTGGCTAATTTGTCTAAGGCAGATGTAAGTTATTACACATTCCAGTATGTTTTAGTTTTTTGGTACATATATTTATTGATTACACAGAACAAAGCCTCAAAATGTTTTGTACTTCATCGTTTAAATTTTCAAAATAGAGAAGACACTATACAACATAAATCACTTAAAACAAAGCTTCTCCCATTCATAATGCTATGTCGAAATCTCTTGGCGTAAAACTATTAAAATTTTAAACTATTCTTATTGGGTAAAACCCAAAGACGTTTCACTACAACCGGTTCTGAATATGATATCAGTGGGAAGTACTTCTACATCTTTACCTTATGGCAGGAAGATATTCCAAGTGAGGTCCTGTTCAGGAAACACATTCATAAAGAAGTAGTATGAAAAAATTTAATATTATTCCAATATTGGTACTTTTTGTTTGGTCTGAACAATATATTACGTATACGCTGATCATTTGAGACCGGTAGAGAGATATTTTAAAGATATTTGTAAACAAGGAAAAGAGTAGTAAAGTAAACAGTAAGATAAAAGAGTAGTTGGAATAAAACAAATCTATTTTGATAACGAAAATAATGAAATTCTAATATTTGAATGATATAAAAGCTCTGTATGGTATATTCCATGCTGTGATCAATCGTAGTGACTCATTTATATAAACTCTAGAAAAATAATAATAAAAACACATATTCAAAATGTTTTAAAGCAGTTTTAGGTTTGCAAGTTATATCGCCATTAAAAATCCCCATTTATAAAAAAATTTCTTAACAGATAGTGAATTTACTTGGAGTAACTTGTACTAAATGAAAGGATAACAAACTTCTACAATCGCCATTCAGCAAAGTAAAGCCGCCTTGGATGGAATGTTAGTAATTAGTTCTGTAACGCTAATAACTCCAAAGACGCTAATTATGTAATAAAGAATATTGAGGATATCTCTCTGAATTTAGTTCTGCAAAATAGGATATTGATAGTTTAGAAAATATTCAACTAACAGTAGAAGAATGTTATATTTAGCTGATAACTCTTAATTCATTACGTAGTTATTTATTATTTTTTGGCTCAATATATTACTTAATTGACTCAATGTAGTAGTAAAAGATCTTATTAATGTTCAAACCATACTTTTGTATATTTATTTAATGAATTAAATTTATGTAAACGTTGTATAGCACGGATAGAGATAAACTTCCATTTAAGCTTAATATTTTACATCACGCTACTTAAGTCTTCTTTTTTCCTATTAAAATTGCATCCAAGATTAGATCTTGCAATATAAGTTGGTTTCTTACTCTAACATCAGTATCAAATTCGAGTAACAAATAGATATTTAACTACTGTATATTGCATTAAAGTGTGCTAAAGGATTCACCTCCTTAATTCAAATTCAAAACTCAAAAATTCATATCATTAGCCAATTTTTAGAAAATATTGTAAGGTAGATAAATTATGTTGTTGAAAGGTGTCGTATTGTAGTCAATTAAAATTATTGAAAGAATTTTTATATTATTTGGAATATGTAGTTCTAATTAACAAGAACTTTTTTTAGTATAAAACTAGGAATTAACCTTCTACTACTGTAGGTAATTAGTAGGTGAAGGGTGCCTTGAATATAGTGCTTAAAGATTAATCTATCGAGTAAATCCAGTTACGAATCAATCCGACACTGTTTTGCTTTCCCATTTACTATTAGAATATTTTGTATACTACCCTTTACAGTGTAAACTGGAAAACATTGGATTTCATATCTTGCTATCAATGTCGGGTATAGCTCCAGTTTACCTTCCTCTTTGTACACTGTCTGAAGTAAGGACCTTTGAAACTATAACAGACTTGACTCTTGGAATCTAGAATCTTTTTTGTCTGCAGAGATCCAAAAAAGTCGGTGACGAAGAAGCCCAAAACGGAATTTTTTGCATTTTTTTGACATCACAGTCACGTGTACTATAAAATATAGTGCAATAAATGTCAAGAGATGTTCTAATTGTCTCGTCAAGTGCACAATTGAGTGCAATACGATCTTTCTGATACAATAAAAAAAATAATTCTGAAGCAATTACCGAGTTTTCTTCATATAGCGTTGCTATTGTGAGGAGAGTTCACTTTTCCCTAAGAGCAACGTCTGAAATCTGACTCTGTCACAGACTGTACATTTTAGATCACCTATATTACACTAACTTTTGTAGTATAAGCGTCTCTGATATAAAATAAATACAAATTACTTTGTTTCGAGCTTCATCTTTGGTCATTATTTTTAGACGGACATTACTTTAGATTCTAGATTCCAATAAGTTAAAAACCAATTCTTAACATGCAAACGTGAAACATTGAATTACGACGCATGTTCTAAAAATTTTGAGCTTTCTCTAGTTTTATTTATAGAGCTTGGGGAGTAAAGATGATAATAGATCTCAACGCTAGTCTGAATATTGTGGAGGGCTAATAGGCGTAAACACCACTGATGGGGTTTTTAAGCAACAATGAGCAACACACTTTCGTGTTGATTTCTAGTGTGAGATCTTAAGTTTTACTAACCTGGCTTAAACATTTTGAAATACTTCATTTAAACCATTGACGAAAGATTCACGGGCAATTAAATATTTTACTTTAAGAAAAATATTCTTTTGAATAATTTAAAGTTCTTGTAATTCGAAATCTGAAATAACAATTTTACTGGGTACAGCGTAATTACTAGTAAATCTATGTGTCACAGAAAATTAACGTTTTTACTGCAGTCCACGTATTCACAAAGAACATGTAAAATATATGAAAGGTATACACGTGAAGCGCAATAGGTGTACTTATTAGTTGGTGCATTCGGTGAGTGTATTTGTGTCTGAACACAAAACAACATTTCATCACCTTTCCTTCCTCTTACTCTTTGTACCTAGTGCTTTCATTGTAAACTCAAAGAGCTCAACGTGTTGAAAATAAATAAGGATCGCAAAATATATATTCGCTTTTAAAGGACTTTTATAATTAATATTAGAAGCAATAAAATATTTTTACCAGTTAAAATAACATCCAGGAAAGGCTAATATAGAGGGAAGAAATTACAAACTGCTAATACCCACATAAATTACCTAACTGAATAGTACAAGTTTGATGGACGGCAATGTAATAGAAGTATTATTTCATCTACATTGAATTCATTAAATGTTTCTAAAAGCCTAATAATGATATATCGAATAATGCTCTAGGCATAAAACTCACTACACAGTCCGCGCCCATGACAACTCATCTCAGCGTTATTTTAGTATGCTTGATTCCTATTAAGAGTGGGCTTGTTGTAAAGACTAGAGTTATAGGCTTATTCAAACCGAGCAGTCTATCAAGAAGCAAACCAGGTACGGGGATACAATATGGCTTGGATAATCATACATCTCTAGGCAGCTATACAGCTTGTATATAACAAAACAGACCATATAATGAAAGGATAGAAATCCGTCAGATCACTGTTTGCTTAACAGGCTTCAATGAAGTTGCATGCAAAATTGTAACATAATAGCTCATTTAAAGACAAAATGAAATATTTTTGTGGTATCTTGCTACATGATAATCCACATTTTCTGTTGAGTTAGGTTTAAAGGCATTTTATAAGTCATAGAATTTCCCGTTGTGTAAATCAAGTCTTGTTATCGGCTTTAGACATTGGCCACTACATCATTTTTCCTTGTAGTCTATGAATAAAAATCTAAACATAGTCAGCAACAGATAATGTTGTATTGATTGAACTACTTAATCGACATTGGAATTGTAGCCATATGTGTTAAATTTTTAAATGTTAAATGTTATATGATTTTTCTCAGGCTGCTTCCTAATTCGTCTGTTACTTGTTGCAATCATGGTTATCAATAAGAGTAATTTACAAATATTTGCTAATGCTCAGTCTAGTCTCTTGCTCTATCATCATCTCTGTGTTGCTTACTTATAATATAAACTTTATTCGAATTTTACTGTCTTTAATAATAATAATAATGTTGTCTTTATTTTCATCAAGCGTTTCTCAGTTACATACAGAACAACTGCTTTTCAGAACAACTATCGTCACATACAACATATACATGAAAATGAAATAAAAATAAATAATGAAAATCTATACATTAAGCAAATTCTGCCTCATCTTATTCTTAAATGTAGCTATTGAACATTGTTTCACGTTTGGTGGGAGGTCGTTGTACAATTTCGGGCCGAAATAAGAGAAGCTCCTTCTTCCCAACTCCAGCCTAACTTTGGGAAAGTGAAGAAGATTCCCATGGCGGGTTCTGCGCTGATAGACCTCATCCCGAAATGAGAGCTTCTCACTAAGGTACTGAGGCTCCTGATTAACAAGAGCCTTGTGGACCATGCAGCACGTCACGACCCTGCAGACGGTCTCTACCGACATCATCCCAGCGGCATCTCTGTAAGGATAGACATGCTCAAATTGTTGCAAATTAAAAATGAAACGGATTGCAGAGTTTTGCAACTTTTGAATGCGATGCATGTCTTCTCCAGAAATGCTATTCCCGTAGGCTGGGAAACAGTAGGCGAAAACGGACAGGACTAGTGACTGCATGATACGTAGTTTCGCAGACTCAGGCAGAAGATCTCTAAATCTGTAGAGTCCCCTCAGTCTACCGAGTGCTCGTTGACAGGCATGCGTGACATGGCCAGAGACCGTGAGGCCGCTGTCTAGCACAACGCCAAGAGTCCTCGCACTATCAAATACAGCCAAACTCTTGCCATCAAGCCTCACCATCAGTCCTCTTTCACTGAGGGACTGCACAATGTTGTGTGGCGCCGTATGCAACACAGTGCACTTGCCTATGTTTAGTTTCAGCCCATTCGCCATTGACCACCCCAATATTTTTTCAAGGTCGACATTGATCATATCAATTACTGACACCATCTGCGATGGCTCATAAGACAAGTGCAGCTGCGAGTCGTCAGCATACAAATGAACTGTGCAATTTTGCACACAGCTTGGCATATCGGCTGTCTACATATTGAACAGAATAGGCCCTAGGCAACTACCTTGAGGAATGCCTCGATACTTCACAAGCGGGGTTGACGTTTCACTCCCTAAACGCGTCACCTGCAGCCTGGAGTCTAAGTATGACCTTATCCAATTGACTACGCTCAATTCAAAGCCATAATAGCTCATCTTCGCTAAAAGCATCTCATGGTCCATTGAATCAAAGGCCTTAGAATAATCCAACATAACAATGGAGTTATATTTACCCATGTATTTGGCGTCAATCATATTACTGAAAAGGTTTGTCAGGGCTGTACATGTACTATGATTGCGCCTGAAGCCCGATTGCAGCTTCGGTAAAATATCTGATGTTTTCATAAAACTGTCTATTTGTCAAATGGCATTCTTTTCAGTATCTTAGACATGGCTGGGAGTATTGAAATTGGCCTTAGTTGGTCTACCTGATTGGCAGCTTGCCCTTTCGGTATTGGAACAATACTTGTTTTCCATGACTTTGGAAACACGCTGCCAACCAGGGAAACGTTTACCAGGTGTGTAATGGCTTTGACTGCGTAGGGGCTCACTGACTTGATCATGTCAATCGAAATTTCATCGCTGCCCACAGCTTTAGATTTTATTTCATTCATTGCCGAAATAACGTCTCTTTTACTGACAGCGTAAAACTTAAATTTATCTCTGATTTCTTCTCGGCCATTGGTTGCAAAAATTTCCCATACGCTTTTATCAATCTTCGGGCCAGCTCCCATGTTTATAAAGTATTCATTGATCTCATGCGCTTTAAGTTCAGGTTGAATGTTCGAATAAACCCTTGTTTCTACAATATAATTTTTCTTAAGGCATGTCCAGAACTCCTTTGGATTTTTTGAAGAGGAAAGCTTATCAGAAAAAAAATCTATTTTTTGCCATTCTGATCATATTATTCAGTCGGTTTCTTATTTCTTTGTACCTCTTCCAGTCATCTATATGCCTGTACTTCCAATATCTATTTCGCAACTTATTTTTAACCTTCGTCATCTTTCGGATGTCATCGTTTCGCCATGGTGCTTTTTTCTTGGACACTTTCTTACATACTACAGGGGCATTTTTGTCATATACTTTCCTAATATTATTTGTTATCCATTCCGCCACAATATTAACGTCTTGTTCGTTGAATATATCATCCCAGTTACAAGCCGCTATCTCGCTTACAACGTTTTCTGGGTCAAACCTGCTAAAATCTCTATATTTAATAAATTTGTGTTCTATTTTGTTTTTTGCAACCCCAACAATGCCATAGGTTAACTTGTGATCTGTAATGCTTACACCCCTATGATCCTTAATACTCGAGACATCCACGACGCCGTTCCTTTTGACCTCAACCGACCTGTCCACAATGATGTAGTCTAACAATGTGGCTGAGGTTGTTGTCACTCTGGTGGGCTCATTGACAATCTGTGACGTATTGGATTCTTTCAATAGTCGGCTGTAATATCGAGATACGTTGCTTGTTTTTGACATGAGATCAACATTCATATCTCCCAAACATATCACACCCCTCACTTCGATCGCAAGATCCACGAACAGAGAGTGAAACAAAGAAGCGAGACAGGTATGCCTAACAATGGGCGGCCTATAAGCCACACACAGCCCGAGCCTCTCTCCTCTCAATTTCAAAACGACACAAATCGCTTCTATGCCAGGGTCAAGCTGATTCACGAAAGAGTGCTGTTCAAATTGAATGCTATCTTTTATGTAGTCTTTACGTCAGTTTGCTTTCAAGATATCCTGCAAAAGTATTGACATAAAGATAGTTACGCAAAAATGAAGCCAATTGAGTGATAGGCTTCCCTAACGCTCAGCTTACTGTTTGTGTTTTGTGATATTTGAATTGCTTTCATTATCTTTACGTAACCTCGATTTGCACCAATTTCCATCTCACAACAGAGTCGATAAAAAGCCCGTTTCCATATTGGTAATTGAATATTAAGGAATGTAGACATACACATAAATTAATAATGATATTTTAGTACTTTTAATGCAATTTGCATCATTACGTTAAGAAGCAAGTATTTGATTAGTTTTTTATTTGCAGTAAATAATTATTTTTAACTCCTAAAAAAGGATTTTAAAGTCAAAGTTGGAATTTTTGAATTGTTTGCACATTCCATATAACACACATTCAACACGTTATGTCTCAAAAATTATATGTTACACAGTTGACATTACTTACTAAGTATTGTTTATTCTAACAAATTAATCTAAGCCTGAGCAAGGTGAACCAAATCGAGAATCATATGTTTCCCATGAGACAGCCAAATGTTACAACAAAAACGTTAAGTGTATCACCCTGTTATTAGCAACATATGTTGCACCATTTGTCACGGCTAGGTCGCGCTTATTCAATCATGTAGGGCATCTTTCTGATTCTCTCAGAGATTACAATTGTACGGTTTATAACATAGCCTGAGCAAGGTGAACCAAATCGAGAATCATATGTTTCCTATGAGACAGCCAAATGTTACAACAAAAACGTTAAGTGTATCACCCTGTTATTGGCATCATATGTTGCACCATTTGTCACGGCTAGGTCGCGCTTATTCAATCATGTAGGGCATCTTTCTGATTCTCTCAGAGATTACAATTGTACGGTTTATAACATAGCCTGAGCAAGGTGAACCAAATCGAGAATCATATGTTTCCTATGAGACAGCCAAATGTTACAACAAAAACGTTAAGTGTATCACTCTGGTATTAGCATCACATGTTGCACCATTTGTCAAGGCTAGGCGCGCTTACTCTATCATGTAGGGCATTTTTCTGATACTCTCAGAGATTACAATTGAACTGTTTATTGACAGAGTGAGCGAGCTGAAAAAAATTGAGGCTCGTATATTTCCAATCAGACAGCTAAGTATTACATGAACAACGTTGTCTGTGTAACTCTGTCATCAGCATTACATCGCATACCATTTTTCACCGCTAGGTCATGGTGATTTTCTTATTATGGATCTAGCCCATTGGGATAACTGTTATCCTCTTTCTTATTCGAGCGTTAAGCGAAGCCTTACTCACCAGTTTCTGATGAGCGAAATCTGATATTTTTCTGTCTGTCCACACAATAAATGTTGAACGTGAAATTTTGGTATGGAACTCTACTGAAAATGAATTGACATCATTGAAGTTTGAAAATGATAAACATCGCTTTGAAGTGCTTATAACCTGTTTGTAAATAATAAGGATTATCTGGAATAACCTGCAATAGCAAAAACTTTTATTGAAAATAACGTATACATATCGATGTAATTATTTTGTACTTGCATGTAAGTAAGACGGATCTCACACATTTAAGGTCTTTGGTGATATTTAACCGTTCCTATTTAGAGTAGACAAACAAGCTGTTCAAATTCGACGGGAAGTTTCCTAGTGTTTCTGCCCCCTTTACAGCTTTGTTATCGACGGTCGATGTTCTAACAAACTACTTCCAATATTAATAAGTGCTATTAACAACTGTTACTTAAATCATTTAAATATATTTAGTTTTAATAGTGAGTAGCGTATGCAGAATTTAAGTTGGGAAGAATCAAACCCATCACCTTATACGTCATGGAAAGGATTAAACTTATGTTAGGAAGGTGTAGATTAGAACCACAATGGACTGATGAATGAATTTTAGTGAAGAACCAAATTTGTTTCGCTGTTACCAAACTGTTATAAAGGTCGGCCCGCTAAAAGTTAACCAATGTTTTAAATTGAGGTTTCAGCAGTAAGCTTAAAAAATTATTGTACTGTGTTTTGGCAAGAATTAACGGGTCGTAACATTTATACGTTATTAAAATTTTGTATCAGTGGGAATTGTTGCTAACGACATTGGTTGTATTGATTCACTGAATAATTCATGAGATATACATATTGACTATACATCCTTATGATTTATAAAGGTTCAAGTTATTGTCTGAGTGTTATAGATGCCAATATCTCGAGGAGTGAAATATCGGGTTATTTTATAATAACAATATTCTTTCGTTAAACTGCGGAATCGAGGAACACTGACCACAAAAGTAAACTCAGGCGCTTGATGACTTTAGTAGAGAACATGCCGATCTGTCCTAACGACTTGCGGATTGAAAACTAATGGCATTTTACTGGAACACAACATCGCTTCGCGTGTTCATAACAGGAAATGAAACTGAATGGTGCAGGCGTCTTATTCGTTCATCGTGGTTTTGAATGTCATTGTTTAGTTTGCTGAGCAGTAGCGAAGCCTATCTCTGATTTAATTGAGTAAGCGTTATATTTAAAAACAACAGAAAGAATAGTTTTCATCCAGGATTAAATTAAACTGTTTTCTTTGGTAGAGGAAATTTAATCAATTTTTAAATATAGTCGGGACGAAACTAGTAGTGAATCGGAATAGAAATTAATATTAACAGTGCTGAAATTATTTTAGTATCCGATAAGCATTAAATATTGCTATCCGCTACAGAGCGAAATGCATCACGTGACATCCGTGACGCGAGGTGAACGTTTTTCCCCTAATGCGAAACACATTCACAGTCCGCCAAAAAAGCAGTCTCTACAAAAATGTTTGTATTGTAAGATTTAAAGCTTATTTCAGTGGCTAAATGTTTGCAAGTGTTACGAGTATATTAAAATAAAAACATTGATAGTTATTGTTACGTCAGTATTTTAAAAATATATCTGTAAACTTTTAATGCACCTGCAGTTTTAAATTTAGAGATGACGGCCACATTGAAAATCTAGGCTACCTACTGACTGAGCCGAAAGGGATATCTACAATCACAAAATATTTTTTGTGTTAAGAAATTAAATTGAAACAATTTATATAATTTTTTAATGACTAGTATTTAAAATATAAACTGAATTTATAGTACAAAAAAGACTTCTCGAAATGTAAGTTAAAACATGTTATACGATCTTCTTTTTTAATACAACACCAGCTAATGTACCCATTACTATCACACCTTTTGCCGTAGTATTCATATGTTTGGCAGAACTTGTCTGTCGAGCCAAAAGCGCTTGTTGACTGCCGTATGTTAAGAAGCTAGGAAGCATTGGTATCTGGAGATAACGATAATATTATCGATTATTCAGAATATAATATTGGATTGTGAAAACCATAATACAGTTTAAAAATACATTAGTAACATGAAACTATCTGCCTTATTACAATAGTATTTTCAGAAAAAGAACCGTAAAACATAAAAAATACTAATTTTTAAAGGTTGGAGGGACGTTTAGAGGAAGAACAACAACTAAAGTTTAACAAATTAAAAACGTAATGACTTAGCACTTAGTTTATGTGCAGAGGGTTATGAATAACACACGATGGACAAAGACTTTTAGTTGATTTCTTACAAATAGCATCTGAATTTATTAAAAAATATTTCCTAACATGTAAGCTCATTACAAGTATATTTTTGATTCAATGATATGTTCAGAGAACATTTACTATTTAATTGAAAACACACATTCTTTGAATTTATTCTTTACTTACTATTTAAAAGGAAACCTAGACACTATTGATTGTCTTTAAGTTAAAGGGAGAAAGATTTATACGAAAAGAAACAAATTAGCAGACGTGAGTTAAACTAAAGTGAAGGTCATATTTTTCTTGTGAGAACAACCAACTGTTACAGAAACAATGTTGTCTATGTCATCCTGTCATCCGCATCACGTTCTATAAAGCTTGGCTCTTTTTGTTGTTTGACCAGTGACTTTGCAACTTGAAAATATATACAAGCTATATATATGTGTGTGTGTGTGTGTGTGTGTGTGTGTGTGTGTGTGTGTGTGTGTGTGTGTGTGTGTGTGTGTGTGTGTGTGTGTGTGTGTGTGTGTGTGTGTGTGTGTGTGTGTGTGTGTGTGTGTGTGTGTGTGTGTGTGTGTGTGTGTGTGTGTGTGTGTGTGTGTGACTTTGAAAAAACATATTTTTTTAGTAAAAATCGAATTTAATTTTAAGTAATTTCAAGCATGTTTTAAATTTATATTAAAATTTTTGTGAAGACAACTTGTAATGTCCAACTCTGTGCATCGCAATGGATGAGCCTATCAACATAAAATACTTTAAAGTACTCCGATGAATAATAAAATGCTTGTTATGAATTGCAAACATAATTAGTTTACGTACTTACCGATAGTTTTCTTTTCTTTCATTCCTTTCTAAAATGTTGTATACAGAGAAAAAAGCAACAGGATAGCATGAAATAATAATAGTATTATTAGTAATGGCATTATGGGCATATATTTCCAAAACATATTTCTTATTTTTGAATGAACCGATTTTGAAAGAAGTAATTATGCTCCTGGAAAGGAAAGTGAAATCACTAATGAAAATAGTTGTATGTCAACTCCAGCGTCATAATAATTTACCAAAGAATTTACCCATAAATTTCTAAATCTGAATGATTCAATTTCATGGTTATGAAAAGCTGTGCATAATATGTAGGACTGTTATAAGGTGTTTTAATATTTTGTTATTTTGTTCATAATACGCGTGTTTCCTCAAATGTGATACTACCTCATACAGATCCTAAAATTTGCTACTTTTAACCACTTAATCTATTTATCTGACAATGATATAAATATTTTCTATATTTTCTGTGTGTACCTGCTTTTTGGAAGTCTCAAGCTAAAAAAGTATAATCTGAGAAAAATTATCGTTTCATATTTTTGGATTTTTTGATAACTTTCCATTTAATACTCTTAAAAACTAACGAGTCTGACGATTACTCACGGTATTATAAAAATATTCTGTTAACGCTTTCAATAAAACCCAGATTGTAAGCTTAAATTGGATATCAACTCCTATATTATAGGAGAGGTCAAATTCCTGTGGTGTGTCTATACACACAATTATATTACAATATTTTTATTTATGACAATTTAAAATAAAAAAGAACCCAAATATTCTTTATTAATTTGAAATCAAACACGTTTAAATGAGCTTTGAAGGCTTTGTTAAAAGTGTTTTTCAAAAGGATTTATCGGGCTGTTTGAGATCATGTACAATTATTTAACATATAACGATTACAGATGCCCAAAACTCCCGTATACTTTCAAACTTGTTTTTATATGATGAGATCTAGACAACAGTTTTAATGTTTCAAGGTTATTCGTCTCCTTCTACAGTTTTTAAAAGACTTGCGTAGTATGCACTGCATATTGCAAACTTATAAAGTGCCTGACGACGCGATCAACATCGAGTTATTGGATTTTTCAATAATTACCTGCACTGAAATATCCTACGAATAATAAACCGTTGACGCGGTCCACAGACAATGAATATACTGGGTACATTATTACAAATGCCTGGCTGAATAAACAAGGCAATTTTTCCACCAGCTTTCGAGACTGACCTGTGTACCCAGCTTAAAACTTATTCATGTCTACAAGAAACAATGGTCAGCCTACTGAGCCAACTCCAAACTGGACGAACATCAGCCTAAATAAGTTGTGAGTCTCAACTCTCTCTATTACACACCAAAGGACTGCGGAGAGAATACATCGATATTCCGAATGCTACTGATGGAACCGTCTGACAGTTTGCTAGTAAATACATAGGGTAAAAGATAACTTCATAAAAGGTCTGGTTTAATCAGCTGAATAAAATAACAGAGGTATTTGCTGGATCGGTAACAATGCCAATAACTTTACACGTAATGCCCGTCTGAGAAGCAGCCCCCATCTATCAGTGTATCTGCCTCAGCGATGCCTTTATAACTAAGTATCAATTTACATTAATATTATTTTGTAAGTGCATCAATGATATGAAAATGCCATGAATATTCATTCAAATTCTAACATATCCATACTCGTCATAGATAAGTAACCAGAGAGCGTTAATATGTGCCTACTTCTTTAATATCATCTGAACCTGGTTTAAGAGTACTCTAAAGCAAGTACTGTGACCTAGTTCTTAATCCCAGTGTTTTAATAATTTTTTTTAGAAATGATTTTGAAATAATTTTATTACGTGTTATTTTCCTTGGTATTTATGGTAAGTATTTTTAAGTTATTTCTGCCTTTTTCTTGTTCTAAACTGATAATTTTCAATAGGAATGCTACATGAATATATAAATAATATGTATATATAAATATCTCGGACATTGCAGTTTATTTCGTGCTGCTGTTTTATTCAACGTATTAGCGTTTTAATTGTTAGTTATTCCATATTTAATTTTGCTATTACATATATTCATTATTATATTAACACATTCAATAAGAAGGTAATATTACAGATTTAAAATTAAATTTTTAAGTATGCAGGTTAAATAATTAACACTTGGTAGTTTCAAAACTTTCATTACAAAAATCATTTATTTTAAAAATATGTTATATTATATAATATATTTTTGAGAACAGTTAATCATTCAGAACAAAACTTATTCTCTTGCCATAGGTTTTAATAGCCAAAAAACAGAAGTCTACTATTTCCTCTACCTTAAGTGAAGTTTTGTGTATTGAGAACTGTTCAAAAATTGAAAATAATTCTTTAGCAAAAAATCATATTTGGGATGTGAAGTTAAGTATAATTTACTAATATTTTCTTATAGATAATTTTATAATTAAAAATACTATATTTTCTTAAATAAAAATAGAATTTCATTTGTGAAGTTGCCTGATAATGGAATAATTGATTCAGAAAGGACTAGCAATAATAAAAGTAGAATTGTAAAATTTGTATTTACTTGCCAGTGCTTCTTAAAACTTTATCCCATGCTCCAAACTTCTTCATTCAGTATTTTACTAAATTAAAAATAGTAATTCTCTAATTGAACTGATGTTAAAACAAAAGATACACTCCGTATATATGTATTAAAAATTATTGTATTATTGAAATAAAAACAATGAAAACTTGCTAACCTCTAAAAGTTAAGTTCATGAAACTGTGTACGTTTTTTTTATAGGCAACCGTTAATGAGGGCCAGATTTTTAAAAACAATATCGAATAGACGAGTATTTTTCTTATATTCTTAGTAAAATTTTAAGTTTGAATTCAGTTGTGTAATCATACAAAACCAATCAAGGTACGCCATGCTAAGTTCGCCAATATTATTGAGTAACATGGACTTCAAATAATGAGTGAAAACTATACCCCACATTACGGCTAAGCATTTAAATTTATGCATTAGAACAAATATAGTGCAGTATTTAAAACATAAATTAATGTAAATCTTGTTTGTTTAAACACAGCTGAGTTCTTAGGAAACAAAAGAGAAGATATGTGTAATGCAAGTTAACTGTTGTCAAGAGTTCTTCACTTGGTATCTCAGAAGTAAGAGAATGGAAATGAAACATATTATAGAAACAAAGTTCTGAATATGATTGAATATCATGAAGTTGTAACATACTGACTTGTTATACTTCTCCTACAAGTAAACCTCTACAGTACATTTCAAATGTTTCTGGCACAGACTGACTGATGACTGAACAGTATTTTCGGTACGAAGTTGAAAATAATTTTTAAAATCTTTGTAAAACTTGATTTTCAGGTAATGACAAATAGTAACTAAAATCAGTTAAAATAAGAGATTTACATTTCTTACATTCTGGTAAAACGTTTTACAAAATATTAGTATGGCACATGTAGCCTATGTAGCCTACAAACATACAATAAGACAGTTTTTAGTTTCAAATAAATCTATAACATGAAGCTGACTTGCACCACCATGGAGTATTAGTTTCCTCTCTATTTTGATGTCTTTGCTAAGTCGCCCAGTGATGTGGCTTTCATTTATCGGAATAGAACAGAGCTTACGCATGTATTGTATAAAGAAACGTTTTCTACGACGAAATATTGTATTACTGAGGACTTTTTAGAACTAAATCTCAATATTATGGATTTTTCACTTATTTATACTTTTATAAATCCATATTGTAGTATTTTAGTATATATTAAAAATTATTTCAACTAGTTAAATTATTGGCTGATCTTTATTTTGGACAGTCTGTCTGTGATATACCGGTAACGAAGTAACATATAGTGTTAAAATTTGAATCAAGCTTCATTTCTTTATAATAAGAACTGCACTTACTTTGATGATGAATAATATGTTACTCCATAGGATTTGGTTGAGCGTCAGCAAATATTTTTACTTAGGTATTTTGGTAACCATGATGGAAACGAAAAAATAGCTAAATACTCGTAAATACATGTTTTAAGTTTATGATTATTTTTAGTGTGGCAGAATATCTTGAGATATATTTCATATGCAGCCTTTATATGTGCATCAAACTTGAATGAACTTGAAATTTTGAATATATTCTCTTTGCAGCTCTTTACGCGGCACTTGTTGTGGCATACACTTATTTTGTTTTATATTGAAAACAAAATCATAACTTAAATATTTGTAAAGAATATATTTTTGAAATGCTTGTCAGGATAAAATATTAGAATTACCGATGTTTTCTCAAATAAATCGATATATTTAAAACGTGCTGTCATCAACTGCATAATGCTGTAGATAATTTATACTTACAAATTTACTTTAAATAAAATTGCGTTGTAAGCAGAGATAGTTTTAAAAGTATCAAGATTTTTGTATAATTTAGTATATAATTTAACTTATGAATTTCGTATCCATTTTATGTGTTTTGTTTTACATAAATTTTGATCCCATACGATTTAAATCGTTTTACACAACAATATCCGAATAGCATTAATCCCTTTTATAACTACTGGCATTATAGAAGACATCTTAGAAAAAACTGCCTTTTATTAAAAATTATAATCTGAAACTGCGCGATATAGCATAATATTTAATTATTGGGTTTTAATGTCACTAAGTAAAATAATTTTAATTTACTGATTAAGTATTCTGGATCTGAATAATAACACATTAAATATTATAATAAGAATTTTTAATTATTTAAAAAAGAATTACTTTGATAATTTTGGATACCCAAGTATAGCATTTTATTTTTAAAATTCCGAGTTCCAAAATTGAACTTCGTCCATAAACTGTGGACACAGTTTATCTCATGAATCTCTTATGAAGAAAAATCTTATCAGGAAAAGTGTTCTTTTTCATTATTATTGTAGTATAAATTCGAATGTGTGAAAAAACCAATAATGATTATTGTAAAGCAAAACTAAAGAAGTTAAATTTTAGCTATCGGAAATCTGGTTATTTGATAATTATAAAGCTTGAAAATAAGGCATTAATAATAGTTAGTTGATAATGAGTATTTGTTTGTACAAATATCTAGAACCATTTGAATATATTACTGCACGGGTAAATATTGTTGGGATATTGTATTATAACACGTAAACTGCCACCTCCAGTATTTATACAAACCTAAGGGATATAACCAAAACTTTTCTTTTTCGTATAAGTGAAGCTGCGGCGTATTTAACGACAGGTCATGAGTTCAATTCATGAGTAGGTCATAAAAGTAGGTCCAGCATACAATGCGAATTGAGTATTTTCATACGAAAAGTGTTTATTATAATATTTCATTCGGCGTAGATAATGAGATTCTCTTTTGTGTTTGGAAAAAATAGTATATTCATATGAATACAGATATCTTTTTAACAATAGTGTATATACATACAATAATAGTATATATATATATATATATATATATATATATATATATATATATATATATATATATATATGCCACAGTTGTTTTTGTTAAAACCTTATTACTCTGATCATAAAACTACATACCGCTGTTGTAATATACTTTCGGTCTAAGATATTTTCAGTTCAGTACTTGTTTGCATTGTTTTATCTTGATAAAGAAAATATACATAGTCTACATAAGTAGAACTGAGAAGCATACTACGGTATAGAGTGAAATCCTATATAGGCTAACTCCCATCTAATTCGGGTATAGGGGGATATCTTTATTAACTTCATGCAACATTTCAAAATAATCATTTATAACATGAAGTTTCGCGTAATAGAAGTTATGTTGTTTTTCGGAATGAAGTCTTGGAAGAATAGATACATGTTATTGTTTATTTCTTGTTTATTTATCCCACCTAGTGCCACTGTTAAAATTATATATCAAAAAGTCAAGGAAACCTACCACCTTTGGAGTAATTTATATGAAATAATTCACATTTTTTTTATTAATGTTGGTTTAATGTTTAAATAGCATTTATAGAGCATTATAAAATTTTAATTTGCCACTGGCGCAGTATGGAGTAAACGTTAGGCATCAATTTTATCTTTTCTATTTACTTTACACCATCGATTACGCACTGCATACCTAATAGTTTATCAGACTTAAATGTAAACATATGTTTTAGCAACTTTGTCAACAGCTGTACAGTATCAGTTAAACTTCCATTATAAAATATAAATATTACTATTGACGTGACAACGTCTTAAATTAGGTTGCGACTCGGAGTCACTCATGAAAAAGTGTAACGCCCGGTAACGTTACGATGCCCGTCCAGTGGGTCCGCCGCACGGGATCCGCACGGGATAAAGCAGATAACTGTGGGTCCGTCGCACGGGATAAAGCAGATAACTATGTTTATTCGTGAAAATGTGGAGTGCTTAGATTCGTCATTTACAACAACTACAACAATAAAGGTAAATAATTGTACACTGATATTTCATTATCGTAAACTATGATTGATTGATTAATTGTTAGATTGACACAAAAGTTGAGAAACTGAGTTTATAGGTTATATCATACTATTGACAAATGTTGATAGTGTTAAGTAAATTATTTGTTTAAATCACTCTGCAATCAATCGTAATTCAGTCGATTGAGAAGAAACAGCGCGTATTGCTAGTCAAACATTTAAAATAACAAATTATAACCTCTAACCTGTCATAACAGTGCGACCAAACAAACGAACTAAACCGACCAATCACCACGCGCGGAGTTAGAATTTAACTGTGTTTAGCAAGAATTTCAAATTCCAATTTTAGTAAATGTTTTATTCAACTTTACCATTTACAATAACAAATTTTAATTAATTTCAAATCATGTACAATGTTTTAGTAAACAAAATATATTTCTATAGTTAAAATTTGTGCAATTCTTATTTTCATTCAATTCCTTGTTCCTATTGTGCAATTTAATAATATTCATATCAATAAATATTCTACCGAGAAAAAGACGTTGTCACGTAAAATCTTCGCCCGTAAAACCGACTTTACAGGCAACCATAATGTTTTTTTTTTACTGAATTCCAAATTATTCGAGGTAACTTTAAAAACCTTTTCATTATATAAATCGTTCTCAGATTTTATTGAATAATTCACAATAAGAATTAGCCGAATCGGTCCAGCCGTTCTCGATATTCTCGACTTGCACTACATTTTGTGACTCATTTTTATTTATAAGATTACAACCGTTAGGGAACATGGGATTGGAATATTGAAGAATGGGAAGAATAAGGATTTTTCATAAACAAGTATATTAACTAAGACTCGATCACATGTACTGATATTTAATATGCAAATTTAGATCTTATAACGAATGCGAATCTTCTTATATAATGGAAAGGTGCGCATGCGCGGCTTTGAGTGACAGCACTTGAACGTCGCTCTATCACTTATTTCAAAACAAGAAAAATTATTTAATTATCTAAGCCCGTGCTCAGGTACAAATCGTTTGTGAAGCTCTGACGGAACGAACGAGACATCAGAGGAGACGTTTGGACACTTAGATTTCAGTGAGTACAGTGAACAGTTTCGCCAGTGTGCACATAACCCTACTTGCTGACTAACCTGAACCTAGCGAGGAAAGCACACTGGAACAGGTTGTTCATTGCTTACGTGAGACTGGAGAGGGATCTACAAACTCTACTCAATGCTCATCACTACTGTGTGGCGGTATCGGTAACGTCATGGACTGCCAATCTGAATGACCGCGGGTTCCGTTCCTCCCGGGTGCAAAACATTTTTGCTTTTCGTTGAGATCCCTTTACTAGAAACTTATTATTTTTCTCTCTGTTTCTGTACATAGTTTTAACGTCATTATTTGTTGTAATTTTAACTTTATTGTTTTCTTTTTGTTGTAATTTTAACTTGTTGTCCTGTCTTTGTTGTAGTTTTTAAACTGTTTATATTGCTGATTTCTATTTATTTCAGTTTTTTTAATATTTGTTTATATATAATGTATTAAAACCTTTAAATTATTTGTATATTTTTATATCATACATTATATTTTATTATTCTTAGTGCATTTATTTTATAAAATTATTTTTTTTTATTTAAAATTTTAACTAATTTAATATATTACTCTAAATGCCTTAGAAATTAAATTCAAAAATATTTATTTTACCAAATCAAAAAGGCATTGTATATTTATTTTATTGTATACGGTTGTTGTCCTTCTTAATACTGTACAACTTTTTAAAATTGGACAAGAGAATGTTCTCTTTGGAATTATTCTAAAAGTGGCAAGCCACATATCCTATATGATAACTTTAAGGATAGAGAAAGTTATTCCCTTAAAAATGGTGAAGTGGTCTGGAGATGTCTAGGCAAAACCTGCAGCGGTACAATTAAAACGGATGATAGTAAGAAGGAACTAATTACAGTAAACGCTAAACATACTGGACACCATCCTGTGACTAAGCGCAGCCTCTCTCCACTCCACAACGCAACATCTCGCCGCCCTTCCGCATCACCCGCGGCTGAGCCCGGTACGTCCACCCCGCGCGTTTCGTCACCCGCGGCTGAGCCCGGCAAGTCCACTCCACGCGCTCCGTCACCCGCACCGGCCGCGCCCTGTGATGTCGACCCTTCTTCACCTGCGGCAATTCCCTTGGTCGTGTCTGAGTGGGAAATTGAAAACTCCAAACTCAAAAAGGAACTTGAGTTACTGAAGGAGGACCGGAAGAAAATTTTAAACCACTCAATAGAATCGGATACACGATTGCTTCAATTCACTGACCAAGTGTTTGTCGCAGGGTCAAGGAAACGCCACCTAACAAGAGAACGGGCAGTTCAGTGCGAATCAATCGGCTGTCTTGACAGTCGATGCGCTGAAAATCGGAACTTGCTGGCTAGCCTTAGAACGACCATCGAAGTTCTTGAAGCGGAAGTTGCTGCACTAAGAGCTGAAAAGAAAACCTGTGAATGCTTCAAAGAAAGCGATAGCGAATGGACAATCCAGAAAAATAGGAAACTGCACATAAAATAACTGCAAAACCGTTATCATGTACTTCCTGAAGAAAAAAATACAATCCCTTCGCGATCAAAAACTATAAACAAGAAAATAGAAAAACAAGAAGTCAACAAGAATATAAAATCCAATTAGTAGAAATATTAGCAAAGCAAAGAAGAAACAACATGCAAGACAAAAAATAAACAATCGAGTGAAAACTAGCCAATTGCAATCAGACAACATAGGGTCATGAAAAACCTTGGATTTCAGCTCAGTGGTGATCGAGGGTGACAGCCACGCGCGTGGTCTAGCAGCCCTTCCCAACAACGAGTGGATCGGAGGACTTCAGTGACGGGTATCTGCAAGCCTGGGGCCAAGCTGGGTGCTGTTACATCTGCATCACCACCGCCATCGAGGAGCTGCTGCTGCGTCATACTTGCCGGTACCAACGACATCGCAGCCGGAGAGTCTCAGACCATCTTTAGAGACTTCGAGCAGCGCATCCTCACCCGCACAGGCCCGGCCAGTGTGTTACTGGCTACTGTCCCCCACAGACACGACCTACCTGCCCGCTACCCAGTGAACCAACAAACCCGCCTGGTGAACAACTATATGGAAGAGTTGTGTGTCAGACACAAACGTCTACATCTACTCAACTTCAACTCCATCAGTAGGCGGTGGTTCACTGGGCATGGAATGCACCTTGGGCCTGAGGGCAAGTGTCTACTGGCCGAGCTTATTCTGGACCATCTGGCGAGTCTCTCGGCACGTGCAAGGATAGGGCTACAGCCTGGAGTGCCCCCTACTCAACCGGCTCCCAGCTCCAACACTCTTCCAGCCACCCCAGCAGAGACCCTCCACCACCGCCGCCTCCGTTGGTCAGCTCACCTCCGCCCCGGGTCACCGGTTTCCAGCTCGATAGTTACGCGGATGTGGTGAGAATGGCTCCTCTTGCTACAGTGCCAGAAGGGACAATATAGACCATCAACATCACATGTTGAATCTGTTTTTTTTAGGGACCCCGCTTCAACTCATAGGACCAAATTGACAAACAAAAACAAACAAAATCGGAAAATCTCAAATAATCACCCAGAAATTGAAATAAGACTGCTTCACCAAAATGCACAATCAGCAACCAAACAAATTGTAAGAAATCCAACTCATGTGCGAGGATCAAACAACTGATCTCCTTGTGGTAACTGAAAATTGTTTTAACGAGGAAAATCTCACACATTACAAAATTCCAAATTACAAATTGGCTTGCGCGTTTTGTCGACCTCACTCCAAAGGAGGGGGCGTTGCAATTTTTCTGAAACAAAATGTCATGTTCTCCCCTTTCCGATCCAAGATTTAGCCGAAAAAGACTTTGAAGCAGTAGGAATCAATTTTGAAAACAAACAAAAAATCTAAATTGTTAGTGATCGGAATTTACAGGTCTCCCAGCGGATTGTAAAGACACTTTCTTTTCAAAATTCGAACAATTATATACGAAACTGACTAACCAACGTCAGAAATTCGTCGTAATGGGGGATTTTAACATTGACGCGTTGGAAAAAAGTCATCAGTCCACC
The DNA here is from genome assembly GCF_021130785.1 of Homalodisca vitripennis. NCBI lineage: Eukaryota > Metazoa > Arthropoda > Insecta > Hemiptera > Cicadellidae > Homalodisca > Homalodisca vitripennis. Next base: position 42,751,156 of record NC_060209.1, on the reverse strand, counting down.
ATTCGGACTAGTCGATTTATTGAGGTCATTCAACCTTGAGTTGGCTTGTCAACACTCCGACGAGAGTTACGGCTACAACTAAATACGGCTATCAACAACGTCATCTCCAATCACTCAAGTGTCGCAGTGTCTGTGGTAAACACAGCGATTCCCGACCACTATGGCCAAGAGGTCATAATATGTAGTGGAATAAAATTAGAAAGGGAGCCCAAAAGTTACACAAAACAGTAAGAGACGTAAGGCCAGAAAACATCGCTCACCTCAACACTTCCCTGTCTAAAGAGACATGGAATTTTCTAAATTCATCTGATCCTGTAGAGCAGCAATTCAAAAACGTTTAACGACACTCTAAATTTTCATTTTAACATCTGCTGCCCTACCAAAAAAAATTAGTGTTTGCGAAAAAAAATCAAACAACAAACATTGGATCACTAAAGGCATTTTTGGTTTCTAGAGAAAAAATTAAAGTTTTTTTCGGAAATTTATAAAAATACTTCAAATGACAACTTCAAATTTTTTTAGGTAATATAAAAGCATTTACAGAAAAGTGATCCAAGCTGCAAAAGCATATGATGTCTCTAAATCAATTATCTCTTCCAAAAACATTTCAAAAACAACTTGGAGCATCATTAACAATAAAACAAAAGTTCACATGCAAATCAAAATTAAAATTGGGGACAAACTTGAGGAAGATGCAACTGAGATTGCTAACCAGTTTAACGGGTTTTTCGCAACCGTTGCTGGTGGGCTGAGTCCTCGACCATCTGAACCTCAAGTACGCCCTTCGCGAAGACAGAGCCCCACAACACTCCATGTGGTGTTGGCGCCTGTTGTTGAGAATGAGCTTAAACGAATTATTCAGCAGCTCCCAGCCAAAAAATCAAAACGATTTAAATCTTATGTCAATATGGCTCTCATTAAAAGTGTCTTCAAGCACTTAGTGAGACCATTAACCCAACTGATAAATTCTTCATTCCAAAGTGGAGTTTTCCCCTCCCTCCTGAAAGTCGCTAAATTTGTCCCAATATTTAAGAAAGACGATCCGCTTGTCTATCAATAATTATAGGCCCTGTCTCAATTTTGCCAGTATTGAGGAAAATATTTGAAAAACTTTTTCTCATAAGAATGCTTTTTGTTTGACAAAATACAATCAGCTCTCTGATGAACAATTTGGGTTCAGAAAGGGCAAATCGACAACTGACGCAGTTTTTTAGTCTTGTTGATATAATTGTGGAGGGGATAGAAAATCGGAAAACACACAATGAGTGTGTTTCTTGACCTGTCCAAAGCATTCGACTGCGTTGACCATAACACACTGCTAGACAAAACTGGAGTCTCATGGCATTCGAGGCGTGCCCCCTGAATGGCTTAGCTCATTCCTAAGCCACAGATCCCAAGTTGTCCAAATTTCAAATCAACTGTCCAAGCCAATATAAACTGAAATATGGTGTCCCACAGGGATCCATACTCAGTCCTGTGCTTTTCCTGCTTTTATGTCAACGACATAGGATCATCACTTCGGCTTGGAAAACTATTGCAGTATGCTGATGATACGACTCTCTGTTTCAGTGGGAAATCCAGTGAAGTTTTTTTAACAACAGGCTTTTGTTGACATCAAAAACTGTGTCCAACACTTCAACAGCCTCAATCTCACAGCAAACTCATCAAAATCAAATGTTTTGAATTTTTCTTTGCGTGTGGTGGAAAACCTTAGTGAACCCGCAGTTTTCTTGGGGGACTCCACACTGGACGAAGTCTGCTCTTCAAAATTCCTGGGAATACACCTTGATAGAGGGTTGACCTGGAATGATCATATTGACCACGTTTGTGCCAAAATTTCCTCAGGAATTTTCGTTCTGAGGTCTTTAGCAAAATACTGCCCGAGTCAGGGTACTGCTAACGGCGTATTACGGCTTAATTTATCCCCATCTGTCCTACGGTCAGGTTCTGTGGGGAGCGTGTGCAAACACTCTCTTCCAGAGAGTTTTCAGACTTCAAAAAAAAATCGATTTGAATCATCGCAAAAATCAATTACAGAGAGCCGTGCAGACCGGTTTTCAAGAAATTTGCAGCTGTTGACGTTGCCGTGTCTCTACAATTTTAGAAACAACCATGTTTTGTATGTACAAATGTGCCTTAACCAGGGGGCCGGGACATACACATGTATGAGACACGAGGCAGAGAAAACTACCGTACGGGAAGACACAGAACGGTAGTTTGTAACGCTTGCCTTCGCAAGCAGGTGTTAATTTTCCTCAACAGACTGCCCAACTCTATAAAAACTACCCCCAACGCCCAAGGCGTTCAAAAGCTCGTCTCAAACGCCTTTTGGTGTCGCATGCATTTTATAATGCAGATGAGTTTTTTTAATTCGACTGGGAGACCACACAATTGGAATGACTGACTCCAATGTTTGAAAGTGGGTTTTCATTGGCCAGGAATGAAAGATGCGTGATTGTAAAACTGTATGTTTGAATGAGGTAATGTGGTATGAATGTTTAAAATTTTAGAAATATACTCGTACAATATTGACGTTTGCTATGCAACTCATACATGTTGTCCTTGCAATAAAAGAATTTGATTTGATTTGAATGCAAAGTTCAGGCCAAGTTTGGAGGAAACCACCTTATACTTGCACATAAAACTTTTTAAACTTTTATTTATTTCACGAACATGATTTTGGAAAGAACAAGGGGAGTTCTTAAGTTAGAGAACAAGTTTAGGTCCCAATTTGAGTCGCGGCCAAGATGTCTCCCACTTTCTTAGTTACTATTAAGTAACATACACCTATTTTATAAGTAACTATTAATATGCTTATTTAATTTTAATTCATTATTAAAATTATATAAATACGTTTTTTTCAGTATAAATTGAAATATATTTCCCTAATAATAAAATTATTTTTTAATAATAAAAACTACTAGTTTTTATTATTAAAATAATAGCTAATTTAATTTACTTAAATCGGTTCTCAAATGAAAACAATATACTAAATTTGTTTACTGGAGCCTATTTTAAATGTTTAGTACTTACAAATACTTTCATAACACTCACATAAAATATTAATATAAGATTTAATTTTCAAATGTCCGATTAAATTTATTATACTTATATCGCCATTTTTCGATTGATAAAAGTTAAAAATACCTTGGTTTCCAAGAATTTATTGCAAGACATATTAATATAAATTAAATCTACTTATGTTTAATGTTGTAAAAATAAAATTGGTAGAGCACAATAATATCTAGGAAAATATTTCATAACATTGTTTACAGTGAATGTGTTGAAACAAACTGTAGATAAGTGACAAGGTTGACGAACGCCTTTCCTTTAAATAGTTATATCTGGTGCCATCATGTAGAATTGTTACCGACAAAGGGCTGAGTGAAAGTCCAAATATGAATTTTTTGATCACATCTCATGCTGAAGCGATATGCGTAAACTTTCATACCAACTCAATTTAAATATTTTAGTACCTTACATAACTGTATTATTTTTTGCACTCACGTTTAAATAATTAATACCCTGAAAAGAAAATATTCTGTGTCTCTTTCTAGTTTAGTATAAAAACAAAAAAATCAAGCTGTTATCAAATAGCCCCCTTTTCCTTCTTATCCTTGAAAGTTATTACTAAAACTATAACACTTCTGTAAATCTACTATCTCGACAGTCTAGTGGGCTACAAAGATAATAAATTATGCTTTATTTCATGTTTAATTTTTGCTATAAGTCATTGAAATAAAACTGGATCTACAGCAATTTGATCTAACTAGATTTAAAATGGCATTGAAGATAGAGCGTCACCTAACAATCACGATAACTCTATTGTGGTTTCTGATAATCAGTATATGATAATACTCTCTCTCTCTCTCTCTCTCTCTCTATATATATATATATATATATATATATATATATATATATATATGTGTGTGTGTGTGTGTGTGTGTGTGTGTGTGTGTGTGTGTGTGTAGGATATGTAAATTCTGTCCCAAAGACTATATTGGAAAAACCATCACTCCATTAAGAGTGTGAATGGCAAATCATCGATTGATGTTGTTCATCAAAATTATGAGAGACCATTATCTGCTCATGCGATTCAACACAATCAAAATAAATTAGAAAATTGCTTCAGCCTAAAAGGAATTTACCATTTAGAGCCAAACCCCAATCAAAATACCAATCCGATAAATTTAAGAAATGTTGAAATCGCACATCAATTAATTTTAAAATCAAGGCAACCAGATGGGTTGAACCTAAAATGATTCTCTTTTCCTTTTTATAACAAAAAAATTTTTAGTTCTATGTAAACATTTACAAAATATTCTACACACCGCTGATTGGAATATTGTTGTTTATGGTATTTATTAGTTAAAATTTTATTTTGGTTATGTCTTTCGTTCTTGGTTCTGTTTATATATTTTAATTCAGTGTGGTTCTGATGAAGGGTTCTGTGAACTCGAAAATTAAACATGAGCACTCAAGTTTTGTTTCTGTTTTTTTATATACTTAGAAGAGTATATTTCATTTTATTTTAACATGCTCAACTTAGAATGTTCTGCGTCTTAATTGCTAGAATATCAAATATACAATATAATCTTAAAAATACTTTCTTTTAATTTATTTACAATTTAAGTTGAGTTCGTCAATCTAAGATAAGTAAATTGATAATATTAAGTTTAGCTGGCTGATACAACAGTCAACAGTAGTCTACAATATTTGCTTGGCCCTGTCGTTGAATTACGCATGTATAAGATTAGCTGCCCTGCCTGTTCTTACAAGCATGTTACCATAAGTTTCTCTAACATCTGGTGATTTTCTAGTAGCCAATTAAAATATTTTAAGAGTAAAGAGTGAATAGTTCACTTTTTTAACACGGAAATTTGGCTCGTCTCTTGTATAATAAATACCGAAGATTAAAAGCCTCCATATTTAATGAGAAGTTTCCTTTGGTCTTTTGTAATTGTATTTTGTTTAGAGAAGCTCAGTAAAGATTTTATAACTGCATGACACTATAACTCAAATTCTGCCGAGTTATAAATTTGTTTCCAAATTTTAGTTCTTTATTATAACAATTGGTACTGTAGTATATCATACATAATTAAACTTCAAACCTGTGGTAGTTGTAGACAAGTCATTATATGTATTAGGTTAGTTCTTTACCTGAAGAAGAGATCAGATTGCAGATCTCGAAACGTAGTGTTACTGTTTTCTTGTTTCACTGAACGATGGCAAATGTCCGGAAAAATCCTGTTTCCTTCACAATCCTTCCATCGTCAAAAATAACCTTTAAACAAAGAAGTCATTATAGCTTTTTACGCACTTTATATGGATAAATATTTATCTCGGTTTATAACACAATTTTTTATTAATTAAATTTAATTAAAATAATCACAAATTGAACTTTTTGAAATTAAATAAGGCTATAATTGGCATTTATACAATTATATATATATATATATATCGATGGTAATTTAATAACACAAATAGTATTTACGTTTATGATATCGTTGTAACACAATTCACGTTTATGGAGATTGTACAAATAGTTAAGGAGAGGGATAGAAATGCACCGTAAATAATTATAAATTTTCAAAAAAAAATGTATCAATTTTACCAAACAATGTGACAATGTGTCCTATTTCACAAAAATATATGATAAATATAATTTAATTCCTTTTGCTATGGGCTAAAAACTAAAAACATCTTTTAAGAAACTTGCAGTAGAGATTTCGCTTACTCTCAGCTAACAAGCCACACGAAAACTTAGCTGTTGTTGATACCATTACTTTTTACCGAAACTTGGTTCAACAATACGTTACATTGTTTTGTGAAAAATGTATAATTAAATTTCGGTGTATTTTCCCCTCTCTTAACCACTATCTAAATCTTAAACTATTTAGTTTTAATTTTAAGTTAAGATTTAAGTTTATTTTCTGTCTATGTGTGACTGTTTCTAATGGATATATGAAGAATGAATTAATCTATGTACATAAAACGTTCTATGTGACATTCCTACAAACGCAACGCTCTGTAGTATTATAGGAATGTTTCTTCCATCACCCTGGAGGCTGTAAACATTTTTTCTTTAATTAATTTCCTTAGTTATTATTACCCAACACCAAGTGTTGTAACAGGCTTCGCTGAGATTGCATTCATTATTTAAAATCTTTAGCTTATATTAATCTCGAAATGACCTGCAGATATAAAAACAGAAAACGAATCATACACAAAGAGTTTGACACAAGAATATTGCATTATGGAACTCATTTGTTTTTAAGATAACGTGAAGACAGAGAGACAGGCACATAAAAATGGAATTTTTCTAATCCCACGAATGATCTTAGCTAAAGCTCAGCCAATATATAGACAAATCACGATTTTAGTTACAAATAAATTAATAATAATGTTAGACTGACGTGTATGCTATAAGAAACAGGCATGGGGCCATACCACTATTTATGAGTATTCAGTATTATTTTATATTTCCCTAGGTTAAAGTGTTCGTCAAATTGGAATGTAATAAATACTTTACTTAATAACTTTATTTTTTTATTTCATCCACATTCAAAATAACAGTTAATGAAACACAAGTTTCTTGTAATTCTATATTTTCTTTACTGTTAGTTCCGTCAAAGTGTATCCGATAAAAACAAAAAATACATAATATAGTCTAATGTGTTTGAATTAAACCATGAGCAGCAAATATACACTACAAATTGCCATATTCTGTTAGGAACAATAATGTTTTTACCTCAAATAATAAATATGTTTCCATTCCAAGTGTAAAGGGTTTTCCTGTATAATAAGTTACGTACTCCACATATAAGTAGCTATTGAACTGGTATTTCAGGGAAACCTTTTAAAATTACTTTTTTGTTTTGTTTGAAAAAAGAGTTAAGAGTTCTTACAAATATTACTACCTATCAAAAAAGTCACAAAATTATTTATTTTACTAATATATATTATTAAAAGTAAATAATTAACATAAGAATAAAACCATACTGCTGTTATAGCTACGGAAAGTAATCTAACTAGTTATCCGGTACAGCTAAATGTCGCGCCAACATTGCTTCAACCACAAACTAAATTTAATTACAGTTGATACATTTTTATCTTGAACGGCGGATTCATTATTAATCTATTTGAACCGCATTATTTACATATTACCAGTCCCGTGGTTTTATTCTCCCTTTGATGGGATATACCCATACTGTGTTAGTTACATTACTTTTTATGTAAAGAATCTATCTTGTCTCACGGTCACGAATTATACATAATCATGTTAGTTTAAATAAAAGTTTAAAATAATGCAACTATACAAAGGAAGAGAGGTTTATGAAAATTGGGAAATAAATTTATGTTATAAGGAGTGGCAACAAATCAGAAATTTTAGAAATATAATTTATTCGTTCAAAATATCAGTTCATTTGCTTTGGAAACTTTTATGCGAGCCATAACGGGTCAGTCGCTGTGTCTTATTTTAATACAAAAGTTATTCAAACTTAATGAGGTGTACATCTCTTTTCTACGCATTTTCTAAATATTGTTAGTTTTATTTAAGCTACAAAATGTCAATAAATAACTTTTAATATTGTAGGCTTTAAAGGGGTAGTACAATAAAAAGTTACAAGTAATATCATGGAAAAATAATTAATTAATTCTTACGGAGTATCTGTAGGGCAATCAAAACTACATAGGCTAAGTATTAATATAACATATACGAAAAGTAATATTGTAGGCTATAAACAAGTTAATTAGGTATGTTTTTTCTTGAATTTATCAGAACAACAGTTTACATTTTTTTTATTTTGTGTTGGGATACTTCTATTTAAAATTCACCCTTTCAAACCTTCATAAACACTTATAATCTACCAAAACTACCAATGTTATAGAAAATTTTTCAAGTTTGCTTCTTCTATTTTCAAGTATTAAATATTGTAACAGCCATTGTGATGCACTATGTGGCATTTTAAATTTTCATAATTTTAGTTCAGCGTCTGTAACCTGACAGTGTTTCAGATTTGACTCCTTAAATCTTGAATCTTGAGGAGTCAGGACATATTATTTCACTACAAAATCGAGCAACAAAATATATTTCCTTCTAACAATTATAGTTCACATGTGATATTGGTAGGTGCACAACACGTGCGCCCTGCATAAGGCAGTTGCAGAAGGATGCTCGTTCTGTTGCTATAAGTAAGTTCGCCGACTGGCTGTCACTGTAGATGTGGTTAAGGTTTGCCCTCTATTCCAGGATTCTCCAAACATTTTTCGTTAGAGAGCCAAAACTAATTATTTTAAGGGGCAGGTAGATATTTATTCTCTTAACCACTTTATCGCATATTTATTCGATTAGATATTTATGTTTAATTACACAAAATTGAAAGTTATACAGTGACTTAAGTAATGTATTGGGATTAATAAACAAGTATAAAATACTTGCATCAAATTAAACATTTATTTATTTAAATTAAGGGTTTCACAGTTATCACGTAATATAGTCACTTTTTTATTGAGCCATAATTTGTATTCTTTGTTTATGGTCTGAGATTTGTAATGAATAAATAGTTAATAAATAAACCTAGGCTAAGAAATATATTTGATTATTCACATTTAAAAGGAAAGAAGGTGTAATTTCTTGCATTCTTACATTCCTTGTTTTGCTCTTTCAATATTTTATTCCCAGGGATCAGTTCAAGTTCAATTTCTGTAAGCCGATTTAAAATTTTAATTTTTATTAGATTTTAGAACAGATTTACGTTTTTTGCTGCTAATGCATAATTAAAATAAAAAAATAGCGATTGAAATTCCGCCCTTTATGTGACACTGGTGTCATATGAATAACGTGACGGGAAGGCGTAAAAGATTCAATAGCAAACTTCCAAGATTCCTTCTAAATTTTTCAAATGTTAGAAAATTTGTCATAAACGATCCTCTGCTTTAAATTTTTATTAAAACAATATATATCTTGCAAATGCACGCACGCTTCCAATACCAGCCGTCATCTAAATGTGTTTCCTACGACCATGGTCTGTTAAATCATGAACATGTCAATAAATATTTATGATTTGTACCTAAAAATATATTTACGGCATTTTTGGTTAAATTAGCCAGCGTATTTCATAATAATATGTTACGTCCGAAAATGTAATATTTGTTTTAGAATACACGTAATTTATAGCCTTAATAGTAACAATCACCATCACATGCGCCTTTTACAAGTTCAAGGATTTTACCGCAAAATACTTGTTTATGACTATTATAATGGAATTTCAGCGGCTTCTCAATTTTCTGATCGTCCACCTGGTGGATGAAATTCTCTCGTGTGACTTAGTTAGGGGACCCCTGCACTATTCCAATACAAGCGGAGAGTGAATTGGAGTAATCAGTACACAAATCATTCGTAGAACGTTGTAGACACTATGTAAAGTTATGTAGTAATGGTTTCAAACACTGTAAGCATCTGGTTTACTGGAAAATCGTCTACTAATATTTCTTTTAAACATGAATATTGGTTGGAGAAACTCGATAAGAGCATAGGAGCTAAGATACTACGTACGTATTTTACTCAAATAAATAGTATATAAATTATTATTTTTACAACACTATTATAAAATTAATATTAGGTAAAATTTTCCAGTAACTCTAGACCAGCTCGTAATTGTCACAACGCATTTAACACTGTAATGCTTTTAATGAACTTAAAATGAGAGCGGCCTTAAGTGATACCTCTTAGAGAAACACTCTTGTTTAACACCGGGAACATCACTTAATCTCTAAGAGCTGCTCATTAAAATAACAAGGATTTTATAAACCGATAAGATTACAGAAAAATATTAAACAAACGTATGTCTAATACAAGTAGATAGGAATTGAAAAGAATACTTCCAAAACCAAATATTTATGCCTATTATAAAATCAAAACAAATTTAAATATTATTGGCACCGTAGAAAATTTTCCCTTGTGGGATCTAAATTGTGCATGATCGTTTTTCTAAATAGATATGAATGAGTTCCATGATGGTACGTGTTCAACCATGGTGTTTGGCAGAGCGTTAAGGAATAACTGACTAACATGTGAATTTATCATGTGCCAAAACATATTGAGGAATATTTTATCTTTAGAGTATTATTTTCTTATAAAACTTCTACATAGACAAGTATTTATATGATGGTGAATGTTCAACGACGGAGTTTTCTTAAGCGGTACTGAAACCTATCATTCATTAGGCTGACACAATTTCTATTTGGCTGCATGAATATGTAATATTGATTTGTGTATGATCGGATGGTTGTCCTAATGACATCTCGAGACTAAAATAATACATACATTTAAAATTTTGCAGTTATAAAAAATGAACATATTTATTGACATGCTCCAAGCAGCCTGGAACGCGTCGGAATCCTGCCAGGGGCGTCTTAGTTGAGCTCCTGGGATTACGAAAATGTATGGTGTGCAACGCCTTCACGCTAGACTAGATGTATAATATCATATCCATTTATTGAATTATCATTAGTATACTTACAGCTCCATAATTGTTTTTTAAGTACCTTCATATTAATATCCATTGTTGAAAATATTTTACCGATGTGAATTACAAAGTCACGATAATTATTATTCTTCATCGACTCTATTGTGATGAGCTGAGGAGGTAGAACACCGCAAAAAGTATGTTGGGGTTTATAATAAGACAGGGAGTCAATTTTAAAAACATCAGGTCTTTTATCACATTGTACACATCTTTAGCCAGATCAAGAATTGAGAACGCCGTCATTGTGTGGAATCCGATGCATTTAATTCACAAAGAATTGATTGAACAAGTTCAAAAAAGATTTTTTAGGTATTTATATTATAAATGGTTTAATATATACACGTATTTAGTACCATACAATGAGTTGTTGGAAATATTTGGGCTGGAGAGTCTGAGTCGGAGGAGACAGGTCCTGGCGCAAGTGTATCTCTGGGGCTAGGTCCGGGGTCTGGTGGACGACGCGAACTGTTTGGGAGTCCTCAGTTATCGAGTGCCCAACTTCAACAGCAGGAACAGATGTTTGTTTCATTTGCCCTATTCACGCACGGCGAAGCGTGCATTCTTTCCTCTGTTAAGGATGATGAATTCTTATAATACAATACTCTTGGGTGGGTCCAACATTGATATTCACCATGACAGCTTTAAAGTAAAAAAAAGATTAAACCATTGTTGTTAAGAGATCCGTAGGTGAACGTTCTCCATAGGTTTTTCCGTGGGATGTTTTGTTCTCTATGAGGGTTGCTGTTTAGTTATTTATTTATTTATTACTATTATATTATATTTATTGCATTGTTATTATATTATATTTATTGAATTATTATTATATTATATTTATTGCATTGTTATTATATTATATTTATTGCATTGTTATTATATTATATATATTGCATTGTTATTATATTATATTTATTACATTGTTATTATATTATATTTATTGCATTGTTATTATATTATATTTATTACATTATTATTATAGTATATTTATGATATTACACTAGTTACTATTATGCTATATAAAAATCTAAAGAAAGTCTTGAGTCCAAACAGTTTGGGAAACACTGATCTAAACCATCACTCTCTTCAATAGCTCTAGAAATAATTTTATTTATTTTCACGTGCTATCTTCTGGGTTAAAATACAAATTCAATCCTTAGAGTTATTTTGTAACCTCTTAGATTAATTTAATAACAAAGGTTCTCAATTTGCTTTAATATTTGTTTTTTTATAATATATACATTGTTTTTGGAAGTGGAATTTTTAATAATATAAGGATAATTCCTGAGAGTCTTGATCTGATAAATATACCTTTTTACTTTTGTTAGTAGGATAATTTTTCTGTCCATTCTGACAAGTAAGCAGTGATATGAGTAACCATTTTACGTGCTATAATTGATAAACCTATTGTAATATCAACATTCAGATGTAGTTCCCAAGTAATATAGGCTAATTTTCATATTTATTTATACTTAATTGCGACAGCTCTAAACGCAATTATGATGTTTTTCTTCATCATAATTTGAAAAAATTCATGATATTATCACTAAATTCCTAAATGTATGTGAAACCCTATAAGGTTTCTCTTACAATGACAACTGTTTAGCATTTCGTGTCTAATTCTTTTCCTTCTTTCATTCTGTTTTGATTCCAAAGCGACACTGTTTGTGATATATGTTTTAAAGGAACGTGGTTTTCAGTAATCATAAGTGTAGAGTTATGTAAAAAAAAATGTTTTGTACTTAAGTAACCAATTTAAGTAAAATAAACACTAATAGGATATAAAATAACTTTATGGAAATGTAAGTTTATATTTGGCCTAATAAGATTCTTTAAATTTAAAAAACTACTCGAAAATACGTATTAATTATGAACTGTTATGTTAAATTAAGATGTTTCCAAAGTCAACTTGTACCTTAAGTTATACTAAACCATCATACAAATGTTGCTTGTTTGAAGTTTAATTAAAACAATATTTTGAGAACTTTATGTATTAGCACATTGTATATTGGAGTGTTTCTGTTTATCATGTTTAACTTATTACCTGATAAATTTATCTCTTGCACATTGTAATTATGAACAAACTTCGGCTATCAAACTTTGCAATAGAGGAACAAGATTGTGATGGGAATACTAATAAAATGGTTAGAGAAGGAAGATACCATGCACTCAATCAGTTTTAAAATCTTATTATACTACTTATTTTCATTTTTACTACTAAAAATTATTGTTAATAATTTCAATTCATGTTTTGGTATGTAACAAAAAGGATTGCTTTCATAAAATATATTGCTAGAAACTATCTGAAAGTTTTTATTGTTTCTTCACTGAAACAATGCTGATTGAGGAGAGTTGTATATATAAGCTATGCACATTTGTAACTAGACATACTGAGGCCTAATTACTTACTAGTATATATCTTCCTTTAATTTTTAGACATTTTCCAACTTCGAAAAATACTTATTATTCTGAAATATTACGTATAAGAATTGGCTTTGAAAAACGTTAAACTTATAAAACACACTTTTTATTAAAGTTCCATAAACGATCTGTCCTAAAATTAGTTTTTTATACTACAGTACAAGTAAACGATTAAGATATATATATATTTTTTTTTTAATTAAATTTTACCTTTCAATTTTATTTTATTGTATTGATGTTTTTATATATTACTGAGATTGGAATTCGTGTCAAGTTATGAATGTCAAGTAAATTTTATTTTTAATGCAGGTGTAATTTACAAATCCCATAACAGTACAATATTAAATGTTTATATAAATTATGTATATACTGAGTTTATTAAAAGTCCCCGCTCACTATTAACTTTCTCATGAATAGAGATCGAGTGACTTACTTTGGGTTGTGTTTACATGGCCAACTTAAGAGCTTTTTAATGTATGAAGGTTTTGATTCCCCCCCCAAATGGGGTTTTTTAGGATTAAGTCAACATTTTTAAATAAAAACCACAAGAAATGGACACCTAGTTTTAAAGGTACTATAAAAAAAGACGGATGGCGCAAACTAAAGGACTCTAATGTTTCTCTATCCAGCTCGGTGACCAATTAATGTTAGAATTTTTATAAAACCCCCACTGGTTAAGTGTTAGAGAGGGCTTCTTAGCCCTAACTTCGCCTGGTAAAATAAGACATTCTTTACTTTTTTTTTTACTGTCAAAGTTATATTTAAATTTATTGTAAGGCAGACTAAACATTCACCTTTTTTTGATAACTTACGACACTTAATCATAAAAAAACTGTTAAAAGAATCAACAAGCATTGAAATCCATGATTAACATAGCATTTATTAGATATTGTTTTGTCTGGCCAAAATCCTGGGAATAACAATACGCAGATAGTTTCCCTAACATACAAAAACCAAGTCATATTGTGTTTACTTGAGTTAATAATCATCTTAATCAGAGCGTAAGTGTTATAAAGAACACAGCAGGCCGGCATAGAATAGAAAAGCGGTCTTGCAACAAAGAAGATAATCCATCGACAAGTACAAGGACCATAACACATAATATGGATGCTAGCAAAAATAGCCTATTGTGTGGAGAACGCTACTTGAACATCCTTTGTTGTTGTATCCTTTGATGTAAATTCAAAAAAGTGCAGGAACCTGAAGATTAAGCAAAAAGGTTTGGTTTTCCTCGTTGTTACAAGAAAGAGATAGATTCTCCAAACTTCTAAAAGAATTTTCTTTTCCGGGACGAAACCAAACCAATTTTCTTCAGAGGGATTAATTAATTAGAAAAATAATCATATACGGGCTCAATAAAATCCATATGCAACAATTGAACACAATTATTAAAAAAGGTTTTCTTTGAAAGTATAGACTGTATATTAAATAATTTTTATTTGTTTCCTTCGTTTTGCCGAGTACGTTAAATAATTTTATTGTTTATCAAGGGTAATTATCAAGAGTTTAGTCTAACATATCCAGGTATGACCATTCATGATACAGAGACAATATTGTCAGCTTTAAATAGTGTATTTTTATAAAAATGCTAGTCTTGCATCAGGTGATATCCTACCATCAATGACGTACAGGCCACGTAACTCAGCAACTTGATTGTAAACTAATTACTTGATTGTTAAAACAAAGGTCGTCACTTCTTTTGGCTACCGTATCAATCTTACGGCTCTCTCTTTAATGTCGACCAACTAATTTGTACCACATCACACACAGCATTGAATAATATCAGCATTACCACGTATATACAAGCTTTATTATGATGTGATTAATATGATTTCTTACATTTTAGACTTTCCCGGCCGATGTAAAGATTATATGTCAAGTTTGTATAACTTGAAATATTCCTAAAATGTTCGGGCCTCACTAGTTAGTTTAAAAATGTCAAACATAAACTACCCCAAAGAGCTTTTCAAAGAGATTCTTTGGTGTTACTCGAAAATGTGGTTCCAACTCGATGTTGTCCTAACTCACTTTGGAAATGCATTCTGGCAGTGTCTTAACGCAGTGTATGACACACACTGGATCGGACACAGTGGACCTGCCTCTTGGCCTCAGAGTTTCCCTGATCACACACCATTAGATTTTTGTTTGGGGACACAATTATTGTATTTTCTTCCTGTTCCAGATACCATGAAATTAATTGCTTACATTTTTGAAGCTGCTGCAGTCATTCAAGAGAAGAATCCTTTTGAAGGTTTCCGGGCGGCCATGTTTACTGCGATTTACACTCTGCAACCAGCAGAGAGGAGGCCATGTTGACCATTTCCTGAGAAATAACATTTTATATGCTTGTTTGTTGTCTAAGTTATTAATGTGTTTTACAGTGCTTTTACAATTATAAATTGTGGCTAGTTGTGACTTGAATTCTTCATATTTGTTATTAGAATATACATTTCAATAATTCTTATTATTAAAATACACATTCCTTTATTTAATGGACCATACATATACATGGACCATAACACATAATATGGATGCTAGCAAAAATAGCCTATTGTGTGGAGAACGCTACTTGAACATCCTTTGTTGTTGTATCCTTTGATGTAAATTCAAAAAAAGTGCAGGAACCTGAAGATTAAGCAAAAAGGTTTGGTTTTCCTCGTTGTTACAAGAAAGAAATAGATTCTCCAAACTTGTAAATGAATTTTATTTTTAGGGACGAAACCAAACCAATTTTCTTCAGAGGGATTAATTAATTAGAAAAATAATCATATACGGGCTCAATAAAATCCACATGCAACAATTGAACACCATTATTAAAAAAGGTTTTTATTGAAAGTGTGGACTGTATATTAAATAATTTTTTATTTGTTTCCTTCGTTTCCTTTGTTTCATGTTAACTATGACTATAGATACTTATCGTAGAATATTCAATATATTACCAAATATTTGTATTGAAAATCGAAATTTTGATATAGAAATTATTTATTGATAACACCACTCGCTTTTAAGTTATAAGGCCTCGAAAATTATAATTAGCCACCATTTTATTACTTTAAATTATGTTATTTTCAAACTTTTTTAAGATTTATACTAGTAAGATGAATAATCTTGAAAACTTACATTTTGATATCAAAAACCATTTCCAGGTTCAAATTATATTCTAAAAACGCACATCCAGACAGACACAACTACGCAAGATAGGATTGTACATTATATGATTTAGTTTGATTGTTTTAACCTTTATTATAACTTGGTAAAATGTCGATAATTTATTACAGGGCACCCTGTATAGTACCTACACACAATAAATTATTTTATAGAACAATGTCATGGTCATATAAATGTAACCACAAAAATATAACTGATGAACACCACTGTTATGATATTGAGGTTTACAGAAATATTTATATAAAAAATTAAATTATTTTAATACGCATTGAAACAATATATAATAGAAAAAGTTTGGTATCTCAAGTTACCATAGTTGTGATTGTTGATTATCCCGATATTATTACTTCATTACATGATATACGTTAATATAACTATATTAATTAATATGTGTAAATTATTAATTACGATGTGTGATGTAATTATAATAGCTAGACTGGTTATTACGCTCATTAACTACAGTCCTAATTAGAGACGTGACTCTTGAGAGTCCAGTGTGAGCAGCTGAGCTGACGAAGTCTTTTTTTAAGGATTTGCATCGGATGGACTCTGATGCTGTCTATTGCATTAAAATATCGCTTTCGCTTACTTAATAGCTTTTTTATGTCCATATGTCAACACAAAATATAAACACTTCCCCATTTATTATTTTGAAGTAAAACAAAATAATATTCCGTTATCCTAATTATAGGAGAAGTATCCAATCAATAGGTTTTATTTAACAGCATTGAAAAGTATATGTATTTGTGTCTAGAATGTAGAGAAATTTGTATACTACAAATATTTAATGCGTTTACTTAATTTTCTGTGGAATATCAAAGTAGTGCATCCATACTGAGCACTCTCAGTAAAATTCATTGTTTATAAATCAGTACTTTAGTTCAAAATTGTTATTTGTAATTAAAAAAGGTCTACATTTCAAAATTTACTAGATGAAAGAATTGTTTACTATACAATTGTATACATTCTTTGATTTAGAATTATTCTAGATATTTCATATAAGTGAGCTTCATATGAAGTATATTTATATATTTAAAATAATTTGTTTTAATGTGAACTTATGATACAACTTTAACCTGATGAAAACTGAAAAAGATATTGGAAAATAAAAAATGAGTGGGGCTTTTAACTAATAAAATTTTTAATCTCGCACTTTTAAATTATCGAAAATAAAATTGAAATTCAAGGCTTTTCTGACAGTATTGTTTTTAAATTTTTAAAATCAATAAATGTATTCTAGCGGTTCACATATTCCATGATGAATGTTCTAATGGTGGAAACCAAGTGTACATACATTGTAAGTATACATGTCTGTTGGTGGATATCCATGTATGGATATTAATTTCAGATAATAAACTTTTTCATTCACAACTTTTAAAACATCTCAAATTACATTTAAATTCAATGCTTCTTTAATATTATTTTTTTTTTAATTTATTATTTTTTATTAATACAAATAAATCTATTGTATCTGTTCACATATTCCATGGTGGATGATCCACTGATGGATATAAAGTGTATATAAATTTTAGAAGTATACATATCTATTGGTGGATATCCATGAATTCACTGTACATGCAGTGTATAATACACTGGTAGAATATATATGTAATGGATTTTCTGTATATCCATTGTATGAATACTGTACATATTGTGATATGTGGGAATATATTGGCGTATAATTGATTATGCCATTTTGTTTCTTTGTTCGTGGATAGGAAAATTCTTACCTAACTTTAGATTAAAAGAAAATATTTGGTTGCTAATAAAGATTTAAGATGAGTACAAGTGTCGCCAAAGGTTTCTACTTACATAACTTAACCAGTTTGGAATAGATCTTGTCCGGCAAAGGGATTCTGTTTTATAGAGTAAATTATCTAAATCAATTTCGGCTCGCTTGTACTGTGAACTCATTTTAATAGGCCGTTGTAGTCTTTTAGTTTTAACTCATATGGCTTTTTAAGGTGTTCACTCTTACTTTGTCACCATTGTCTCCAGTGAGAATATAATGGTTTTTGGCTTCTAAGAACGTTATCTTCAATTCTCTGACCTCCTCATTGCAGAAACCTCTCTTTTTGTTTCTCCCACTCCTAGATTTTCTCGGAGGACAAGTAAGGTAAAGAATCGATGTGACTATTGCAATTAAATTGATATTTGCATTTTCTGTATTATTGCAGCCCATGACATACATGTTCCCAAGATTTCAGGGCCAAGCGATCTATTAAGTTACATTGCTAGTTGAGTTAGTTTTTATTGCGTTGTCTAATTCATAGAAGTTCCTGTTATGTAGGGAGGGAACAATGCATAGGTGCGCTGAAAAAAAATCTTGTCAAGGACTTTAGACATTGAGTACTCTATTATTTTCTCCTTGACTCTATAAATAAAAGTCTATACATAGTGAAAAAAATATGAGCTAAGGATTGGGGAAGTTAATTAAGCTACAAGTATTAATATTTCACATGTTAAAAAATGTCATATTATTACTACTATCGGTTACTTCCCAAATCTGCCTTTTCCTGGTTCTCTCATCATAGTTACGTATAATAATAATGGAAAACTAATTTCTACTTCTTAGCCAAATCCCATGTGCCATTATCAACAGGGCGGTGCTTACATAAAAAAGAACTTTGTGCAAATTTTCATGTCCATACGTCAGTCTTTTTCTCGAAATATCTTACTATAAGATTGACATACAGACATGGAGAGACTTTGAGACGGTTACAGAGAAATGAAATTTTGACAGCTCCTCGAATGATAGGCTTCTTCAAAGTTCCTGCTTACTGCTTGGTTTTTTCCTATATTAATTCATTTCATTTCGTTCATAATCTCGGTTTGCGCTACTTTTCATCTTGAAAAAGAGTCTTTAGCCAATAGTTCGTTTACATGTTGATAATGCCTTATATTATAAAAAATCTTAATATAATTAAATAATATATTTATGGATTTATATTCACTTGATATATTACTATTAAAAGCAATTATTTAAACAGTAATAATCATAAAATGGTTATAAATCACAGCGGAGATTTTTTGCATTACCAACATCACACCCTATTTTAACACATCATTCATTCACAAGTACTTTTAAAAAAAATTCACATGACTTAAGGTTGATACCAGATTGTTTATAAATAAAACTCCAGATATTTTGTATTTTTATACGTTGATTTTATATTGAAATGTACTAAAATTGTTTATATTAATTTAAATTCAGGCACGTACTTAAGTCCGAACGTGGCATTTGTTAGTCTACAACGAAAGTGGTATATTTCCATTGAAAACAGCCAAATTTTACAGGAACAACGTTGTGTGTCACACTGTCACCAGCATCACATTGTACTCCATTTGTCACCGCTAGGCCTCGCTTACCGTGTCATGTAGGGCTTCTTTCTGATCCTAACGGGGATTACGATTGTACTGTTATTATAATAGCATGAGTGAGGTAAACACAATATAGAATATTATGTTTCCAATGAGAAGAGCCAAATGTTACAGGAACAACGTTAACTGTGTCACCCTGTCATCATTATAATATTGTCCTTCTTGAGTAACACGATGTACAGGAAAGGAAAGGTTGGCGGTAAGAGTCATTTTCCGTGAAAATCTCATCCTATATGCACTATGAAGAGGGATAACAGGCATTATGCTTTAGTATCACGTTAAAACGAGGGGAGGCTACCTTTGCTCCATCATCTTCCAGTCAAAACAAGCAAGGGACGGTACTCCCTTCTGTTTAACCTCGGGAAAACCTTAGTACACAGTTCATTCTCCTTAGTGATCAAGACCTATTGATCAATCCTTTTACAATAATATTTAAACATTGCCAGTTATTGATGTGCTACGGCTGGAAATTCACGGAGTTGTGCGCGGGTAAAAAATAAACTTACCAGAAGTAAATCCTTCTGGGAAATAAATCATTTACTTTAAATCGTTTTCCAAGTTATGTAAATTTGTCAGCCATTAGCCACATAGCAAATAAAACCAATAAAATACCTTTTCAGATATAATGTGATTAATATGGAAACACATAGCAAATAAAACCAATAAAATACCTTTTCAGATATAATGTGATTAATATGGAAACATCAGTGTTCGTATGGGAATGATGAGAGATTTTCCTATACTTTTTTCCCACCAGATTTTTATTATATTCTTTAATTTCATTTACATTTTATTATAAAATTATAAATAATATTATGTTTTACATACTAAAAAACCTATTCTAAACCAGTAGGATATGGGGAAGACCAGAAAGTAACAATTTTCAACTAAACATAGACTAGGCCAATGAGATATTTTTAATGGTTGTTTCAAGTAAATGCTATGTAACCGTTTATGTTCGGTTTTACTTTGAGATAGCACCTCAGTTGTAGTCGACAATGTACAATGAAATTTTGATTACGCGCTCAGTTAGCTGAGGATAACGAGAATTTTCTATATCAAGGCACGCAGAAGAACGCATCTTCTTAATCATATAGCTGTATTTATTGAAGATAAGCAGAGGGTAATTTAATTATACTGTAATAAGTTCAAATTAAAAGAATAAACACCTATTCTATACGTGCGTAAAGGACTAATAACGTTAATCAAACATTATTACTATAACCATTACTGAATTTTTTCTGATTCATCCGAAGATCAATCTTTAGATATGGTATGAACAGAAAAACTTATGTTAGTCGTGACAGAAATCACCTGATCTTAACAAATAAAATATTAAAACTACTTACAAAATTTTTTATAGATAGATGTACTTTTGTTAATGACATATATTTTTTACATTTTATAAATAATGATATATTATTTGTTTTATGCACTACGATATTATGTATTAAAACTAATTCTCCATTTTGAGTCGTAATTATCACAAAAGGTAAAACAAATATCGAGTTTCATGTTTGTAATTAGCTAAAAGAACTTCATTCTACCTGATCTCATGCAACAATTCAAGAAGTATTTGGAAAATAAATTAGACCTTCTCTATCGTAGGTGCCTATTATTATATTAATCCTACAGTGTTATACTATTATACACTACAGACAATACTTTTAACTGACTCTTACAGCGGTAACGTTAATAGCGTAGTTCAGAACGCTAGTGCAACTTAATATAAGTTACATACCAGATCTACAAGTTTTGTACATAAATTTAAAGTGATAATCGAGTATAGCTAGTTTACGTTTCAGTAATAGTATTCTTGGTAGTTAAATAGAATGTTCCATTCCTTCAAACACACTACGCCTCGGGGCTTCGATACGTATTCGTTGAACGTGTTTTTTGCAGATAAAATCAATACACGCATATATGCATTTCTTATTAAATGTTAGTAGGAGACGTGTACTTATACTAGATACATTTAAATTTAACAAATTGGGACTAATACAATGTTTTACAGGTTAATATGTTTAAAATATTTATATATACAATCAATACAATCAGGATTCAATATTTAAAATATTCTACCAGATTCAATTATATTTTAAGAAATTAAATGCAAATTTAAATGTAAATTATGACGTGTAACAGTAAAACACAAAAAAGTGTATTCTAAGTAATTCACGATGCAGTACACATTAACAATGGTTATTGTCTATTCCGGGAAAACCTACAGGAAACGTACCGAAAGATCAGGTCATAAGTTCTCAACTTGAGTGTGACAGCAGCCACTATATCAAACTCAGGAGAAAATATATTCAGTGTCGGTCCTTGCGAGTGACAAAGGGAAATATGAACACCTATATATTCAGTCGTTCATTGCTTATCGACATCAACGGTAATAAAGACGTAAAGAATAAGTCCATTAAGAACTGAAGAGCTTGTTATCTACAATCAACAAAGTAATTCAAACTTGAATACATTTTTTTATGTCATAAAAATCCTATAAGAAGTTCGAATATTTATGAATATATTTTTATTTCCATTAAATTTACACCACCTCCTCAATATATTGAGCTATTGAAAATATCCAGGTTGACTTATAAAATATGTCCATGTTTTCTTTGACGTCTGCCTCAGCTCATCTAAGGATGAATAACAGAACAACTCTTCCTCCTCCAAGGCCTTCTCCACATGTATGTATGCAGTAATATGATACCTACACGGTTGCCCTCAGGACCACCTGCAACAGCAGTCATGTGGCGTCATAGATCTCTACTGCAGAGTGATGTTACTAAAAATAACCTTAACATTTTCATTCATAAACAACGGCAATCGAAGGTTGTTTAATCTGAATATTCGTTGATATATCGATGGTATACGTAAATATAATTTTAAAATAGGATTTGAGTTGGTTAAAACGTTTGCAAAACTATAGCTCTTTTAATAAAAGAATCATTAGCCATAATTTCCAATTCAAAGTTCATATTTGACATTATACAAGAATTAATAATTATTCTCTCTTCATTACATTTACAATTTTCATTTTGTTTGAAAAGTAATGAACTTCCAATAAACTCTTTTTATCTCATAAAACAATATATGTAAAGTTTAAAACTATTAGTTAATTAAAACTAGTTTTATGAAAATACGCTTTCTAAAAGATAAAAAATTAAATCACGTTTCTTAAATATTTGTATTCACTTTACTGTTTGAAGCTTAAAATGAAGTCTATGGTCATTCGATAAAGCGATAAGGCACTGTATATGTTTGTAGACATATCAATACTGTTACTCTGTGTTCACTAATGGACAAAGCTTGTAGAGCAAAGACCCATCTGTTCCCTACTCTAAGGATCACAAAGGGCTAGGAGATTAGGTAGTCCCTTGAGTGACCTGGTCATGACATAGGGTTTTCCTGTTCCATACATGTAACATGCATTAAACATTGTTTTGATCAGGCTAGCATTAATATTACTAACTTATGCCTTGTACAAATCGACAGTTTCATGTTTAAATTACAGGTTTAAAGTTGCTATTGCACTCAGTTTAGTGTGGCAAAATTCTCAACCACAACTAATTTTAATATGACTGTTCCGAAAAATTAAAGTTGAGAGAAGTAGGCTCAGCACAATAAAGGTTTCCTCTGTTGTCGCAGTTTAAATTATTATAAGTACACCTCAATTCAAGTATCACACTTAATATATAACTATGAACCTGTACAGGATTCGTGTAATTAGGTAAGTTTTAAGTATTTTTTTAAAGTAGTAAGTAGTTATAATAAATATCATTTACAATCTTTTTAAAATAGTAAGCGGAAACTTTTATTGGCTTTTACATTTGATTCAATTACTAATAGTGTGGTTTTCTCTTCTCTTAATGTACTTTTTTGCAAAATATGACTGCTGCTATATTTCCGTAAAGTTTTTATATAATAAAATTCATAGAAATAATGTATAAAGAGTATGCTTAAACTGTGTAGACTATAACTATTAGTTTCATATGTTATTGAACTTTTTCAAAATATATATACTTTGTAAATATGTATAACTTTATTAAGAGTCTAAAATGTGACTTTCTACAGATGGAAGGCCATAACCTGTTTGGATATGTTCTACGCAATATGGTCATAACTGGAAGAAACATTAGCAACCAGTACGGTTGAAATAAAAATGGGTATTGAAATGGAATGGGTAGGCTGGATCTAATTACTTCTGGTATTTGGCTGGTTTAAAAATACTGGTCATTTTTATCACCGTATGTATGATTTAAAAAGCTTCCATAAAACATCACATTATTTCTAGACAACTATTTAAGACTCTTAACGAGTCCAAAAGAGATCATTTTATAATGTTAGTGAGTAAATTGAGTCTTATATGTCATAAATCATGAACATTCGCTCTACGCGTCAATATTCATATTCATTGTACTTTCTGATTGTAAATGTAATAATATTTTGCTGAGTGATATAATTTTTTATATTTATGTGTTGATTGTATATATTAGTCATGTCATCATGTCATGTATTGAGAATTATGTACTGTATTATGTTTAAAAATATCTTTCTTGTAACTTGTTATTAGTTTTGTAAATATTGTTTTTATTGTATACGGTATTGGATAACATAATTATTTATATTGAATGTTAAACAAGTCGTATAATAAGTCTGTACTAGAAGTGCCCTATTCCTTTAATTCAAGACATAATTTAAATACAAAGAGTAGTTTATGTGTTATTTGTACAACATATAAAGTCACAAATTTGTACAATGGTATATAGTATATTATTTTATTATTTGTTTTAAGGGGTAATCTTTTTGCTTTGGAATATTTAAATACAAAATATAAACTACACTCTCATACGTTTAGTTAAAAATTCATACCAAATTTATTTTGCTTTGTTTCTCTCTCTAATCGTTTTTGAAGAGGATTAAAAGCACTAGACTGACGTTTATATAAATGTGCATAGAAATGAATTAAGTTATTAAATACAATTTATATTTCGTTCTGTTTGCGAACAATAGTATTACACTTTTAGTCTGTTTTTTTTAATAAGAGATACATAAAAGTGTGTTAAAACTATAGATATTTCTCATGATGATGTTAACTAATAATTTTTTTTACTTCTTTACTGTTAAAAATGTTCATCATATGCGTATTTGTGACAAACTATAATTCTAATTCAAGCCTAAATAAATTGATAAAAGTTAAATCCTATATTAAAATTTTATTGAGAGCTGCCTCTCTCTCTAAGGAGTTGACATCCGAGTCCTTCACAAAAGCCAATCGGCTTTGTATTTCAAGATTGACTCAGGAGGTTTTTTGGAAGATGTTTCCCAATTTCTTATCCTCCTCAATTAATGTAATATTTCGTTTGTGGAATTCTTCACAAAGTAACCGTTTACATTTTTTTAAAGAAACCTATGTTTTGTCAACACCAAGAATGTACAACGCAAAAATTATTTAATTATTCATTTAGATATTAGTGTAAACAAATCATCGAAAATTGCGAGGAAAATAAAGGAATGCATATTCCAGGTAGAATTTTGTCATGAAATTTATGTACTGTGGATTACTTCCAATAATAGCGAATATATTATTTTCTGATATTTCCATCCACTCCACTGAAATCTACACGTGTGCATGTACTAAACGCTTTAAAGTATGATTTATTCATTACTGTTGTCAATAAGAATGGTAAAACGATGGATCCCTTGGGCTGAACATGAATGAACTGGTTTAAATAATTCGAGATAAAAATACGAAATTGTAAACAATGAAACATTTGGTTAGAGGGTTTTCCGAAGGAAAAGTACACAATGAATTAAATTAAGTCCTTTTATTTCAATCTATCAGTCCAATCTTCTGAGGCATACTAAAAGATAAATTGACAACTCTACACAACTTATATTATAAAGGGGAATCAGCAATATAATGCAACACACTCGGTACTTACATCTACAGTACTATATATCTTTTTAAATAGGCGGTAAAAATCTTTTACCCATATGAATTCCAATAAATAATACTTGTAATACTTGTAATACTGTAATACTTGTAGTCAAGCGAGGCTATCAAGACCGCGCAACGATAAATCACTTCAGTCAGACCATTTCCTTGTGTTTTCTGTACCATTTACAACTTGTATTATCGACTGTCGATGTTCTAACAAACTGCTTCCAATATCGATAAATGTTACTATCAACTGTTCAATCACTGAGACATAATTTTATTTTTAATATTCAGTGGCGTATGCAGGATTTGAGTTAGGTAGGGCCAGGTCTGATGGGTTTCATAGACTAATAGTTGATAGGAAGGAAGAAGTAGATAAGAAATGAGGATCAAAGGAAACATGAGGATCAAATGAGGAAAATGAGAATCAAAGCTTCAAGAGATGGATGGATGATTGTTAGTAAAAACAACATTTCTTTCATCGTTGGCATTTTTCACTAATTGTTGCTAACAATACGTGTCGTATTAATTCACTGGTCACAAGATATATTCATTGAATATACATCCCTATGAATTTTACAGGTCTAATCTCTTGCCTGAGCGTTTGAAAATATTATATCTCCAGGGGTGAAATATCGGCTTATTTTCTAATAATAAGTTTCTTCCTTGTAGACTGCGGAATCAACAAACACTCACCTCAATGGTAATCCGAGCCGGTTGATGATCTTAGCGGGGAACATGAGGATTTGCTTAATAGCTTGCAGATTAAAACCTAACAGGAACTGAATGGGCAAGCGTCTTACTCCTAGTCTTGAATATCAGTCTTTATTTGGTTGAGCGTTATCAAAGCCTATCACTAGAGGAACTGGAAAAACTTCATTTCTCTTGATTTGTCTGTTTAATAAAGTAACTTACCTATAGACTTAAAATTATGTATCAAGTTTCATGTCTATAAAGCAACACTATGTTCAATGCGGGTTCTGTCACTCTACGGGTTATGCTGAGCCTTGGCGAATAATATACATTGGTCTTCCTAGTAACCATGATGGCACCAAAAACATTCCGAATAAATTTATTTTTATAGAAACGGAAAAAATATTCATACAATATTTTAACATTTCACATATCACATTCAGCCTAACACCCATCATATTCAACATCATTTATTGGTAAATGTGTGTAGAACATTAGAGTAAACAGAAACAAGTCGTTTTGATTTATGTATGTACTTTCGCTGTAATATTTTCTTCTCTAGTCCACTGGATCTTTTTTAAATACCACTATAAAATCTAGCTTTAATGAAAAAAATTTGATTTTATCATGTGGTTATTTGTACTTGGACAGTTATTTTATCAGTTGACCTGAAATTTTGGAAGAAAATTTATTTATACAGAGACAAGAATGGGTTTTATAATGATGCATTTTCAAACATTGAATATACTCGTATCTGACTGTCATTAAAGACTCAGTAGGCTGTCGGTGCAATTTCTTACCTCAGGCGGAATGGATGTAAATATTCTTTTCCATATGATTTTCTGTCTAGTAAAGGGTTATCTAAAGGATGAAATGAGCTATGGAATTAACATTTTCCATGTGACCTTAGCAAGCTTGTTACACATCTAGTATTAGTGCGTACTATTTCCTCGTTTATTACTGAATGTGACGGGAAAAAAATTAACAAAACTTTTATCAATGCTGAGGTCAGTAGGTTAATCGAGCACTAAAATATGACTTTATTTTGAACTTTTACTTATATTTTTTATATGTATATTTTATTTTTTACAAATGAAAAATGTAATAAGACTTAAACAGAAATAATACTCAAGTAATGTTAAAGTTCAATTTTCCTTTCATTATATACTACGGTTACGTAAGTTGACTGATTTTGTTTGTTTAATTGCTTTTGTATCACTAAAATTAATTACAAATTGCATTTCAAAAGAATTTAAAAGTATTATATTTTAAAAACATCTCAATGGTAATATTGCGTTTGATGAAATTCAAAGTTCTCCCTAAAATTATTACTTAATAAATGTCTTCTATAATCACAGTAACATATATAAGTATTTGCATATAAATATTAATAACTTATATATTAATTTATGTAAAGTACACGTTACTAAATAATTTTAGAGTCCTGTTTAGTTCAAGACTAAACAAATTTTCTCATTTATAAAAAACTTTTCCAGAATTATTGTATGCCGTTATCCATTACGATGATCAAGCTATTTAGCGGATTTTTTATTCGTACATATTATTAAGTACATTCCTTAATCTATATTCTTTAAATAGTTTTAGCTAAAAATGTAATCACGTGAATCTCTAAAATATTTTAATTGAGCATTTTTTATCAGGTGTTATTTATAGCATTATTAAATCTGCTCCAAATTTAAGAGAACAGATTTCTGCTATCTTGCTTTTTCATAACTCATAGCTAATGTACCCATAAATAGCATCTCTTTTCCCGTGGTATTTAGATGTCTGGCAAAACATACTTGTTTGTCGTGCCAAAAGCACTTGTTGACGGCTGTCATTTAGAAATCTATGGTGAATAGCTATCTGGAAACGAGATATGATAATATATTGTAAGAAATCTTAATATATTATAGCGGTACAACAGTAACACGAAACTACCTAACTTATGCTAGTAATACATTTAAGTAAATATCCGTACCTCATAAAAAACTACTTGATTATAAAGTTTGGAGAAGTTCCTAGAAAGAGAGGACTGTAGCCTAACAAATTGAAAACATAACGACTCTGCACTTAGTTTAAATGTACAGACTTACGGCTATCAGGCGATACTCTAAGACTGAGTTTATTTCTTGCTAACAGCAGCTGAATTTATGTAGCAAAACATTTATTACATTACAACTTTCCCAACACGTAATTTCGATTCAATTACATTTTTTACTTTTTAATATGTTTATAAAACATTTACTATGTAACTATAAACGTAAACCTGTATCGATTCACTTTAAGTTAAAGGCTGACAAATATATACGGAAAGGAAACAAAGTAGCAGACGTAAGCTTAGCT
This sequence comes from Homalodisca vitripennis, assembly GCF_021130785.1. Taxonomy (NCBI): domain Eukaryota; kingdom Metazoa; phylum Arthropoda; class Insecta; order Hemiptera; family Cicadellidae; genus Homalodisca; species Homalodisca vitripennis. The sequence continues at coordinate 42,722,677 of NC_060209.1, read as the reverse complement.
AAATCGAAGGTCATATGTTTCCGATGAGAACAACCAGCTGTTACAGGAACAATGTTGTCTGTGTCATCCTGTCATCGGCATCACATTTTACACCATAGTTTTTTTTTGTTTGTTTTTTTACAAGTGAGGATGAAACTTTTACGTAGAGGACTATGAAGAAGGACTATTCTAAAAGTAAAAATGTATTTTAATATTTCAGGACTGTGGTGAGACATGTATAACAAAATTCATAAAATAAGTAGTAAATTTGGTGTATTGTTCACGTCACGTCTTATTGAAAAATCAAGCAACTCTTTGTAAATGCATTTAGCGTAAATTCTTTGAATTGACTTCGAAGCAAATCGGCACCTGATTTTTTACCCTTTTATTAGATTGAAAATATTTCCTTCTTAGACCGTCTTTATAGGGGCCAAACAGATTTAAGTCCGATGGGGCAAGGTCAAGGTTGTAATGGGGATGTGGAGGAATCCCCCACCCCAGTTTCTGGAGTTTTTTCGTCATCTGTGTCGTGCGAAGACAAGCGTTGTCATGAAGCAAACTCAGGCCTCCAATCAAGAGCCCACGGCGTTTGATTTGAATGGCAGGTCTTATCCTGTTTTCATATCATAAAACTATAAATTTTTTATTGACCATAGCAAATGTTTTCTCTCCATTCAGTTTCTTGAGGATTTGATTTGCACTAAATAGCATAAAAATGTACCTCCTTTTCTCCTCTAGATTAGAAATCAATTTTTAATAAGCTTAATAAACTTCAGAACCATTGATTTTATCTCCTTAATTCCCAAATTATTTAGGTTTCTATGAATGATCAGAATATATAAAGAAGGAAAGAAGTCCGCCAGCAATTTCCGATAGTTTTATCTTGTTTCAAATTCAACTTCGAAGGAAAAAACTGAGTCAGCATTCTCACCAAACCTGGAATTAGGCTTGAAACCCTAGTATTCCCATGACTTAATGACTCTTGCAATTATCTAACTCTAAAAATGTATCAGTAAGCCAGTTTATAAAATTTAACCACTGTGGCATCAACTGTAACTTAAACTGTCACATTCCGTCTTCACGACAGTGTGCCCTTCGTATCGAATAATAAAAATGAATGTCTTGAACGTTTTCTACATTTCTAAAAACTTTGTAAAACATTTCCTATATTAACATCCTCCAAAATTAGTTTTTTTGTTGAATTAAAAATTACAACACAAAAAATTACAGTGTTTTTGTTACGTCTGTCAAAAGATTTTGGGTAAATTATTTTTTAACAACTTTCATGTACTATTACTAGTCTTAAAAGTAGTGCATGCTGAGGAGTATGGCAATATGAATTCTGCAATTGTGAGTTCATTTGATCTCAGATCCTCTTATTAACAGGAGAGGATCAAAAGTAACCTGATGGAGTTCTGAGCTGGTTTCTTTGAGGAAGAGACTCAAGAATTTATACAGGAGGGTAAAAATTGTGAGACCTACTACGAGGGTTTTGCACTATACAACCACAAGATCTGTCGGACTAAGATATTAGCCTGGAAGAAACTGTGCACTGACAAAAGCCCACATGTCAACAGTTGGTGGTCTCATGGATGATTAAGGTAATATATGTTATTCAACCTGAGGGAGTTCTAAAAGATATGATGGGAACACACTTTCCGGTCTGTATCATTTATAAAAAGCATTAACCACTCAGCTGTGGAGGGAGACCCTCGGGGCGCTCCACTCACTCACGTGTGTTTTATCTATTAGATTCCTTTATAAGTAGCAAAATATTTGTTCACGGTTTTGAATATAAAAAAGATATGTGCAATACTCGAAAATTAATTGGAATAAATAAGATTTGAGGATGTTAAAAGAGAAATTCATTTTATAACTATTGTATTTATAAATGAAAGCTTCTACGAAATGTTCGGTTCAATCTTCTTGGTAAGGTTTTGTGTATTGAGAACTATTACACATTAAAAAAAAGTATTTAGCAAAGAAACAGATATAGAATGTGAAGTGTAAGTGGAATTTACTCAAATGTTGTCATAGATAATTTTATATTTAAAAAACTTTACATTTTCTTACAGACAAACTTTTTCCGGTTTAATATCCCTATTATGTCAAATAAAATGTGATATTTTAATAGTTATACTGCCGATTAAATACTCGTTGAAAGATTCAAATTCTTGTCATTCTTAAGTTTTTTTACGCCAACTGAGCATTGGACGTTCTTACAATAAACGGTCCAAACCAATTCGCAAATTTATACTGACCTCCCGGCAATCCATTCATTTATCCGTCAGCTTTACCCTTAAACTAGGAAGTTATGTTGCTTCCTTTTCCAACAAGGAGTTATAAAACGTTTGGAGTGTATATTTGTGATCTTTAAATACATGATGTTTTTAAATCCTTGTTTTTTATTCTTTTTTTCTTACACTACTTGAAGAATAATAAGTCAAGATTTTGACCATTCTTAATATCTTTTCTTACATATAATTATCATTCCAGACATATCATCCATCCACTTCCGTGTGTATTAGCATGACTGTAGTTGCACATTTATACGGTGTTGGATAATATAATTATGTCGTCACATCACGCGTGAATTTACTGGTAGCAAACCACACTAAACACATAGGGGAGGCCCAGGACAGCTGAATTATGTGGCAGTGTATCAACAGCAAACAATGCATAGCGTTCCAGCATCGTTATTAACTCTATACATATGTCGTATATCATATGTTGTGCTTTATTCTCAATATAATTAAGCACAAATGAAGACAGACTTTAAGACTAAGAAAACTAGCAAGAATTAAAAGTATCTAATTAGATTTACTGCTTGTTTAGAAATGTTTTTAGTATACGATACCTGAAAGTATCCTGACTATAATATTGGTAAAATAAAGATGTTCTTATATCATTAATAAACGCTGAGATCACATAAATAATATTACACATATACATAAAAATGGGAACTGTATCAGCTAAAAAGGGATGGTGTAAAACGGTGCTGTTATACTCCTAAATGGGTAATTGAAAATCCTCTTCTTTACCATAATAATAAAATAAAATGAAGTTGTGGAGTCCTATTTGTCTGAAAAGGTGAAGAGGTATACTCAATGTCTCATGAGGTGCACAATTTTGTGGACTACAATGCTTTAAACACGATCTAAAGTATGGTAGACCAACCGAGATTTTAACACATATAGTAGCTTTGGTAGATAGGGTTGATTCATTGTGAGTGTTGAGTTAGCACCAGTTTACCATCCTCTTAATGCTTTTTATATTCCAGACGCTGCATTAAGAGGATGGTAAATAAACCCAAATTTACATTGAATCAACCCTTCCTAACAAAGCTGTTATTTTTAACGTCATAGTTCCTATAATTCTTAATAGCAATATATAAAAGGCAAAGCCCTCAATCACTCACCCACTCACTCAATAACTTACTCTTCTTCAAATCTCCATCTTCCCAATATACCAGAACGTTGCAATTTTGATCACTTATGACTCATGGCTTAATTAGAAGAAAGCACGAATTTTCATGCACATCAACCATCATTATGGTCTGAAATAGGATTGCCCATATACAACATAAGAAATGTGTTTTAAAACCTCCCAGTGTCCTAGAGGGCTTAAAAAGCCTACTTCGGTCAAAGAATCTCTACTTTCAGAATAAGGTTTAAAATGGAAATCCTAAATTTCGGTTATTCCTTACTCTTTAACGGACCAAACGCCGATATTGAATCTATTCTACACGCACAAATTACACGCATGTTTACATCGTTCCGATGAACTTATAATAATTGTAATAGGCCTATTTAAATTCCCACTTATAAGTAAAATGAAAGCCTACTTTGTTTGCGAGCCTCACAGCTCGCTATACTTTTCTTGCAATCTTAGTATTCGTCCTTCAAAGGTATGAATATATGTAAACTTTACAAAGTAATACGTACGCACTTGCTTCAAAGCTCTGTTCACTGTATTTGCTTAGTTCAGTATAGTGGCTTGATACATTTTATATGATCTAATCAGTATCGTATATCTTCAATGGAAAAGAAAATTACTGGCGATATCCGTGGTTTTATTCTTGTTTCTGGTCCATAGCTTTTTGATATAATTTTCAATGGTCGCATGGTCACAGTGATCGCTTGTTTCCTCAATTTACTGCAACAGAGTGAATATTATTAGTTGAGTAATATTTCTGCCCAGTTCCTTCGTTTTTGTTCACTGGCTCCTACTGTTAATATGTCGCCACACAATGTCAAAGGAAACTAATGTTGAATGCCCAGAATAAATTAACGCTTTAATTTTTTCGCTGCTGCCATTATAGAAAACATTATATAATAATACTGTTATAGCTTTTAGCACAATTTAACGTATGGTGTTGTGTTCACGTTCATGCAAAATTGTATAATAAGTCTTTGATAATAACTAGTAGTTTATTTATTTATTTATGTCCTTCCAACGGTCAAAAACCAATTTACATTTATTAACTTATAATAGATGATTAAATCATACTTAAACAAAAGAGCCAAACCAAACATGCAACTGGACTCTAAATCAGATCTAGGCATAATTAACGTATAATTAATGTAATAAGAAAGTATAAATTATATTAAAAATTAGTGAAAGTATATAATAAATTAGTGATAATATTAACTTAAATACACTACTGTAAGATGTGATACCATATGTGTTTGAAATGAAAAGGTTACCATTTGTCATTCTAAAAATAAAAATTCTGTTTAAATATGTTTACTAAATTTTGTGTGGTTGAGTATCTTTATAGATACTATAGATTATATGAGAACATTGCGCGTGGTTTGTCCTGATTGAGGGGAATGGGGTAAGGTTGATTTCCTGATTGTGGTCGGTTTCCGCCCAACAATAACCATTTGTTGACTTCAATTTATAGCACCATTTACTGATCATCGACTGGCACTGAATGTGATCCTAGCTTGGACTCTACTGCAAATTCCTGGAGCTGCTACTTTGATTACGGATTCATGATAACAGAAGATACTATTTAACAATATGAATTTAAATATCCTTCAATTATGAGATCATGAAATCAAAAAATACATTTGGTTTGGTAAATATTCCAAAATTAAGGGTCGCATAATCAATTTTAGCAGGATTTCAATCAACTCGGCATGTTTAGTAGAATTGGATTGCAGAATTACTTGGACCCTTTTAGTTATCCTAAAATGTATTACACCATCTTTAAATTTAAACTTCCGTGTTCACTTATTCACGCCTAGGGCTGTTAAGCTTTCGTTGTAACCTTCCTACGTTATCTCTAGGACAGAGGAAAATATTTCATGGTTACGGAAGCACGTATGCGAGGAGAGGGAAATACATAGTACATAGTAAGCATACAGGTGTAACTGAAGATGGGGAAGTCTGATTTGGAATAGCATAAAGATCGGTTCTCCTCATTTCTGAAAAAGACTGAAAAAGTGGCTGATAGTTTTTTATGAGTGAAGGTTTTGTCAATATTCCTCCACGGTATAGACCATAATGCATAAAATCCAGGTAAATCTTGTGAAGTAATCATAAACTGATGTTTGGGACAGAAAAAAAAAATTCGTATCTAAATAGCTAATGTACTTCTAGAACATATTGGATATTAAAGAAGGTTTTACTATAAAAGAAATTCTGTTGATTTTGAATGAGCTTATAAAACATTTTATCGACTAAAGAAAACTGTGGGTGGATTAAGTTTTGCAACTGGATGTCAGATATCAATAATTACTACTTTTCTTGTCATAGTAACAATGCATCAGAGAAGTCACAGTCTACATCTACAACAGTGTGTGGGTTCTCTCCTTTTGTAAGGAATACAAGCCTGGGTCATGAGAAAAATCAATAGTTAATAGTAACTGACAAAATGAGTGGCTCCGGTATACACTATTTTACTGCAGAAACGTTTTATCTGAAGCAATCGTTATTACCATATTTTGATGATAATCACTCGTGATTAGAAAGTTGTCTATTTGTAATGAGATTCTTTTATGAACAATAAATTGTGTTAGGTGATTATGTGGCTGACTCCAGTTTCCAGAGTTATACACTAACCTTTTGTTGGTCTGAACCAATGAAGTAGAAAACATTCAATCAACGGCAGGACTAATCACCGACAAGGTCATAACAAACATTCAGTAAATATTAAGGTGATTCTGCTGATTACCTCAATCTAGGTTTCTATAGTCCTATAATAACCACGTGTTGTCCTGAACCAATTACGTCGCTGACACTCAATCAGCCATTGGCCCCCTGGCTCTTTGATCAATCCGTGGTTGTACCCATAATCCACTAAGATAATTAAATGTCGACGGTAGTATTGAGAGTAAAGATATGGTATTTACTTTTGAAGTGCTTTGGAGTGGTGTATGTATTCGAAATGTTATGTTCATAGTTTTTTTATATTTGATTTGCTCACCACATTCGTACATTCTATAGACCACTTTGGGTAAAAAGCTGAACCCATATTTTTGGATGGTTTTTTGAGGGTTTTATAATAAAAAGAAACTACAACTTTACAACTTTTAATTCATAATTTTAATGAGAAATAAAATTAAAACTGTTTTTAAAGCAAAGTACTATATATTTATATATATATTACAAATTCCACCTTAAACAAAGTCTGTTATAGTATACTTCGGAGTAAAAAACGGTAGTTTGTAGTTCATTTGTTTAAATTTACATTGATAAGTTGGTACAAAAATGTTGCTGTAAGTATAATAAACGTGATCAATAATATAGAATCATCAATTAACACGATTTTAAACCCTGTCAGGTATGTTCAACTTTAAGTAAATAACTTTTAGTTATTTTAAGAATATTTATTGGGGTTAATGTTAATATTTAAGTTGTTGTTTTATCTAATGTTTACGCTTATATGTAATCATTGTTATGTTATATTATATATATATATATATAATTATTATGTTATGAACTCCACATTATAGGGCTATCTTTATGTTAGAATAATAAATTGTAAACTGAAACCCTTTTAAAATTCTTTTATTTCAGACACGTGTTTCGGTATAAACCATCTTCAGTGTGAACATTAACCTCTAACTATATAATAAACAAAACAAATAAATATACACCTGTCGACTATTTAAACAGATGTTCAATTTATATGACTCAGTTGTAATTTTGATTAGTATTCTGTGTTTAATATTTTTTCAAAGATAGGATTTGTTTTATTTTTTAAATTGCTATTTAATATGTTGTGAGGATCTTTGTTATAATTTAGATAAATATGTAGTTCTTCTTTCGTGTTTAACTTTTTCTCCTTTCCTTTCAATGTCCAAAATTTCCATGTTCTTTTCAATACTTTTGTAGTTATGTCGAGTTTCTAATAAATGTTCAGCGAAATTTGATTTTATTGTAGGCATGTTATTCGTTTTCAAAGCTTGTATATGTTCTTTAAACCTTTTATTAAAGTTTCTGCCAGTTTGTCCAATATAATAGCTTTTACAGTCACTACAGTTAATTTTGTATACTCCACATTATTTGTATAAATCTTGTTTATCATCTTTTTGGTTTACTTTGTTTTCTATTAGTTTAAACGTATTATTTCTTGTTTGATAACCGATGGAAAATTTTGAATTTTGAAAGGTTTTTCGAACAGCTTTGTTTATTTTAGTATTGAAAGGCACACATATATATTTCTGAATTTCATTATTATTAGGATTAGGCCGTATTGTGTTGGTTTTATTGATTTTTCTTGTTTTCTTCTGGATCATTTTGTCTACAATATGGGGTTGATATCCATTTTTAACAGCTAGATACTTTTTGATTTTCATTTCTTTAGTTTTATTTTCATCACTCATTGGTATATTTTACATTCTGTTAATCATTGAGTGAAATGCTGCTAATTTGTGTTTCCATGGATAGTTAGAGGATGATGGTATTAGAAGATCTGTTTGGGTTGTTTTTCTATAAATTTCAAATGAGTGGTTTCCATTAAGATTAGAAATGCTTATATCAAGAAAGTTAATTTTGACTTTTTGGATTTCTTTTGAAAACTTAATTGTTGGGGATATAGAATTGAGGAATGTTAAAAACTGGCCTGCTTGCTTCTCATCTCCTTTGAAAAGACATAAGATGTCATCAACATATCTAAACCAGTAAATTATTTGATTTTTAAATGGATTAGTACCACTAATTATTTTGTTGTTTTACAAATGTTGCATGTATATATTTGCAAGAAGGCCTGAAAGAGGAGAACCCATTGCCAACCCATCTTCTTGTTTGTAAAAGTCCTTTTTGTATTGAAAATAATTTTGATTAACAGTAGATTTTGTCAATGATAAGATGTCGTCAATTTCATTAATTTCAAGTTGACTGTATTGTATTAGATTATCTTTAAGAATTTGAATTGTTTCTTGTTTTGGAATGTTCGAGTACATGTTGTTAACATCAAAGGAAATAAAGAATGAGTTTAATGGTATTTGAATGTCTTTAATTTGATTTGCCAGATTACTTGAATTTAATATACTGTAATTGTCTTCAAAATGCATGTTGGTTTTTATTTTTTTATTTAAAAATTTACATACCTTGTAAGTAGGAGCGTTACGAAAGTTGACTACTGGTCTAATTGGAATATCCGGTTTATGAGTCTTTGGTTGACCTTTTAGTGTAGGAGCTTTTGGATTTGTCATTTTGAGTTGGTATTGTTCTGCTTTTGTTAAACTTTTGCATTTAGTTATTGTGGAATTTATAAGTTTTGTGTATTCTTGGGTTGGGTCCTTTTTTAATTTTTTACGATTGTTGCTATCAATGAATGTTTCAATCTTTTCTTGATATGTTTGCCTGTCGATAATTACTTTTGTTTTGTTTATTATTTAGTTAGAGGTTAATGTTCACACTGAAGATGGTTTATACCGAAACACGTGTCTGAAGTAAAAGAATTTTAAAAGGGTTTTAGTTTACAATTTATTATTCTAATTATAATTATTGTTTATTATGTTATTTATTTATGTATTGTTATATTATTATGTTATTATTGTTGTTATTCTTATTGTTTCACTATATTCATTTGCTGTTAAATAAATTGTATAGTAACCGATTGGTTGAGACAAAACTTATAAGTTATTGAATATACATGTATTATTGGTCTATTATGACCAGTTAATTATATGCTTGAGCATTTTGTCAGAACCGGAGTTTTCTGTTGAATCAGCGATCGGTTTTGCGCATAGAGTGTCAAATCAATGTATATTAATATCAATTTATTTATTTTTTTATTGTAAATTGTAACCTGGTAAGTTTTTATATTTATTATTTGTATGTTTAAGTTATTTAGATTAAGATATTGAAATTGTATAATGGATTTACCGTTGGAAGTGAAAATAAAATAAGTATAAGTTGTAGTATAAAACTATAGCTTCGCATAGTAAAACCTTATAAGACTATAACGTGATTCATTTTGACACTAATATTCCAAAATGATTCCAAATGAAACAAAGTTAAACCATGTGTATCCCCAAATATTGTGTTTAATTTTGACTATTTTATTTACATTCCTTTATAATTTAGACCTTTTTTAAAAAAACAATACTTGTAGAAATATTAAAGGATTAGTATAAAATATATTTTCTTATCCGAATACGGATTGAAACTTTTAGTTATTTGAATCTTCAACTTTTAGAAAATTTAAATCCGATATAAATTTTACTAAAGTTTTATTTGCCCAAAAAATAAATTTCTTCCTTGAAAGTATTTAAGGATATTTTATAGTTAAATTTGTAGACTCTGTGTACGCTCTAAATGTGTCTCGAAGACACACGGAAAGTAAATCAAGCTTAGGTTCCGAGTTAGGACTAATGGAATAGAATAGCATTGGATCTCCAGAAAGAAGTCCCTCCTAGGATAAGAAAGTGACTAATCCAGAGTCAGGAGCATTTGTGTTCAATAGCTGCAGTGACAATTTTAAGGACGACGGATTTGAATTGAAGATTAGAGTAAATATCTTGTGGAATCTTTTATCGTAGAGCGATTTAAAACAAAGAGGTATAGTTCTAGTGTGAAAATTCATTCCCTTGCACTCACAGGTTATAGAAGAACAAATTATAATCGTAGTCGTATGAATATTCATTTAAAAATATATTAGTAATTAATATTTTGTATATTCTGACTACGTAAAATGTTTGAGGGGAAGAAGTCCTGTAAGGAGTCTGGTAACATTGGTACATTCTCTATCAAGGTTAAGAAATGTTATAGTTCAAAATCTTCAAAAGTTCTTCACCGTTACACCTGCAGTTTGGGCAAAAGTTTTTGAATAACCACTTGCCCTCTGATCATTAAGTATACATACCCGGCTTTGAAAGTTAGGGATAAACTAAAAGTACGGCCCCAATAACGGTAGATACAAGACAGATTTGCTTGCTTATTTCTCAGTTATTTAGAGAATAATTTACTAACAATGAATTACAATTTTATATCAATAACAAATCAAATAATCTGTTTTTTTTTTTCGCTTTTCAAACAAAATGTAACTTTGACCATTCTTAACTTGGAAATTGTTATTTTATACTGTTTTTTATTATAAAATTTTAAAATTAAATCGTTGTTAAATTACTATGTTAAATTTTATTTTTGATCAGGGCAGTATCAGACGATTTGTGTATTCTAATACTAGTAATATGGGTTCTGGACTCGGTAAACTAATAATACTTGCTCAAATCAAACCAATATACAAACAAATAAAAGTGCAAATCGGGATTGACCAAGATAAAATCGAGAACAATTCCCATTTATTTATCAGTCTTGTCAAGAATTAAATCTACCTCTTTCATAGAATCTAAGAATTCTAAAATTACACATTATAAAAAAAGTAAAATTAAAACTTTCTTGTATAAACACTTGGTTTTAAACTAATGAGTTATAACAAATTTTACAAACACTGGTGCAATTTAGTGTTTATCAATATAAACACTAGCAGTTATTATTTGAAAGTTATTTTGCTTTATATACCAAAACTAAAAAAATTGCTAAATTTTAGTATCTCCAATTATTGCAGCTGTATAGATTAGTTTGTGGTTAACTCTTTACTCGGTTTAATTGATTTCATTATCCGAGATAAATGCTTCAGGTACCTTTAGAACTAAGATAGAGTTATAACTTATTCTTCAAGCAAAGTTATACTATACATTTTAGGTATTGTTCCAAAGCGTAAATTATTCACTATAATTAAATCAACTTTGTCTTGCATCAAGATAAAACACTTGCATATTAAAGATTTTAGTATTGCTTATATTATCTTTTGTAACGAAAATAATTACAACAACTCCAATAACAACAATTCCAACCTGTTAGGAGGAACATTTGTACGATTTTAACAAAATAACTTAGAATTCATTAAGAGATTCCAGTGTATCTTAAAGCTGACATTTAGAAAATTAGTTGTAACCAGTATAACGTTCTGATTACAACCAAATAATAAACGAAATGAACTTTTCTTACGCCTTTTTCGGAATGTTTGTACGAACATTTTAACAACGTTTTGTATGAGTTAATTGCATAATAAATACGCTCTGATTTCCTATATATATATATATATATATATATATATATATATATATATATATATATAATCACGGACTAAAGATAACTATACATTTTAAAGATAGAAATACCTTTATTCTACGATATATTTCAGCCAGTTGATATTTTAATTTTTAGCAGACAGGCATGTACATTTAATATTTTATGAACTATAAATACAGGATAAATGCAATAGATTATACCTGATAAGGGATTTCCTTTTGAACTAACTTGGATATAGTTATAATATTTATAGTAATCTTTAAGAACCTCTTTACTGATCAAGACCAATTTAAATGTACAGTGATTGCCTATAAATAATTGAGTGACGTCATGCCTGTTTTGGTAGAAGATACGCGTGATCAGTAATAGGATTTTACGTTATAAATACATAATAAACTCGTCACAATACAGTTGATAAGGGATCCGCTTTAGGAAAAACGTGGCTAGAATAATTGATACAGAATAGCTTATCGGCAAACAATGAAGAAACAAAAGAGGCAACGTTGTATTGTTGACCTTATTGTATAACCGCTCGGGACAGAAAGCAGTAGCATATTATATTTAACCTGTTTCTACCTATTGCCATATTTATATAAAATACACTTCAATAGATATTGTGATTAAACTAATTGTATGTGTATTACTATACTAATTGGGTAACTCAAAATGCCTAGTCTTTTATATCAGTACAATTTCTTCTGATATTGATTGTTGAGCCGTTTTGTCTACAAGATTTTCTTTATTGTTAGTACCCAATTACATCAAGTTGTCTACTTTAACTTCGGCTTGGTTAGCTATTTCCATGTAGAAAACAAATAAATAATTTAAAAGAAATTAAAGAAAAAAGCATTAAGAAAACGCTTACTCAATGTACCAGTATTCGCCTTGCCTTGAGAGTTTTCTTAGTCTTTTATAGGGAAAGTTTAAAATTTAACATAATGTAGTCGAATAAACTTTTATTGAACAAACTATAACTTTTTACCGAGGAATAAATTAAACAAAAATCACCAGTGGTACAAAAAATTGAAATAAATACGGAAGTTTTTTAGATTAATCTTATGAGAAAGCTCTTTAAAAAATGTAGAAATCCATAAATAAGTTTACTTACTTTATATGCTGATTGGAAATCTGTGTATATATATATATATATATATATGTATATTGTGTGTGTGTGTGTGTGTGTGTGTGTGTGTGTGTGTGTGTGTGTGTGTGTGTGTGTGTGTGTGTGTGTGTGTGTGTGTGTGTGTGTGTGTGTGTGTGTGTGTGTGTGTATAAGTAAAACGACGAGCAATTTTTACTTTTCCGATAGTCCCTTCCTCGTGTTTACTCGTACTTAGTTTGTTTTTATACTAATGTTTAATGCGCATTTTGCCGCATATTTCCTTATCACAACTACAATTTATACTGTAAACACAATTTTGAAATTATTTAAAGAAATGTCACATGTTGTTTTGGTTCGAGTTTGTCTAAGACTGATGTATGTTTTAAACGCAGTTCTAATATACTTTCTACTATTTTGTTTTTATAATTTTTGTTTTGCTTGAGAATTTACATATACATAAATGTATTTCTATTCTCATTTTTTTAGCTCAGGAGTGATTCTTTTGTTTATAAGTGAATGATATTATCCATTCTGTCTAGAATCCGATTTTACTTTATTAATTTGTTATTTTAATCCATATGAGCATCTACTTTTTGTACTATAAAATAATTTTTTGAATAACTGCATGATAGCATGGTATACCCTGTAACATTTAAAAACCATCCAGTGTGAAAATGAACTTAAAATATATTTTTGGTATTAAATGATTGTGTTATGAGAACTATGTGGATAAACTAATAAATTAGAATAATACTCAAATATTAAACGTTCATGAAATCCGATTTATTGTGTATTTATAGCTCCAGTGAGATATATTTGTATGTATTAATAGCATTTATAACTTTTAACTAACTACTCCTCAACTTGAACATTGTCAAAAAAACTGACAAGGAAAATTTTTTATCTTCACCTTCATATAAAATTATTATTTATAAAATTATTTGCTGCAGTAGGCGTCTGGTGAAATCTATGGCCTCAATGCAGCTTTGAAATCCGAGATAGCAATTGATTTATTATGTGTAGGATTTTATTGCAAGGGACTGGCAAGCTGTGAAGCTCAAAGTGATAAAAAAACTAACTAATGCTTCCTCTTCAGTACTTTTAGTTTATAACTTCCGTTAGTGTAATTAAAAAGAATTTCTAACATCCCATGGAATTTATATCACTGCAATTTTTCCAACAGTAGTTTTGAGCTCTTTTGAAGTTATAACGTCATTTCTTTAGTCTGAGAAAGGGACACACCACTTTTGGTATTTGCACTCGATTTGATACTGTTAATCTTTATGCACATGTGAGAGAGTAAGAAGTTAATTAAAAGAAAGTTTTGATTAGGTGTATCCTTATACTTAATTTATGTCTATTTAATGGGATGATGTTGATCTTTTAACGTAATTTCTTCCACAGAGTGATGAAACCCAGGGACACTCGCCCCGGCAACGTATATGAATTTTTTATGTTAACACTGCTGATCCAAGCTTTTAGAAAGGTGCAGAAGAGAACAATGGAGTGGACCGCTTGCCAGTGTGTAAAAATATCAATTATGTAATGGATTGTATATTGGCGAAGTTAAGAACAGGATTTATTTTCCGAACATGGTTTAATAAATTAATAATGCATAGATGTTGGGGACAAAATTTATTTACAAACTATTGTAGACTGCACTAATGTTAAAATAAAAATAAAAACTTAAATTTTGGATGTGTTTATCTCAGTCGTAATTTATGAGCATTTTTGCTGAGTATTAAGTGCAAGAAGGAAAAGAATTGGTGTTCCGGACATAAGTTCTCGACGTGACGGTGCTACTTGTCTGCTTAATGATTCTGCTTACGGAATATCTCTATGGAACATCACATATTTTTACGCACCTAAAAGACGATATTCAGCGACAGTTCAGTTATAACCATGCTAAAGAAAGTTTATTGTTATAAAGGGAGTTCACACATCTCTAAAACATGTTCCCAATAAATTTCGTTGCGCAGCGGTTTAAAATATAAGTAACAGTACGTTTTGAGATCCGCAACCTCATGTATTCCTCAGGATGACAAAAAATAACAAATAACTGGCTTCTTCTTACTTCCGTATAACTTAAGTTTCTACGTTCGACATTTGGGACAGGTCACTGTTGCTTGGGAATATTTCGAACATAAATATTTCCACTCTGTATTCTTACCATAATCACTTGTTGGTGAATTATGGTCCGAGAGGACTTGAAACAAATCGTATATCGCGTAAGTATCTTATTGCGGTCTGCTTTGTGTTCAGAAGATAACGTTGTATGCAATACAACTAAACAACAAGCTACTAAGCTTCACCAACAGAACTATTCAATTCACACACGGAGTATGTGTCACCGAGACGAAAGAGCGCCGGCTGTGTGAAACAATAAATACATGATAGGTAGTTACAACTGTAGCGGTACTTGTATATACTTATGTAGATGTATCTCAATTTGTTCATCAATGTTGGCACTTGTCTAAATGATGTATGTAAACATAGCATTCGCCTTCCCAAAACAAGTGCCTTAATTGTGCTTAATATAATGCATTTATTTATTTATTCATATATACGGCAATCGCCATTTTACAAAAATGTTTACAACATGGTGTTCGAAATATTGATAGTACACTTTTCATGCATAGCCACTTACATGCGATATTAGTACTACTGGACTAGCCATGGTTACAGAACAATTGAATATGGTATACATTTAAAGTTAATAAAATAGAACATCAAAGACAAGATACAAAAAGAGATAACAATGGTCAACAAGATGATTATATAATAATGTACATGCTAAGTGTATGCAACTTGTGCATCAAAGACAAATTGAAAACAAGGTAACAAGATAATAACTACATGCTTCATGCTAAGCGTGTGCTAACTCTAGTGCATGGGTCAATATACAACAAGACAAAAATCAACAAAACAACCACATGCTAATACTAAATACTATAAGTGCTATAAGTACATGCTATAGGTGTGTGCTGACGGTATAAACTATGAAAATTTAACAATTAAATGACAAAACAATATAGAACAAAAAATAAACAATATAACAAAATACTAGCAGGGATGAGCAACCGAAGGTAGACTCTTGCTTTCAATGTTCACCATGCTCAGGCACCCAAGAGAAGACCCCCTCCGAAACACCAGCATGGATACGCCAAAGAATTCCAACTGGTGGGCAGCATTTCCCAAACGCAGCAGACGTGGAATTACACTCTGGTAGGCGTAGACAGTCCGGTGTGAGTGCTTGGAGAAAGGAAAAAAAATAATGTGTAATTTTAATTAAGTATTTTAGCTAAATTGAGCATATTATAATGTAATCAAAACTGACTATCTCCATGTGCATGTGAAGATTAGTAGACTAATGGAAACGCTATACAATCGGAATGGACCGACGTGATTGGACATTTGCCTGTTTGCCAATCATTCATTAACCGAATGGACTCCCGTGCATTTACATCGTACTTTATATAATGGAACAGTAATTTTATAAAATTTACTAAACGAACGATTTTTTAAGTTCTGTAAATAGTATCGCATATGATATTTTTATAGACAAATACTACATAGACGGAGTGAGGTGGAATTAATTTTGATTGGGTTATCACAACATGTATCTGATAACATCACAGTTAATGGGAATACACTATTCACTCCTGGTCAATGGAACATTCAGCCAATGTTACTTCTTAGTAAATGATATCCATTGTACTTTTAGCTTGTATTTTTACAATATATGTAAAAATTGTATTGGTGTCCTGAGGTCCTTCTCATATGCAGAAGGATCTCAGTTTGGGTCCTTCTTTCAGTAATGGAGGACCCGAACATGCGACCTCTGTGGTATAGTATTCTCAAACTTTAAAATAATATTGGACGAAATTTTCGAATAATTTTTGGATCTCAACAGCTTTAATTTCCCATTGGTTGAAATAGTCAGCTTGTTTAGCCATTTCTAGAGTGGACCTCGGACAGGGAGTTATTTTCCAGAATCGTGTGCATATGCGGAACGGAAGCTCGCTTCAACCACCTTTAAAAGGACGCTGTAAAAAGGAAGAATCTCTTACTTTTCGACAAGGGTGTCCCAGAGACAAACACGCACACAGGCCAAACGTTTACCGAAATTGACAGCTACAGAGGCCGAATAATTACTTCTTTATGCCTAATAAATTGGAAGCGTTTATTTTAGGCTTAAATAAACTAAATTATTGAGTATATAATTTGATTTCTGTATATGAAAATGTAAAAGTAGTTGTTCAATTACTTTTAGTCAGCAATTTTAACTGCAAAGCAGTCTTAACCCAGAATATTAAAAAAAGGAAGTAAATTGTGTTGGCAATGACACGTCTCCTTAAGTTAATCACATTTCCGATTTACCTTTCCTTTAGAATATGGATGTCAGCCATCTACAAAATATGAAGCATCACTGCTTAGCTTACTTACAATGGGGATGAATAAATCATACTAAAATTATTAGTTATTACATTCACATTACAGGATTATTTTTATATTAAAATAATTAATGGTGAACTAAAACCCTTTTTAAAATGATTTTATTTCCAGAAACCTGTATGAAACCATCGGTGTTTCAGTATCATTCCATCATCAGTGTGAAAATTAACCTCTAAATAAATAATAAACAACTAAATATACACATGTGGACCATTTAAATAGATGTTAAATTGATATAACATGGTTGTAATTTTGATTAGTATTCTGTATTAAGACAGACATAAATTGTTTTAAACAATCGAGTCTGTTTGAAAAAAACCTGATTTTCCGATTATGTCAGGTTAATTACCAAGTATGTATTTATATAAAGTTTTTGGGATTATAATTTATGAAAAGTAACATAAAGTTGTATAAAGTAAATTAGAAGTAATTTCTTAAAATATTAAATAAGTATTTCTCACACTCTCGTTCCAAGTATATACATTAATTGAAATGTTTATTACTAAATAATATACGTAAGGATTACCTTGCTAAAGCGTAAATGCCAGTAACAATGATCATTTATGTTATCAGAGTAATTGGAAAATTGGAATATTAACATGGCCGGAGGATAATACAAACTGAATTAGAGCTGGACTGCGAGTAACAACATGTGTAATCAAGCACCTAGCCTCGGGCAGTGCTGCTGTAGTTATATGCTCAACATGTTCCTATTCTTTTTGTTCCTTTATTGTTCATTTTTGTATTTATTTACAGCAAAGTTTGTACTTGAAAGTAGTCCATGTAGAGGACACAAAAAGCTATATCACTATATGAGCTAAAACTTAATTACTTTTCTAATGTGAAACGGATTATTTTACTTAACTTTTAATTTTTCAGTACGTTTTTAACAACAATTGACCAACAAGGGAATATAAATCTTTTGGTGGGGAGTTGTTTTAGATTGCTAGATGACTCATTTTTTATTATTTAAATTACTATTTTTCTCGGTATTTTTATATAATTTCCTTATTATTTCATTTTTCAAGGTCATTTTTTGTCAAGGAAAAGTGTTCAGTGCCTTATTCATCGAATATCACCAAGATCAGATATGACCATTTTTTCATAATTACCGAAAACAAATTGGTAAATTGTGTATGAAATGACGGTGCAGTTATCCAATAATTTTTGGTCTTTGTAGAATAACTCAGCGTCAGGTGGGTGCTAACATAACAACACATAGCTCTTAGAGGTCTTGTGGCAATTTTATTCTCCCCGATTAGGATCGTATGTTTGCTGCGATTTACTGTAATAACACATTGTAATAAACCAAGCGAATTTGTTAGGAAAATTAATCAAACAGCCAATAATGAACTTTTATTATAAATACGAATATCACCCTTTCAGACTTGTATAGCTTGTATTTATTGTTAGTGATTTCAAACATGAAAGAAGTCAAAAAAACCTAATACTTAGGAATAGATCATATAAAATTGTTCCAATAAAAAAGACTTTATACTTAATCAAAAATAAATATTTAATTTTCGCCCAATTTCAATAATGATCAGTAAACTCAAACATTCTTTGAAGACTCTTGGAGAAATTGAAAAAACATAATTATATACTTAAACATAATTACTACTAAATGTAAATATTACAATAATTATCCAAACTATTTATTTTTTGGACGAGGCCTTTCGAAACCAAAGGTTTCATCATCAGGTAACTCCACAAGTAAATATTTACATAATTTGTATTACAATTAAAATGCCATATGGTGTAAATATACAAATACAACAATTAATTTTTAAAATATTTCAACCAGTATGACAAATCAGATACGACCACAGTATAATTTTTGAGTAAATTGAGAAGAAAGGAGACTGGAATTTCCAATTGTGCCTTCTTCACACTTTATAAGTTTTTATTTATTTAAGTTTATGTGTAGTGCTTCCCAAGCATTTAAGTTCATCGGTTTTGTTACTTCTTTTATTAATGTTCGATTTTTCGAATTGATGTTCTGTGTCCTAATTCGACGCAGTGCTTGGCTACAGCAGATTGTTCAACTCTTCCATATTTTGTGTGCGATAAATGCTCTTTAAATCGTATTTTTATTGTTATTTCTGTTTTTCAATATGAATTTTGCTACAGTCCTCGCATCCAATTTCATAAATTCATTAGCTCGTCTGAAGAGATACTAAGAAATTCGACAACGAGAAGCTCAAAACAAAACCGAAACATTTACATCGTTTTTACATCAGAGACACCTATAAATAGGAGAAGTAGTAGTCTCATTGTACAATTAAGTACACAACTGACGCTGCAATAAAAGGAAGGTGAACTGGAGCTAAACTTAAAATTCAATTAAATCAACCCTTCCTTCCATAGCTACGTTACGTGAAATAAGTTTTAGTTGATAAGGTAGTTTATTAACTAATATAGATAACTTAATATAGTTAGTTATTAGTATCTGTCCGTAATATCTTATGGCATGGTTTAATAACTTTTATATTAGTTTAAACCTTGACATTTAAACTAGACTGAAATTTGGATCTTTAAAGTTAAGCAAGATAGTTCGTTGTATCAACAAGTTATTTTATTTTGCAATTCTTATAATGTTTTGGTTTAATAACTAAGTGCATTTAATAAATTTCAGAAGTTTATATACAAATTTGCAAATTTCACCTTTTAATTTTTAGTGCTCGTATTAAAATTTTTACGTCATATTTCTAGAATGTACAACTGAATTTGTGACTGTTCAAGTCAAAGTAGACTTCCCATTGTAGCGAAAAATCTAGTATATAAATACGAAATTTTAAAACTAAAACGGAATATTCTTATACTTTACTCTCAGCAAGTAGAAGTTTCAAATAACTAAATGAAAGAATAATAGTGCTTAGTGTTCACTTTGTACAATACCTCAATATAAATGTTCGAAATAAAACTTTTATTAAGAGTGGCTGAATATAAATTGCAAACTTTTTACGTACATAAACGTATTTCAATGGTAAGTTAATTAACTGGATTTCAAACGCAGAAACTTTTCTTTGAGATTCACTTAGCGAAACAACGTTGTGTAGTTAGTTACGGAGTACGGAGTAAGTAATCCCGGAAAGCGCCTACAAAGAGGCCCATTAAAGCTTGGTAAGAGCAATCGGCAACGACAAACACTTTATATGCCCTTCATGCTGATTACCGTTAGTTTTGTTGTTTTGCATCTGTACATATTTCACTGTGCCATTTTGTGCACAGCAAGTGATGTTAGAGAGAGAGTGAGAGAGAGAGAAGGAGAGAGAGAGAGAGAGAGAAGAGAGAGAAGAGAGAGAGAGAGAGAGAGAGAGAGTGAGAGAGAGAGAAGGAGAGAGAGAGAGAGACAGATAGAGAGAGAGAGAGAGAGACAGAGAGAGAGAGAGAGAGAGAGAGAGAGAGAGAGAGAGAGAGAGAGAGAGAGAGAGAGAGAGACATGCTCATTACTTCGGTATTATGAAAATATAAAAGAAAACATAAGACCAATTGAAGAAAACAAAAGAGGAATACTTGGATTATTTATTTCATGACAATTGATGGCATGAATGCGTATAAGATTATTTTATTTCATTGGAATGATAGCATGATCAATGAAGGACTAACATAGAAATTCGGCGAAGAATGAGCATCGTTTCGATATGAAAGACACCTGTAAATGGGTAAGATGGCAATTTCACAATTGCACTACGATGTTTCCGACATCTCTAAAGAACGGTGGAACAACCGAGTTTACTACACATACACGGTTGATTCTATTTGAATGTTCAATTTTCTGGATCTCTTTAGACGAACATGACTCCAGATTCCAGGTCAAGTCTGAAGCATCGTCAGACATAAGGCGCTGCAATATAAGAAAGAAAACTGGAGCTAAATTCAATATTAAAAACAACCAAAACAGTTTGTTTAGAATTTAAAGCTCAAAATCAAATTTGATAGCTTTATTTTCTTATAAAAGTAAAAGGTTTAATGACATAGATAACAACAATAATAGTAAGAACGTTTCTTTATCATTATTGGTTATTTATGCGATTAGATGGTTCGTACTCTGTAATGCATAGAACTCAATTAACTCAACCAACTCAATTTACTCGTAAATCAGTTCCAAATGTATCTATAAATGAAATAATGTAAACAACAGATGACCTGTTACTTTCCCATACTTTGTACTTAAAACTTTTCCAGCCTTTAAAAAAATCTTGGTAAACTCGTAATGATTATTGCTATTTTAAAGTCAATTAAATATAAATATAGTTATTAATAAATAAACTCTATACTGTTATTTCATTGCTGTCCGATTGAAATAGCAACAAAAACACCTCTCCAAACTTAAATCATTCAACAACGTATACGACAAGTGTAATACAACACACAACAGTTTGTATCTCGGTTATAAAACATGTTAATAATTAATTGAAGTTAGATAGTGAGTGAGTGAAAGAAGATACGGTTGGAAGCGTTGGCTAGAATCGCACAAAGGTTCAATATCACGATCGGAATTCCATCACAGTCCAAACCCAAGCCAATAAACATTCTATTGTCCGCGATCTGACAGGCGCGCTGTAACGTTACATTTAGAATGCTTTATGTAAGCTAACAAGAGATAGGCAATTTTACATAAAGCATATTATGTGTTAGTTATTTTATAAGAATAACTTATAATTTCGTCTTTAAACGAGTGAATAATAAAAAATATTTATTATCCCAAGGATAAAAGACTAATAAATTCACCATAGAATAAATTTACAGTTTGGTAAAAAAAAGCGTCTCTACAATTACGTAATAAGCTTTATACGTTTTGTATCATTTTCACTGTCACATTGGATGAACATTGATATCTACAACCTCGTTAGGTGTAGATATCACGAACATGGGAGGATGCTGTGTCCTGCCAGCTTTCAATGAAGAAGCTGAAACAGAGCCGAGCTTCCCATCCAAGGTTAATGAGTAAAAAAAAACTCTTACTCGAAATTCCATATCTGCAATAGTATATTAATAAGTTTTTGTTAAATATACATTTTGAAGATGCCTAAAAGAAAATTTGTTAAGTTGAAGACTAGAAACTGGTGTGCATGAAGCCTTAGCTTGTTTTAACCTGGGCAACCTAGCTAGGTGCAAAATTCTAGCTAAGTTAGGCATCATTGCTGGCGTTAACTGTGTGAGTGCGCTAAAGGAACTAGATGAAACTAGAATTGCGAAGGCCGAGAAAGCAGTCAGTGAAATTGAGAAGAAGAGCCGGCAGAGTGCAGTATTGGCAAGAAGGAGGCTAGAGGATGAATATGAGGATGAATAGGACCCAGACAATCCATCTTATGGAGCAGTAATGCAAGGTAGGTGTATGTATAATTATTTGCTTAGAATAATTTTTAAACACGATTTCCCGAAAGTTTACTTTTTTTGCACTTATGTACCATTACCTCAGGAACTACTCAAGATATCTAAATGATTTTTGTTTTGTTTTGTAGAAAATTTAGAACTAAAAAAGTTGACCAGGCAGATTTTAAAAGTATTTGTAACAAAATAAGCTATTACAGTTTATTTACAATAAAACACGGTTTTTTAACTTTTCTTTTTAAAAAAAAAAACTATTATTTTTATTTTATTTTTTATTTCTTTGGGTCAAAAGATTACGAAAACTTCAATAAACTAAATTTAAAAAAAATTATGTTGATACCATAAACGGTTCCTGATATAAAGGTACGGATACTTTGATAATTTAACATAGGGTTAGATAGGGTCAACCAACTCAACTTAATTTTAATTGTAATTGAGCTTTGTTTATAATGCATTGTGAAATACATGTTTACTATTAACGTGTAATTGGTTTGGAAATACACATTTACAATTTTAAAATGTTTATTTTAATAAGAAAATTATCTTTTAATATTGTTGATACCACATATTTTTTAGTTTAAACGAGACAGAAAGCAAGTATTTAAAAATTAGTGTAACCGAGACACAGGGGAAACATTAAACTCATTACAATCACACGTATAGTTACATAAATTTTCCCTTGCAGCTTTTATGAAATAATTTATTACCGTAACAAGCCTCTTTCTTGAAGATGCAGTGTTAGTAAGAAGTGTGTGTGTGTGGTGTGTGTGTGTGTGTGTGTGTGTGTGTGTGTGTGTGTGTGTGTGTGTGTGTGTGAGAGAGAGAGAGAGAGAGAGAGAGAGAGAGAGAGAAAGTAGCTTCTAAACTAGTAGCTTTACTTGTCCTTAGCAAGACATTTTCTATTAATAAAAACTATGTTAGTCTAGTGTTAGTATTACTGTAACAATCATTGATATAGTAACACATACAGGGCAGCAGAAATATTTTATTTGCAGTCAATGTAATAATTGCCTCAATAAACTTTGTAGCCCATTAAATTTTATGTCAATGTCTGGGGACGTAACAGTTTCATGGCGCCCATAATTCAGCTCATAACTGGGGCTTCTTGACCTTGCCCTTACAGTATTCTACTGTCTGACATTAAATTGTACTTGGTACTAATGAATCATATTATTTTATAGGTTAAAATATTCATTAGGTTCTTCTATTTGAGATTTTAGTACTTCCAAGCTGTTTTATTAAGACTAAACTTAAGAACTAACATAGAAAATAATTGTAAACCAAAATATATACAATAATTTATACACATGTTGATTTATGTATTTATAAGGTATTAATACGTAATTAAATAAAGTGCTTACATTTAAACATTTATTTAATTAATAATATATAGTTAAAATCAATGCATACTTTATATTTGCTCAACTTTCCAGCTAAAAGTGTAGAAACACAATTATTACCAACCAAATGTCTTATATAAATAGACCTTTTGCTAGACTGCGAGTACACAAAGGTTTGAAAAAAAGAAAAAGTTTTACATTTACACTCACCATAAACAAAAACATGGTGAGTGTAAATGTAAAACTTCTTCTTTTCTTAAATGTAAAAAAGAAGAAGTTTTACATTTACACTCACCATAAACAAAAACATGGTGAGTGTAAATGTAAAACTTCTTCTTTTCTTAAATGTAAAAAAGAAGAAGTTTTACATTTAATATTACACTTTGCTTTCAAGACTATAAATTAAAAAAAATTTAAAGTGGTTGGTTCCTTCATAAAGCATATGATTGTTTTATCATATTACAAAGTATACATAGTACAAATAGTTAATGGCATATATATATATATATATATATATATATATATATATATATATATATATATATATATATATATATGTATAGACTATTTCAGTTAATAACATGTACTTACTGCAATGCTTTTTTTCTTATGATAGTTCTTGTAATCTAAACAACCAGTGGGGCGGAGTCCTGAGCTCAAATAGAAAAAATGGTTCCTTAATGCGTTTCCGGGCACACCGATTTTACCGAAATCACAATATTATGCATACCGCAACTTATTACTTTGTTTTATGTGCAGTACCTTCTCTTAATTATGGATTAATTATTAATGTTATATTACATGTAGCTATTAGGACGTTTTATTAACTTCCCTGGTTAAGGACACGTAAGGTTCACGCGGGAACAGTTTGTCAGTCATTAATAAAAAATTTTAAAACAAACATCTTTACTAACGAGATTTATTGTTATTAAATAGACACGAATCAAGTCTTGGGATATCATAGATTGATAAGACTAAAGTAATAAAATGGAAACTTCAAAATATTATTGTATCTCTATCATCGATTAATGACGTGTAACAAATGTTGCATGTCTTCTCTTTCTGTCTCTGGATTATTCACGCAACTCCACTCAGTGAAACACGAACAATCGATTATTTTTTAGATGCATAATTTATCACTAACTGGTCTCTTATAACATTCTTGTTTTAATTAGTCTTTGAATCCTTTGAATTATGTTTATCTAATACTAATTAAATTATTTCACGTTACGTAAATTTAGTAAGATAAAATAAATGTTTCATCTAAATTTCATGACAAATTAATTCGTAGCATTTCTTGATCATACTTCACATGGTTTCTAAACATCAGGACGATTTATTTAAAAAGGTTTCGGTATGAATTGTTAGGTGAAGGATTTTAATATCATAAATGCACCGATATATATATATATATATATATATATATATATATATATATATATATATATATATATATATATCCTGGGGTCAAAACAAACCCTAAATTTCCATGAATGTATGTCCTAAAATGTATAGATTTTCGTCTGTTTTTTTACATTAAAATATTTTTATTACAACCATTAAAGGTGCAACTTTGAAATTTATAACATACGCAATCTATTAAAGATTGTCAATTTTAACAAAATTTTAAATTTTTATTCGACAAGTTTTATTATTTAAACTGCGACTTGTTAAAATCTTTTATGATGATTTTCTTAAAATGTTTTTCCACTTTCAAGAAATGAAAGTATTGTACAAGAATAAGGAAAATTGAACAAAAATATCTCACTATCAAAAAGAGATTGAAGCTGTAATGACTGAGAAATACGGAAAAAACCTAACAGTACATCAGTTATTTCAATACCTTAGGGATCACGTTACAGCAAATGTTCGATATGTCTTCCATTTGATGCGATGCATGCATTAACACATCTGGTCATGGATTGCCGAGTTCTATTGAGTATTCCTGGTGTATTCCTTACAGTGTTGCAGGCTGCAGTGATTACGCTGTAAAAGCTCATCCCTGGTGTTTCTTTTCTTACATTAACTAGAGATTTCAAACGACCCCAAAGGAAGAAATCGATTACATTCAGATCAGGTGACCGAGGAGGTCATTATATAGGTGCCACTCTGCCTAAGCACCTTTCCCCATAAGTTTGGTCCATAAACTACCTGACATCGAGCGGGGGATGTCTATCATTCATAAACCAACACTCCTCTCTCACACGTAAGGGAACATCATATAAAAATCCTGCAAATCGTGTTGTAAGAAATGTCTGTGGTTTTCACCGTTCAGTTTGCCAGGTAAAACGGAAGGACCAAATAAACAGTCTCCAATATTGCCCTCCCAAACATTTATTTTGAACTGCTGTTGATGTCTCCCTTTATGAATGACGTGTGGGTTTACAAAAGCCGATTTATGCATATTGTAGTAGTTGGTTATTCCATCTCGATTAAAACAAGCTCATCAGTAAACAAAACTAACGAGGTAAAGCTAGGGTTAGCTTGCTGATAAAACCATTGGCAAAACTGCAAACTTAATGGAAAGTCTGCAGGGCTAAGAGCCTTATCTGACTTAGTTATTGATCTAATCAGCTGTGTCTTAACATTAAAGCAGTTTCAGCTGTTTAAACCATGAAAGTTGATTTATGCAGATTGTTTGTTCCAATACTGTTTTTCAAATTTAATAATAAATTATAGTGTTTAATATTTGTTACCCAAAAAAATTTTTTTATTTTTTTACTCCCTCAATACTTACACCAAATTTTGAAACTAGAAAAATACATTAAGTTCCTTGTGAATATGATATGTTACTAGTTTAGGAAAAATGCCCAACTTTTTTAACTCTAAAGCGATTTAAACAAATGAGGTACAGTTGGTTTTAGAATGAAATTTATAAAATGTTTTTATTCAAGTACATTTTTATCCGGGAAGTGCTTTTAGGAAATTCATCATCGAAGAGTTTTAAAAATCCGCCATTTTGAATTTTGTTTACTAAAAATTTGAATTAAAAAATGAGGATCTGTATGGGTTTATGGGACAGTTTTGGCTTGTTCTGACCCCAAGAACAATCTAATGAAGTTTTTAGGTGTATTTTAGTTACACCCAGTACATTTAAAAAATATACTATATACTACATAAAAATACTAAAACTGCTAAAGAATTTTATAAACAGTGATGCAGTATGTACATCTATTGCTCCACAATATATATATATATATATATATATATATATTTTATATATATATATATTTTTTATATATATATATATATTTTATATATATATATATATATATATATATATATATATATATATATATATAAATTAAATTTCAAACAAAACATTTCTATCTTATTTTAAAACTTAATTCTATTTATATATTTTCTACAAATGTATAAGTTAGTGTGTTGTGAGAAAATGTAAAATCTTTTCAATGCAATAAACCTTTCAATACATTAAAAATATATGGAAACATTGCATATAAGTTTAAAAACTTTTTGAACTTTGAAGTTTTAGAAACCTCATTATAACATTAAATAACTAAAATGCAATGAAAATAAAAATTCATTTTCATGCAGGGATATTAAAAGCTATATAATCTCGACAACAGGAATACGGCAATGTGTAAGAACATTATGTTTCAACATAAAGACCATATATTATTTACATTTTAATGTTATTTTAATGAAATAGACGCTGTTTCACTCAGAAAATAATTGGTCGTTCAGTTCGTACTTTGAGAAATTAAAGCATCTCGAGGGTTTAATTTACTCCAGGAACCATCTTGGGTAATTAGCGACGACTTAAGATAGTTTTGAGCTCTTCATTTCATTCAAATCCTGTCAACTTTTACGAGTCCTTAAGTGCGGTACGTTCATTTAACTTAACCACAATTAAAGCACTATAGACTTTTGGACAGTTTAGGTTAACGAATCTATTTCATTATTATTATCGGTTGATCGTGAGGCAAGCCTAACACTAGAAGGACTTGAAAATATTTAATTCCTTTCTTTCTCCGACTGACCGTGCGGTCATCTTAAATTCGTCTTATAGACTTGAAATTTTCCATCAAGCTTCAAAGGCAACATCAAGTTCGATGATAGTGCATGACACTCTATGGGACTTATTCGCGCAAACATGTTTACATTGATGTTAAGGGTAAATGGCAACGAATAATTTTTGGACTATATAAATCAGTAAACAATCTGAGTATTGTGTGATATGCCAAATTGTCACCTAACAATAAAGATTAATCGAGCTATAGAGGTAAACTTCTCTTGTAAGCTCAGCAAACCCTGTTACACACGACGATTTTGTGGCATGCTCCTACTTTGATATGATATTTTTATAACTAACCATAATTAGTTGATAGAAATATCTTTTTAAAATAAATATATTTTATTTTATTAAAATAAACATTTAAATTATAACCACGACTGAGATTTAGAATAACAATTGAAGTAATCTCGTTTCTGACCTTGATAATATGATACCTATCGTCCTTTTTTGTATGTGTTGTTAACAGTTCTACCATACTAAAAGGGAACAATCATTCAAGCTTCATAAAGAATATTTGACTAGTTTTGCTCTTAGTGATAAATCTATTGATGTAATAACCCCTAAATACAATATTGTCGTAATTTGCCAACATACTTTATTGTGCACCAACTTCAAAGAATGTCTTGCAATATCATCTCTTTCCTGTTAAGTACATTTAAAATTTAATTAATATATTTTAAATTAATTATTAACTTCTACAATACACGTTGTATAAATATAATGTTATTTTATTTAATATCTTGTTAGCATTTTTACTATTGTATAGCGATTGTCCTTAGGTTAAATAACGTAAAATTAGTTAGTAAAACTCCAGGTTCGGTTCTTACAGTATCGCCATATTGCGTTCTTTCAGTCTTAATTGTCCCGTTCACTGCTTCTTTAAAATATAACTAGCTACTCGGGCTATTATTACTCGAACAATTAAAAGTATGTGTTGATATTCTTCAACGTAATGCGAAAAACTGCTCAAATTTGTTCAAATGTCACACAACCTTTGCAGTTTACTTTATTATAAAGCATAATAACAAAAGTATTTAGTTAAAGATGAACAATGAAAGACACTGTGATATTCACTTCGTTACTTTAAAAGCGGGCTTTACTGTGACCGTCGAGATTTTAACCTCATGAGAACAATTTTAACCCTAAAACACTTAATAAATCATTTGTAATAGTTTACTTGATGGATATGTCTCATTTAAAACGTATGTAATTAATACTAATCCAAAATTATTTTGGATTTGTAATATGTTATACGTAATGGCTGTTTATAAATATTCTAAACCTTCTTTAAAAAAGAAAAGTGTACAGCATATGCAAAAAGTGTTAGTAGCCTACATGTATTTATGATATTCTTAAAATGATGGTGTGGTAAATATAGTTTGTTCACAATTTACTTGTAATTATTCACTGTTAGGCCTATACTAAATGTAATTCTCCTTTGTCTCAACAATTGCACAGTTAGAAAAAGAGGATAAAGTGCATTCGAACTGGTTGTAACATTTCCAATATAAGCAGAGCTACACTTAATAATACAGTACTTCGTGACCTTATTACTAGTTATTGATAAGTAATTTTGATTTTGGTGGATTTTGAAAAAAACGTTATATGAAGCAAAGTCTCTTTGAAATATTCACTTATGGTTAAAGTAACTAAATTTCAATATCCATAATGTAAAACAATTCTAAATAATGTATTAGTTTTTATTTTATATGTATTAAAATTCAGAAAAGCTTGCTGTTAACACTTGGCACTGAGTACATTGTTATTTTTTCATACGCACATACATTTTTTTTTTCCGTCGAGTAGTATTTAATAATATATTATTTAAAAAAATTAATAGTAGTTCTCATAAATTCGCCAAGAACATTAAAATTTTTAAGAATTTAGGTATTTGTGCATTGTTTAAAATTTTAAAATATAATAATTTGATGTTCGAAGTTACCGTAATGTACATAATTTTAGTTTAGAGAATATTATTGAAATACTTTATATTTAAACTTTTGTTTGAATACAAACTAGTTCTTATTACTTACCTGTTAATAGCCTGCATTACACTTAGACAAGTTTATTAACTATAATGCAAGTAATGACAGCAAGTTAATACTCATAAACCGGCTTAAGTTGAACTGTGGACAGTAATGTAATAGCCCACAGTCAAGAAGTGTACCACTCCATTGCTGCTAAGTATAGTTGCTAAGGAAAAGGGCTAGAATATTTAAAATAAGTGATAACATAAATGGTAACAGAGCCAAATTTCATCATCAAAGCCGGTTGAGGGTAAAATTGATTTTATTGTGATTGGCTATACTAACAAAATAGACCACTCCTTTCTGTTTGGAAATTTATGGCTGAGGAAAGGGGATAGTGTCTATAAAGGGAGTAATGACAGCACGTAGTAAAACAGCCAAATCTCATTAACAAAGCCGCCTCATGGTAAAGCGAACTGTAATGTAATCCCTTGGTCTTAGTCACAGAATGTACCACTCACTCGCTTTATTAGCTAAGGGAAGGGGATAGTGTCTATAAAGGGAGTAATGACAGCACGTAGTAAAACAGCCAAATCTCATTAACAAAGCCGCCTCATGGTAAAGCGAACTGTAATGTAATCCCTTGGTCTTAGTCACAGAATGTACCACTCACTCGCTTTAGTGGCTTAGGGGAGGGTATAGTATCTATAAAGGGAGTAATGACAGCAAGTATTAAAACAACCAAATTTCATCATCAAAGCCGGCTCACGAAGTGGACTGTAATGTGATTGGCCTCAGTCACAGAATAGACTAGTCTTTCATGATTTGAAATTAGTGGCTGAGGGAAGGGTAAAATTGTAATAAAGAGAGAAATGACAGCACGTAGTAACAAAGATGAATGTCATCATCAAAGACGGTTTACTGTGAAGTGGACTGTAATGTGATTACCCTCAGTCACACAGCGGACCACTCCATCGTGTATGGAGATTAGTGGCTGAGGGATGGGTAATGTGTATAAAGGGAGTATTGAAAGCACGTAGTAACACAGACGATTGCCATCAGCAAATCCAGCTTACGGTGAAGTAAACTGTAATGTGATTACACTCAGTCACACAGCAGACCACTCCATCGTGTATGGAGATTACTGACTGAGGGATGGGTAATGTGTATAAAGGGAGTATTGAAAGCACGCAGTAACACAGACAAATGCCATCAGCAAATCCAGCTTACGGTGAAGTAAACTGTAATGTGATTACACTCAGTCACACAGCAGACCACTCCATCGTGTATGGAGATTAGTGACTGAGGGATGGGTAATGTGTATAAAGGGAGTATTGAAAGCACTTAGTAACACAGACAAATGTCATCAACAAATCCAGCTTACGGTGAAGTAAACTGTAATGTGATTACCCTCAGTCACACAGCGGACCACTCCATCGTGTATGGAGATTAGTGACTGAGGGATGGGTAATGTGTATAAAGGGAGTATTGAAAGCACGTAGTAACACAGACAAATGTCATCAGCAAATCCAGCTTACGGTGAAGTAAACTGTAATGTGATTACACTCAGTCACACAGCAGACCACTCCATCGTGTATGGAGATTACTGACTGAGGGATGGGTAATGTGTATAAAGGGAGTATTGAAAGCACTTAGTAACACAGACAAATGTCATCAACAAATCCAGCTTAAGGTAAAGTAAACTGTAATGTGATTACCCTCAGTCACACAGCGGACCACTCCATCGTGTATGGAGATTAGTGACTGAGGGATGGGTAATGTGTATAAAGGGAGTATTGAAAGCAAGAAGAAACACAGCTACATCTCATCAACAAAGCCGGTTCACCGTGAAATGTTAGTAAACCTCAAACGTCTCAAATGTACGAACTAGGAATCGGTGACTAGTATTGAGCTTTCTCTTTAGAAATGTGTACACAACATAATTTACAATCCATTAAAATATACAGCACTACAGAAAATATCTAATTAATACTTAGGCATTTTTATATACGCATTGCCTTTTGCATGATAGGCATATAAATTGTATGTAGTGCATACTCCTTCCTCATGTTATTTGTTACACTCTCTGTCATTTCACTGGGCCAAAAACAAAGATTTTATCTTCTCGTATATGTATTTTAAGGTTTAAAACCTTAAACCTAAGGTATAAAATCGTCATCGTTCAAAACATGAAATTATAAAAGTTTTAGGTCGAGGATTGAGTGCAAATGCGCAGTTGATGAGACAACAAGAACGCATCGTACTGACACTGAATAAATTCTGGGTAAACCAGACAGAGCTTCTGGTACTCCAGGCGTCCATTATTTTGAAACGATACAACGAGTCTGTTTAAAACACAATAAATTGTCACCGTGTTATTTTTGGATCATTTTAGAGGGACGTGGACTCCAGATTTCAGAAGAAAAATCTGTAAAAGTTTCAGATTTCAGACACTGCACTTAGCGGATAGTAAAATCTCAACATCTAATCTAAACGTTCGCTTACTTATTTTTAATAAATAATTATAAAAGTTGAAGTATATTTTATTTATTTAATCCAGAATTAAGGATACCGATCCCCTTTTAAGCCTTATTCTGTCCGTCCTCATGGGCTACTGGCCTGTGCGAGGATCTTATCAAACAGAATAAGGGGGAGAGTCGAGTACAGTACAAGGTTGATGGTACTGATAAAAAGGATTTGAACCTGCGCTATCTCTAACTCAGACCCAAAGTCCAACGACCGCTCAGCAATCGGCACTCAAAAACTATTTTACTATTTTAGTAATAGAACTATTTTTGCCAACACTGAATATTAAATACACAGATTTTAAAGTTTACTTATTTTTATTTTTAAAATGTAATTAACCAATTTATATATAAAGACCCATTATCATCTTATACATTATAATGTTGATTTTATGACTTCTAAACTTTCGTATTTAGTGTATAACTATTGGTACGTGTTTTTGTATGATTTGATTCAGATGGGTTAACATATAATTTACGCATTTCTCAGAGTTCTAGTATTTAATTAAGAACTAATATATGTTATAAATGGTTTAAAAAAATTTTCTACATTTTTATATGGAGTTTTTAAATGAAATTATTTGTTTAAGTCCTTAAAAAATACTATTATATTCGTATGTGCGAAAAACACTGCTCAAGTTTGTTTAAATATTATAAGTGAGTTAGTTGTTGCAAGCTTTTTGTAGAAGTTTACAGTATACTGGTAATTGAAGGGTACAGGAAAAAGAGGAGCTAAGTCAATTTTTCTAATTTTACGGTAGAGCCTTTTCAAGTTTTGAAGACTCTAATCTATGGTCAGCTTCTTATAATTATAACATATACCGATTTTGTCTTAAACCTCAACTTAATGAGTACTTATTCGCAGCGTTTCATGGTTCTAATGGGTTTAAATTTATAAAAAATTTTATAAAAAAAGTCCCTCTTACTAGTAAAGAAGGGGCTGAGTCATGCCATTCCTGGGAATAAAGGGGGTAGGTCTCAAGTTACACTGTCGTTACAATCTAGAAAAGTAATAGTTTTTAATAAAATTTCAACATTATTTTTATTTAAATTATTTATTACTTAACAATAACCATCCACAACAAATATTAGCTTTTTTAGTCTTGTTATGGTAAAGTATTTTGAGATTTAGCCATCTCTGTGAGGCAACGACATCAGATACTGCTTAGAGTCCTCTTCACAGAATTTTTAAAGGTTTTTTACATCTTAAAATTTGGCCTTTAAAATCGGTATGAGATCTGAAAATATTACATTTGTTGGAATTACTTTGTTGAGGCCTGCCTTATTGTTCAATTTTAAAAACATGGCAGAACTTAGTGACATAATATATGGTTCTCATAAACTTTATTTTTCGTAACCAAACACTATTATTATTGAGCAAACTTCTTCCTCCATTTGTTTTCAATCCACCGGAAATCACTTGAAGTTCCTCTCCACGATCATCACTATCAATTTCCATCACTATAATAAATAATTACGTAAAATGTAAAAAACACAATCCTAACTAACTAGAGTTAGGTACACATCATAACCTTAAACACAGCGATAAATGTCCAAGGAGAGTGACAGAACTGAACGAAATGGCGGGCTTTTCACTGGTCACGTGACTAATGGTTGACTTGCCTCCTTTTTTCCCTGTAGCAATCTGACTTAGCCCCATCCTTTCCTGTACGCTGTTTCATTAGCTAATTTGAAGGAACTAAGCTCGT
This sequence comes from Homalodisca vitripennis, assembly GCF_021130785.1. Classification (NCBI taxonomy): domain Eukaryota; kingdom Metazoa; phylum Arthropoda; class Insecta; order Hemiptera; family Cicadellidae; genus Homalodisca; species Homalodisca vitripennis. The sequence goes on along the minus strand of NC_060209.1, from coordinate 42,688,671 downwards.
TTCTTCCCTGTAATATATTTATACAATAAAGCTATCAAGCGTATCTACCGAATGGCATCATAAACCCAGTTTTTAAACAATTGACTTAGCTCCTTTTTTTCTCTGTACCCTTCAATTACTTAATTTATTATTTAAATACTAGCAGCTTCTCGTGGCTTCACCCGCAATTTCGTAGGTTTTACACTTTTTAGAGCACTCCTGGTTCGAGTCAATTATATTGACGACACCAACGGTAAGTTTGGCTTCTCGCCATGATCAAGAAAATATTATGTAAAAAATGTTATATTTATTGGCATTTTAATTTAATTCTGTCTTATTATTTTATGTTCCATAGTTGATTTTGTATTTTTCTTGATCAAGAACATATATATATATATATATATATATATATATATATATATATATATATATATATATCACAGATCAGGAAAGCTTACATCTTTAAAAATTAAACAAAGTTGAGTTTTAGAAAAGTATTTTATACAATTATAGCAAAAAGGTATAATTATATCAAGTTCATCTTATATGTCTAATACCTAATATTTTTCTAAATTTTAACTTAGAATGTACACTAAAATGACATTATTTACTTGCTTGTTTCTTTCTACATTAAAAGATATTTTTATATTTTAGAATTTTGTTGAAAAATTTATTAGAATAATATATCTAAAGTGGCAACATAAACCAGTAAAGAGATGCACTACGCTGTTACTTGTAAAAACGCTACAAATATAGAGACGTCTGGTACTAGTGATTACATATTATCGCTTAGAAAACATATTTCTTATAGTTATGTGCTTAAAACATGAAAGGTCTTGCTTACTGGTTTGTTGGACACGGTAAATAATAAACTACTGCCTTGGAGTGCTGCCAAACCACTCTCCCCACCCTCTATTATAGTCTTTGTTCATTTTTCTTCAGTTGCCTTCTGATTTACCTTATAAATTTATTGTATATAGATATTATATGCATATTAGTTAAGTACAATTATAAAATTCACATTATTTTACCCTCTTATTTAGCTTATTAATCAATGTATTGAACGTGCACAAGTCAAGTAACTATAATTACCATATTCTAGGATTTAGAATGTTCTCCAAATACTGCATTAATTTTTAAATTTTTGTACTAAAAAAAAGATTTAAAAAAAACCCAAAAATTACAGTGGTTGATACGTAAACACCTAATACGTTTTAAAATCTTCTTCACAAAGTTACTGATATTCTAGATAGTGTAGTGCATATGTTGCTCTTTATTTCTGAATACTGGTAATACAATTTAATTTAAGTATACTTTAAAACTATACGTATTAAATACATCTCATATCAAAAACTTCGTTTAGATATGAGGTAAAAACAATTTAGATTCCAAAACCACTTTAAAAATTTCATCCGGACATTAAAAAATTAGAGTAACAGGTTGAATAGTTAGGTGTTGCAAAATAGTATTTTTCTGGTCATTAAAAAAGAACACTTTTTTCTAAATGTTTGTACTTGCAGTTGTTACAATTAGTAACTTACATACATGACTTATATGAAACATGAATTACGTAATACTACCGTATCATGAATGATACAAGAGTTTATAATTTATATTTTTCATGAGGTTTTATATTTTTATGGACTATATAACATTCCCACTATCTTGTTAAGTATTTAGCCGTTAATATGGTGTTATGATATCGGGTTTTAGAACAAAATCATATTTTATTTTAGTTACCGTAACAATTCCATTACAGTGTGAATCAGTGAGTTATTTCATCCTTATGAGAGCATCAAATAAATACTAAATAATAATACTTTTACTGTTATTACATAGTTAAATTATGTTGTTTTTATGGAGGATTCATTATGATGCGAAAATAGATTATAAAAAATAGCCCACTTTGGATTATATAATATAAAGAAGAATATAGGCAAACGATATTAAATGAAATAAATAATTTAAAATAGTGAAACGAAAAAAAGATGAACCTGAGCACTTTTAAAATTATCTCGACTAGCATTTATGAACGCATATGTTTGTTTATTTGTGGGCTGAACGTTGGCGAGTTCTGTCACTAGAGGGCTGGGAACATTCATATCTACTGTCTCTGCCAGTGTACCTCGCTGTATGCTTGAACTGACATAGACTTGAAGCTTTACTTCTATTCAAGTAACACCGAGTTCGATGATAATGAATTTAACTGCCTTAGATTTGGTTGAGGGTAAACGAACATTTTTACCTTGGTCTTATCGATAACTATGGTATAACAAACAATCACAGATTAAATAAGTTCGTAAGAAATTTCAGTATAGTCATATGACATTTTAAACATGCGACATAGTGACACACGTAGCCTAATAAATTAACTATGTACTATTAAATTAAGTTGAATTTACTTTGCGACCACTAGTATTCTCACATTGTCATTGTTAATACAAAATATAAGCACAAATCATTACAAAACTAAAATAATAAACATTGACTAAAAGGTTATGTATAACTAATTAGAAAATTTATTGTTAAATGTACCTAAATTTTAGTAATTAATTGTCTACTTATGTTTTAGTGCACAATGGAATTTTAAATAATTCAATTTATATATTATAAAGTTTTTAAATATTTTAGATGAGTACATATTTTTATCCTTTAAAAATTGTTTTTATATCTGCGATACGGATGGGATGATTTTATATATATATATGACATGCAGAGATGTACAGAAAGGAAGTAAAGATCCCTTATTATTTTTGTATAATTGTAACTAATCTAAAATATTTGTTTATATAAATTTACACTTTTATAGTTGGAAAGAGTACCTTGTTTAGTTATTAATTCGTTTATAATCTGATTATATTATAAAGCGAAATCATGTATGGGTCATACAAAAATGTTTATTAGATTTAAAAAAAACCAAAAAACTAAATTTAAACTCTTCAGCACTCGACATCAAAGTGTTACGCAGAGGTAGAGGTCTCTCATGCTGATGTTTCTCATGAGAACGCGGTTTCTTGACAAGTTTGCTAAATTATGGCCCAACTTCCATGCTTTACGCTAAATCTGTTATCGAATAATATTTCTTAGACACCTATCAGCTTTATCGCCATTTTACAGCCCTAAACTACAAATGTACACCTCTATATTATAACTTAAGAATTATGGATAGGAATTGATTGAATTAAAAATATATTATTATTACTTTTATCCCAAACCTGACTTTACACATTTTTCTATGACTTTTTATAATGAACTATAAAAAATTGTTTATGTAAATAAAAACTTTTCCAAATTGTTTGTTTTTAATTTTTATTGTAATTTTTTATTTGTAGAGTCGCCTGATGATGGGACCCTTGGTTTTGAAAGGCCTCGCCAAAAAAATAATCAATTTGAAAAAGTATTGTTTTCATTAAAATTTAAAGTATTTTCCAATTGCTCCAAGAGTCTTCAATATAAGTGTAAGCTGGGCGAGCCTTATTGACCGTCATTAATAACGCTCTAATCATATAATTTTCATTAGTGGTCTTTAAATATACAGAGAAACACATTTTGACTGCAGTTTCAGTTACTATAATATTATAATAGCCAAGTAACTCAGTACTATATTTGGTTTTGTACCAGAAATCATACGCAAACCCCTTTCAATTCAACCGGGTAGTATGTATAGCAATTACGTTTATAACCTCTATTGATGTTATCAATCTTAAGACCAGTTTCAGGCAAATTTTTATCTAGTTACACAAGTCTATGTTAATACTATTTCTACGCCTTCTTTTATGCAAAGCTCAATATATATATATATATTTATTTATTTATTTGTTTCGTAAAGTTTATAAAGTTCTTTGATGTTAATTTTAGTCAATAATTTGAGAACAAAAACAAATAATGTAACATAGCAACTGAATGAAATTATTTAAACGATATGAGCAGTAACCTGATGTAATAATAACTACTTCTGTCACAAGGTGTTAAATTTAATTCTAGAAGTAATCACAAGATTCACAAACATTTCTTAAGCAGTTGTTACGTTTTGTTTAAATTAATGGATTATTAAGAAGGCTTCTGTAATAACACGAATAAATCGAGGAAAATCAACTCATTTTATATCAGATTGTATGAATTATATCATTATCCTTACAATTTTTCTAAAAATCTAGATTCATATTCATATTTTAGTCAGTGAACTTTATTTATAAAGTAGGGTTTAGGTTTATGATCTGAAATGTAAGTTAATATCCCTTTCCAATATTTCTTTCAATTCATAAATTGTAAAATAAAACTACGGAATTTATAGTTTACTCTATACAACTAATATTGTGCTATATGTTTTTACCTTTACGTTGCTGGAGTGACAGTAAGTATCAGTCTGTTAGTGTTTATATATTATTTGACAATTTCATTCTCAATGAATATTAATTCGATAATAAGTTTCAGGCCTCTTTATTACATGTAAAATAGGTTACAGAATTATACGGTTTTATGAGACTGGATAAGGAAATAATTGCCTTAAACTTGACATGGGTGAGGTCTTGTATAAAACATGTATTATGACACGAAGTGGCTCATACAACTTGATGTACATCGGTGGGTGAATTTAAATCGAGTACGCTGAATATAGAATCATGGAAATCACCAAAGTATGAGTTTCGATTTATTTTGACCAATGTATTTATTATTAACTTACTTAATTAGGTAGTTGATGCTCAAAACATTTGGAAGCAGACTAACCAGAAGAAAGCAAACTTATTACTGACACACCATTCAGTAACAATTAATGCTGCAACGCAGCACAAACTTACAGGTAGCAGTCAGCACTATTGTTCCTTAGAATTACAAACATCATCTCTCAATTTGATTAGTAAAATGCCAGAAAATGTAAGTATGTATGACGATTTCCGAGTTAAATCTTGGTATGCAATTCTTAATAAATACTCAAAAACGTATTTCACCTCTGTAAAGAAAATCAGCAGCAAGGTTTTTTAGTGACTTAATAAGTTTTAATAAGAACTATAATAGTTTTTCTTAATCATAATAATATTTAAGACAAGAATATAATGTGAATATAGTACAACACCCTCTCCACATGCACCGGAGCACATCCACAATGGAGTGGTTAAAGATGTTAGTTTCTCTACAAGATTCTTAACTGAATTGTAAAACTGATAGAGTGAATGCTTTCCTAGCTCAAGGAGTTATATACTTCGCTAACGCTTAGCTAATAAAAAAATAAAATCTAAAACATTTTCTCTACAGTTTCACTTGAAAGGACTCTCACCATATATTAAAACTTAAATAGGAGAAACGTTCATGCACGTCTAATTCTATTGGAACTACTTATACAACTACTACTTTGCAAAGATTGGCAAAAAGTACTGTATTATGATTTTAAAAGATAAAAACGTTCTAATGATTATAGAAGATATAGATGTACACATTTCTGTTTGACCTTGTTAGAAAATAAACTTTTACAGATTTAAGAAATTTTAAATACCGAAATGTACTGCAAAGACTCAAGATAATATTCTTAGAGTTACCTGTTTAACACCAAAAGTAAAACAAAAGGTGCTGCTCACCCCTAGGGCTTAAAGCCGGGATCTTACAAGCAACAATTAATTAATTAGTACTGCTACTAACTATTCCCTTAATCGGTTAACCCGACAGTATTTACATTAATTTATACTGAACCTTATTGTATAAAGGTGATCTGCCTAACAGACTTTTAAACGAATTCGTAACTATTTTAATATTTGTATTGCCATTATTTATGTAAAGCTATTAACTAGAAGATACAACGTAAATAATGGTCCAAAATCAGGTGAAAAATGTATTTCTCATTTGTTATTATTCATTAAAAATCAACGGTAAAGAATTTATACCTATTTGAAGAACAATAACCTGAATCTTTTTATGGTTTTAGAAATACCTTGAGTACTGTCGTGGCTCCACTGATATAAGTTGCGAGAATTGTCAGCTATTCATGTTGTACAAAATTAAAAAAATTATTGTGATCACATTTTACACAACATTAAAATAAATTTTTACCTGAAAGTTAGTGAGGCCTATCACATAAGGGTGACATGAGTTGATTCCAGCGCACTCTTACTTTGCATTATCCTCCCTAACTCAAACATTTTTGTTGTATAAACATGCTATGTAATCTAACTTAATTACGATAAATGTGGATGTATACGTAGCAAGATATCATGAAACATATTTTATCTTTAGATTTAAAATTTCGTATCGTATTCTATAAATACTTAAAAAAGATTGAGATATGATGGTGCATATCCAAACATGGAATTTTAATAAGCGCAAAGAAGACTATTACAATTTATCTTTTACATGCTCAAAGAATGATATTTTGCATTCCACCTAAGTGAAGCCTATTACACGACATGTGGTGTGGCTAATCATATAAAAGTAACGCATGTACTAAGTAACCTCATATTATTTGTATAAATAGGCGTTATACCCTTCTGATTTTACCACAGAATAATGTAGAGTAAAAGTTTACACAAAGGTGTGGGAAATAAGGAAAGAGCCAAACGAGACGAGAGGAGTAAGGATGATCTCGTTTACCCCAGGTTCAAACGGCTTGTGAATATTCCATCATAACCCACATAATTGGTGTTTCCTTTAAAGGAGCGGAGTAAATTTTCTCATCGTTCTCTTTATATCACACAAGATCTGTATATTATGTTATTTAGATTCTTTATATAAGTGGTGCATTTTTAAAACAAGAAAAGAAAATATACATGGTTGTGTATGAAAGCCTGTTTTTCGAATGTTAACTGAGTTATATTTCAAAATATATTCATGCATTTCCTCTTTTATCCTTACACATATCGTATTAAACATATTTTAATTTCCGTATAAAATATAGGTATGAAAGAATTCTGTAATATTCAGGTTATGGCTGGGTGTATACAAATTTAATATCTTTATTGCTTTCTACCTATCTACTGTATCTGCCCGCAGAACACCTTTTGAATTAAATTAGATGTAGTCTCGAAAAATTGAGTATTTTCTGTTACGTGACACATAGTGAAGCTTAATATTACCTAGCATATTTTAATACTTTTATAAATTAAAACTAGAGGATTTCGAGGTAATTTAAATAAAATTTCAGTATACTTTAAATGCCATAGAGCATAAATATTCAATAAAAGGCATTTGGACACACTTCGTCATTTGTAATGCTAAACGAATCTTGGATATACCCCAAGAGATGAAAACTTAAGAATCGATTAAGTATTGTCCTCTTGGCTAATTTTCGTGTATCACATGTGTAATAAACATTTACTTAAATATTTCTGAATGGAGAGAGAAGTTCAATATAGAGCGTAATCGGGTGAAATGTGCAGTCGTTGGGTCAGTGGAGTAAGATAGTGATGTCTAGGGCTGGTAGTCTAACAGATCCCTGATAGAAGCTAGTCTTCCTCGCCTGCCCTACGACGCAATTGCTCAACTGTGCGGTAGTGGCATTATATTTCTTGCAAATATTAAGATTAATTAACAAAACCTGGCCCAAGAGGAGATTGACAACCTCGCCACGCTCTCTTGGTGCAAGACAACTACATTCAGTTAAGGAAATACCTACTATACACTAAAAGTTATTTTTATGATTCAACACCTCTAATATAATGAGATAGGTCAAAGGTTACTGTTGTATTTATTGGCTTGTTTTGTCGATGTAACAAATAAGTTGTATAGGACACTATAAAAGTCATTACCAGAGGGCTGTACAAAAATATTTACACAGTAGATTACGTATTTTAATATTCCTTTAAATAACAAAAAAATGTAATGGTAGTGTTACATTCTCTAGTTGTTATCTGTTGAGCCTGAAAGATATTGTCTTATTCTTGTATATTATGGGGAGCCTAAACCTCTTTACACATGCTGAAATTTCTCATGAATATTGTTTATACAAAATTTATATTTATACTGGCTATTTAATGTTTACAGAAGTTACGAACACTGCAACATGTAGTACTATGTATAAATGTCATAGGCCTTAATCATTATGCTTCGATTAGAATTGCATTGCCTTTAATATCGCTAGCATGTTTGGTTGCAGCGTTACTTATTAATACAAACACAATATTGATGTTAAAGTGTTAATCAACTTATTAATTAAATGTAGTGATTGATTTCTAAGTGGGTTATGCTTGAAGACAACTTGTTCAAATTGTAAAAATTTAGATGCACATTTTGTTTCAATAGAGCATAACCATCAAAATATGGCAGGAGATACACAATTTAAAAGTGTAAAATATTTACTCTATTTGCATTATACTGTACTAAACATTTTGTACGCCGTAAACTGGCTATATATTGTAAATGACTGTTCTTTACATGTAAAATATCATTATTTAGCATTAAAAGTTCACTCCTTCTATTACTGATTTACAGTTATTATCAGTAATAAATTAAGCGATAAGGAATAAACCATATCATACACGGTTTATTTATATTATTTACTGATGTCACATAGATTTATTTACTAAACTAAGACACTTAAGTTTACGAGGTACTTAGAAATAATGCTTGCTTGGTATTAGGTAATTACCGGTATTATTTAGTCAGACTGAGGTTTGTTTTAAGTTCAGTTGAGTTGACGGAATCATAATTAATTTTCAATGGTGCCTACGTTGGTTCGCTAATTATTTGAGATGTTCAAGTATAGAGGAAGTTCATGTTCTAAATAAAAGAATTTCATTAAGTTGCTAGAGTATTTCCTTAGTAATCTTCAAAGTAAAGAGAAGTATATACAAAATTCTGTTTTTTATTCTTACATGCAGATTATTGTGTATAATAAATATTCGTTTATAAAATTCATGCATGATATACATAAATTATTTTATGAATTAATAGTTTTGAAAAAATTATTGTACAGGAGAGATGAAGAATTACAAATTTAAAAAAAACTTTTAGTTGAAGTTTCATAGTTATAAAAATAAATATTTTTTACATTTCACCTACACGATTGTTCACTTATAAAAGCTTCGTCCTAAATCTAAATTTAAAAATTAAAGTTTTGCTAACATGTATGAGGTGTGGTGTGGTAACTGATAAGAAAATTACAATCATGCATGAATGGTTCCGTGCACTGCTAGGTCACACAAATTTCGTACGTCTGCCAGTATGAAATATTCATGGGCTCAACAACTTTCATCGGTTTTCAATATTTTCAAGGTTCATGTTTGAGTTTTAAAAATGCTAAATCAGAAAATACATATGACACGAACTGAAAAATAACATATGAAATATTCTTAACATCACAGAAGTAACTTCTGCCATGTTTCATTGCTTAATAGAAAATTCCACTGTCATAAACTGGATTTTTAAAAGACATTTTGAGAAGATTAAAACGTATTCTCAAAAACTAACTGATGGAAGTTTTGGAATAATCTAATACCCTGAATTGTTAGATATAAACAACCAGTCAAAGCTCCAAAAGCTTGTCTTTAGTTCGCAAGGAAATCCTACATAATACATTGATACTAATACATTTATCATTAAAGATCTAAAGTAGTAGCAACCAATACAATTTCAAATTAAAATCAATGTTTAGCATCAATTACAACGAAATGTGTGAATATGGTAATTTTTAGTGAGATTCTGTATATGTCGCTTTATTTAATCCCAAAATACAACATTTTTACGAGTTATAAAATTATATATGTATTAAGTACAATCACAATAAAATTGTAGAATACTTTTTACTACGGACCACTTGCTGTTTTGGATAATAGTAGCTTTTAGTATACACGAATAACCTTTAAGTTGTATAATATTCATAAACGCTTTATATGTAATAACAAGAATAGTAATAAAAACATCAAAATTTTGGATAAAATGTAGTAAATATTGTTTGTTGTGAATGTGTTCTAATAAAACAGTATGAAAATGTTTTATAGGTATTACATTATTACATTTTATCCTCTTTTGAAGATCCAAAATAACCCTTGCACATGCATGTGCGCATAATTATACAACAATGCTATAGACTGAGGTTTAAAATATTACGAAGCCTATTATGTATGTATATATATATAATATATATATACATACATTATATATACAATATATATATATATATAAATTGTAAAGTAAGAGGAAGTTTGCTTAACAGTGGTCACTCATAAATATAGTTTGTATCAATTGCTTAAGTATTGATATTGACTAATAAGCTCTTATTCTTATTATATAAGTAGTAATTTTTTTATCTTCAGAGTCTGTTTTAAAAAGTCATAACTTTAAATACAAGTATCATATAATTTTTACAATTGAACATTTGAAACAATTAGGGGTTAATTCTGAAGAGCAAGAACCTCTAACAAATTTCTTCGACAAATTTAAGGATACTGTACCTCGATGCGATTGAAGCAGTGAAACGCAGTGCAAGCCGTAATATTTATTGTTATTTACTCTACGTTTTATTTAGTGATTTCTCAAAATAATTTGCAGTATACGCTTTATTACAGCTCTTCATATTATTGTATTATTATTATTATATTATTGCGTTTTATAAAAGTGCTGGCAGTTTGCCTTGAGTGTTTTAAATTGGCTAGTTTAATGTTTACCTTAATCTTTTAGTTGATTTATAGTTCTTTGTTTTTGAATACGGAAAGTATTTAAAGGGATCAATATTTTTGTTAAAGTATTTAACATAGCGCAGACTGTTTACTTAAATGCATTTGTTATGTTATGTTTGGTCTAATTTAAGATAGATAATTGTTATTGGACTTCTTATAAAATTATCTAAAACATTTTTTCAACTTTAGTAATTTTCATTTTAATATATATTTCATACTCAACTTACTCCTTTCAAAACTGTGATTATATTATTGGTTTACCTTAAATAGTTGAAAAATAATTCCAGTCATACTCATGACAACATTTTCAAAAACATCATTGCTTACGTTTCCCGAACCCGTTTTCCGTTTCCCGCATACCCAGGACTCCAAAGCATTTAATACTTAAATATGGGTGCAGATACATACCAATATACCTATGATAAAACTTAATTATAATATAAATAAAATATATAATCTCTTGTTAAAAAACATTGCAAGACCATTGAATTCAAAAATATATTTTTAAAAATATTTCAAAAGGTGTAGTTGTGTTCCATTTATTATTAATTGTAAAACAATAAGAACTGGTGTTATTTATGATCGAGCTGTTTAAACACGTTTTCATTTATAATGTTAACATTGTTCTAATTTTAAGGTGAAAATCCTGTTGTGAGCTCTGATGTAATATCCACTAACTGTGTGAACTAAGCTGAGGCAAATAAGTAGGGTTAAGTAGGTTTATCCTTACTTTTTCAGATTACTTTCTTTTCTCTCACGTCTACTTATAATAAGAAAACTGCTGTTATGAAGATTTCACTTTACCCTAAGTTAATGACTTTTGTTTTCGTTTGAAGAAACATTTATTGTAGTCTTTAAAATAGTAACATCATCATCGACAGTTCAAACCACTATGTTGTAGCCTATAACACTGAAAAATATGACTTCTTTGAAACAATTGTCATGGCTACCATCCCATTCTGATTTATTTCACTGCCATTGAATATAATAAAAGAGATATTTGTAAATGCAGTACGCTTCACCAGTCTATCTGTGTAGGCCAACAGACATAGGACTGAATAGGGTTGATAAAAAAGGATTTCTTAATTTACTAGACGAATAAGGCCTAAGAACTACTCTGGACAGCGGCTTCAAGGTGACTTCCGACCAATGGCCGGGGAGGTGAGTTGCTTCAAGGACAGGATCGCTCAGCGGTGACCTATCGTAGCAGCAGCCACGCTCAACATGGTTTGATTCTATTATTTTGTGATAGTTACTGTACCCTTTAATATGCGCTATTGGCAAATTGAGTAACTCAAATAGTACAATTTTACGTATTATGTCTATTATTATCTGTTTTATTTTATATTTAGTAATATTTTCATGTTATCTCTCATACACGACTTGAACACTAATTATAGCATTTAAGCAAGTATGCAAGGATTTAAGCAATAAGGAATTACATATTTTTATAGTTTTTATAACAGTAGTGAAAGTGGGTTTTTTCCATTTCTTCTAAGTTAATTCAAACATTTATTTTTAAGTTCAGGTAGTACCTTAGGCAATAATAAGTGAAGTGGGAAATGGCCCTGCTACCAAAAGTGAAAAATTAAAAAAACTACATAAACTATAAATATGAATATGTAAATTCCCTACTTAAAAATAGTTTTAAATTTATCTGCATGAAGACAAATACCTAAAACAACCATATAAACGGGTTTGAATAAAATAATCTAAAACGATTTCACCTCATAATTAAAGAATGTATATGCTTGCTATTTTTCTGCTTGAATGGTTGGATAACTTTTCCATGGATTGTATAGCCAATGAACATACAGTACATAATGTGAATCACTTTGAGTAATAATAATCTAGTTGATGCACTGCAGCACAGTCTGACTGGATAATTGTTTCATCTGCAGCACAGTTGACTGCTTACTGCAATACCCGAAGTTTACCTTCAATATATTATACTACTGTATTTTTATTATACTGACAAGTCCATATGTACTTCATAACAATTAAATTTTTTCGCATACTATTTAAAATATTAATTTTGAAAATTTATTTAGTATATACTAAACTGACTTAAAAGTGACTTTTCATAAAAACTAGACATGTAGTAGTAATGATAGTTATTTTTGAAATTCAGCTTCTGCAGATATTTTAATACATTGGAATCAAGATTTTGGAAGTTAGGTTATACACACAAATGTTTAGTATCATTTTTTTATAACTTTGTAATGCAGTGAAACATAAAAATTATTTGTGATGAACTTATTTATACACATTTTTTACAAGAATGCCTCTTTCAGGATTCATACAAAAACCAGATCTGCAACCAGATAAAACACATCGGTATTAATAATCTCTATAAATTTTCAATAAAATGTACTTTTTAACATTTATATAAATACAACATAGACTTCACGAGTGTATGAAAAGTAAAAGTAATTATATTAAAAATTTAACTTATGCCCCTTATTTAATATTTCGGTCACTATTGTCTAATACAATTGAGCAAATAATTAGGCTCAATGGTAAAACAATAAACTCTAAAAACGTATTTTATAGTTCGTTGTTACTCCCCGAACACTCTACTTAACATTAGGTAAATAGGATCATTATAGGCACGCAGGATTGGCTGTACAACGCTGTAACAGACTTCACTCCTGGAATATGGAATCCACATCCGTCTGAAGAGATCCAAAATAGTCGGCGACGAGTCGGTTAACATTCGTTATATCAATGTTTTGGGATTATTATAATTATAATAAACGATTTTACTGGTAGTAATGCAATAATCTCTGAATATATTTTAATTGGAATCAAACTAAAATGTTTTAAAACTATATTGTATCAATATTTACATATAAACAAAATTTATGAAGATATACAGTAAACTCCAATAAAATTTAATCTAATTGCACTTTTTTCCATATTTGACAAGGTTCAATTACCACAAAGTATTTCTTGTGATATATTTGAAATTAATGTAAATTAGATTATTTAACAGGGTTATCTAACATATTATCTTAATTGTGTTTAATGTTTTGAGTTTTAAAATTGACCCTGAAAACATAAATATATTGCTTATACAATACTACTAAATGTATAAATACATTTCAAGCAATACTTACGCGATTATAAAAGCAATAATTACGAATGATTATTATTATTAAGCGACCTGTTTAGCATTACGGTTCATTAGGCTCTGTATACACTGTACACTGGAATTAAGGTGAAGATATGTATTAACGAATTAAATGTTATAGTCCTGAAATCTTTACAATAATAATTATAATTCTTCGTAAGCATTTTGTAAGTACTGATCGGTTGTTATAAATTTGACTGACCGAGAAAACGAGTAACTCTTTTATTACATAAAACTAGTTACTTAATACAACATTTGTTCAGTAAATAGTTTTTGAAAGTAAGGGACATTACAGATTCATTAAACCCCACAAACAAGGGTCTATTATCCAAGTGAGGATAAGCAATCTACAACCTTCCGCATTTGCTGAGAGCTGGATTAGTCCTTTCTTACTTCACGTCTGCTCGGTTTAATCCTGATAACAGTTTAGAGCCAAGTAAATCTACGCCACCTCCCTTTAGTGGCTTCGAGCTTTAATGGAAACGACGAATTTTAATCGAGTGTAATTGATATAACAGGATTTTATAAATATTTATTTGTATATTTTCGCCGAAATTGAAATAAAAAGGTTACCGTTATATTGTACTTTACAGCTAGAATTTATCAGTCGTTCAAATACATTATTAACTAATTTTATATTATAAATTTATGAATAAGTTAAATATTCGTTAGTTGGATAGTTATTACCATATTTCATATTAATGATATGTTTAAATATGCGTCGTAAGCCTTTTTAATGTTGAATAGTTCAGTCCAAATAAGTAATAAAAATAACTGATGTGCACGTGTGTGCGTCTGTGTAATTATTGACTAGCAAAAAGCGATAAATTATAATTAAGTAAAACATGTACTACCCGTATTTTATTATTGCTTTATTACAACACATGCACAACAAAAAATATCGTTCACCTACTTCTTGATACATATACATTTTTAAAGCTAGTAAAATTTGTGTTTTGGTATTACAAAAGCAATGCATACAGAATTTTACAATTATATATTTATAACTCGAAGTCCTTGACAACTTCTTTATAGCTAACGATTCTGGATATTATATTATTCCACAACATTCATCAGTTACAGTTTTGGAGAATTATGTGAATTCTTGTTATGTTTTCTTTTGATAGCACTCTTGATGTTAGTGTATTCTTCCTACGAGCAATGAAACATGTATAAATTACTTTTGTGATTTAAAGAATATTTCATCTGTTATGTTTTATTTTATCCGTATCAAATGTGTTTCTTAGAGTTGCAATTCTCAAACCCTAACATAAATCGGAGAATAGAGGACACTGATGAGAGGTGTTGAGCCGATGCATGTCCTCATGCTAGCAAACGCACGAAATTTGTATTTAAAACGTCGGGGGTACTACCATTCAAGCATTATTGCAATTTCCTTTTCAAGTTCCATAACAAATCTCAAACATGTCAGGAAAACTTCACTTTTCATTTTAGGTTTAGAGTGAAGTTTTCATACGTGAAAATTCGTATAGGTTAACAGTCAGAATGTATCTTTATAACCGTAAATTCCACATTAAAATAATTTATTTGTTAATTTTTCATCTTTTTTATTTTTTCAACTTTATTTTTCTAAACAAGTATATTCCCTTTTTAAAAAGACTTAAACTATGAAAATTGTGCAATATGTTTTACAAGGAATTGTTATAAATTAAATTTTATGAAAGGATATATCTGAATAAATATAATTGTCTTTACATTTATTATTAATAAGCAATATACAAAAGCCACATTTTTAATAATGTAAAATATATATTTTTATTTCATACATAAATCTTCCCTATAGTTATGCCTCACAAGTAATGGACCCAACGGATTTGAACAATTCTAGGCTTCAGAGAGAATCATTTACATGTCAGCTTAACTGAATCTAAAAACAAACCTCAATCTGGCTCAATAATATCGGTAGTTACTTAATACCAGACAACCATCTAACTCCAGTATCGGATTAACTAAATGGCTCTTAAAAAAGGCTTCGTAAAGTAAATTCATTTTATATTTCAGTATTTTATTATAAATAAGTGTTAAATAGTATTTTAGATTGCTTACAACCTAATTTATTAACAGACAATAACTCACGATCTATAATAGACTATTTTAACAATTAGACTGCTAAATAATGATACTCTATTTCTAAAATTCTGCCTTTTTTCTATATATTCAGTTTTATAGCGTACCAAAAATTTAATAAAAATAATACAACAGAGAGTAACCACTGAACATGTTTTAATGGCGTTGAAAACAAATAATGCATCATGATTGTTTGTATTACGAAACCTTACTTAATATTCTAACGATATTAAATATTATTCTGAAGAGGCACAATGATGAGGCCTATGGTGTAGCTGTTTATATTAAAACATAGTAATGGCTGTCTCACTGTTTACTGCTGTACAAGTACTCCGAATAGTACGGCAAAGCTATTCATGTATCTACTGAATTTTATATGGATATAAAAGTCATTTTAATGTCATCAGCATAGGGAAAAGGAGGAAAGACATGAACATAAATAAAAAATAGAATTACAGTAAATATTTGTTTAAAAATTATTTCATACTCTACCAATTATGTTTCGTTTATTAGGTTTTATATACCACTCACATGGGGCGGAGGAATCTTAATAGCGTAAGTATAAAGGTCTTCCACAAAATAAAGAGTAGTATGAGAAAATGTACTCCGCTCCTTTGGAGGAAACAACCCATTATGTGGTTGATGATAGAATATTCACAAGCTGTTTGAACCTGTGGTAAATGAGATCATCCTAATGTTTCTCTTCTCGTTTGGCTCTTCTCGTACTTACCACACTTTTGTGTGAGTTTTTGCTCCGCATTATTCTGTGGTACAAGTGGAAGAGTTTTACACTTACATAAACAAATAATATGAGTCTACTTAGTATATCCGTCAGGTATATGATTGGCAACACCATGTTTAGAGTAAGAGGCTTCGCTGAGGTTTCATTGCAAAATATCATTCCCATGACAGAGAAAAGAGAAATTATGCCAGCCTACTAAACAATAGTCTTCCAGGGCGCACAGACAAATTCATTGGTTGGATATGCGACATCATAAAACTCATTCTTTTCTATGTAAGTATGGAATACCTTTCACATTTTTAAGTCCACAGAAAAATATGCCTTGCAATATCTGGCTACATAATACAGTCACATTTTTTGTCATTAAGTAATGTTTCATAGAAATGATTGTGTAACAAAAATTACGGGGAGTTTTGGAGAATACTGAAATAAAAGAGCACGCTGGAATAATGTGTACTCGCCCTCAAATAATAGGTTTCGTTAACTTTCAAGAAATAATGATTTTAAATTTTGTGTAAAATGTGATGGCAAGTGATTTTTACTATTTTGATGACATAATGAACTCTCCATTGTGGCAACTAAGTATTCAAGTAATTTTAAAAAATATATAAAAAGATATTGTGGTTATTTATCCATAACTAGAAACAAATTAAATACTTTACCGTTACCTTGTTACCATAGCAAATGAGCCAAGAATTCTTTCCTGATTTAGGACCATTATTTACATTACATATATTCATGCTAAGTGTACATAAATAACGGTTAAATAGTTATGAATTCCTTTAAGACAAACATTAACATGTTAAAACATTCCAAACATTCCTGTTATGTTAAAGAGAACATCTTTATATAACAAGGTTCATCCTAAATTAATGTATACGCTATTGTGTTAACTGTTTAAGCAATTAGGTAGTAGCTGTATTAATTAATTAGGGGTTGTCGGCTGGATCCCGGCTTTAAACCCTAGGGGCTCAAAGCTGGAGCAAGCAGCACTCTAAGGCTTTGTGTTTCACAGTCTCAGCAGGTAATAATACAGTTTGACTCTTGATGTTAAACAGTTAACTTTAAATGTATTAGTCTTAATTCCCTGCTGTACATTTCAATGTCATATTTCCTTCTTCGATTGGTTAGGTTTAACGATTAAATTTGGATTACATTATGTACACGTGCTCTTAAGGAACGTATAAATAAAAAAAATATATACTGTTACGTGAGTTGAAAAAGTCGCAATAAATGAGTCTAATAGGTGGTTTTAAAACTCATTGTAATTTAATCATTAACAAATTTCTTATATCTGAAAACTTTTTATATTTCAAAAAGTTAGAGAGGACGTGTACAATCATGTATCTAAGCGCGTGAGTAAACTATCTTTTACTTATTTGTACTAAAAACCGCCTGGTCATTTAATATACAGTATTTTTTATTTCCTTAATCCATATAACCGTCAATATATATCGGATATTATTTACGTAATAAATAGTTACACAAATTTTCAATCCAAACAGATTGTAAATTTGACGTAAGCTTATTGTTAAAACCCTATTAATCGCATTGTTTCTTTTATTAATTCATAATTTTAACATCAATTTATTTCGTATTATTTTTAACATACACTCTACGTATTTTCTCAAAGCGTATATATTTTGTAAAGAAGAGCTGGTATACACAATAAATTGTTTAATAGCTGTTTCGAAATATATGCAGTTTTGTTAATTTAAAACAATGAATCGATTCTAATTATATTATTTCCGAAAAACATACACGGTTCATATGTATAAAGAAATGTCGTTGAGCTTATTACCAGAACAGTATCTTTTTAGTAATTAGTTATTTCCTCATCTGATTTATTATACCCTGCGCATCGAATCTGTGTTACTCAATAATGTGTATTAGGTTTTCAAACAACGCACAAAATACAGTAAACTCTGCAGCACTCCACAGTGTTAGAGGTAGAGGTATTAATGCCGGGTGTTTCTCACGAGAGCGAGGTTTCATGACAAGTTTGCTAAATGATGGTCAAACTTTCCCGCTTAGTGTTAAATCTGTTATCGTATAATTTTTCATTAGATCCCAAACAGCTTTATCGTCGTTGCACAGCTCTAACATATTACCAATTCATTTTATCGCAGAGTAATTAGATTGGATAAAAAATATTGGTTAACTTTTAAAAATAACAAACTTAATCTTAAGCACTTATCTATATCTTGAAATAACGAATAAAACAGGTGTATGATGGGTGAGTCTAATCCCATAGACTTTTTTAACGCTACTATCACATAGGCCGAATGTACATTCGTGGTCTTTTTCTGTATAGAAAAAATATATTTTTACAGGACTTTGAATATATTTAAAGATGATAATGGCCATATAACTGAGTATTATATTTGATTTTGCATCAGAACTATACGCAGGCATAGTTCAAATTAATCGGGTGGTACTTATGACACTTATATTTAACTTTGTATGACGTT
This sequence comes from Homalodisca vitripennis, assembly GCF_021130785.1. Lineage (NCBI taxonomy): Eukaryota > Metazoa > Arthropoda > Insecta > Hemiptera > Cicadellidae > Homalodisca > Homalodisca vitripennis. Next base: position 42,669,657 of record NC_060209.1, on the reverse strand, counting down.
ATAAATTTTGTTTATTATTACAAAATGTTTATTGAGATTTCTAATATGCAAGGCCTTTTTAATTATTGCGTCTTATTTTATACATTGCTCAATTGATTTAAATACAAGTTTAAAAAAAAATTTTACTTCTTTTTTACAAATAATTTTAGTACTATAAATAATGTAACATAGTAATGTGATGAAATTATCTAAACTATATATGCGATAAAGTTATACAGTAATAACAATTTTTGGCGTTAGGACTTAAATAGAATCATAGAAACAATTATAACTTTCAACATTCCTTAAGCAGTTGGTCCTTTTTATTGTATCAAATTAATGAATTACTTAATCTTTTTTTTCTCTACAAATATGAATAAATTAAGGGAATTCAAGATGTATATATAATTGTACTTGCAAATTTTAAGAAAATCGATGTTAATATTTAAAGTTTACTTAGTGAAGTTTAATTTATGTAGTAGAGATTTAGGTTTGCGATCTGAACCATTAAATTAATATCCCTTTGCAATATTGGTTTTTAATATTGATACACTCAAATGTTACACTATGGATTTTATACCTTACCTTATACAATTAAATATGTTGTAATATTTACACTTTCCTGCACAGACAATATCAGTTTCTTCGTATAAAAATATCATGTGACAATTTCACTGTCAGTGCGTTGTCAATGATAATAATTATCAGGTCATGTTTAAATGTAAACATTATTACACAGAATTTTGACTGGTATACTCTTGAGTGTCAGAGTAATTGAACGTAGAAGGAATTACTTCCTCTAGACTTGACTTTCATGTGGTCTTTCATAGAACATGTATTATGATAAGAAGGGAGTTCATAAAAGTGTCCTTGCTCATGTACAAGTTCTGATGAGTGACATTTGTATTGAATACGCTATAATTTGTCTCATAGAAGTATAAAACTCATCAAACAGCAAAATACCAAAATAAAAGTTTTCATTTATTTTAATCAAACGATCTAAAATACCTCTCTTAATCAGGTAGTTAATACTCTCAAATTTGAAACTACCATGATAAATACTTATTTGTGGCTCACTTCAAGATAGATGCCAATTTAAAAGTTAGAATAATGGCAACAACATAAAGATATTAGTGGCTAAAATGACTAATCAGGAGAGATTGCTGACACACCATTTTGTAACAATTCATGCTGTAACGCAGCACAACACTTGGAGTTCACAGTCAGCACTATTGTTCCTTAGAATTACAAACAGCGTCATCCCGCAATTCTTTTTCCTTACTAAAATGCCAAGAAATTTAATTATGTATAATGATTTACATGTTTAAACTTGGTGTGCAGTTCTTAGTACTCCAAGACTAATTGTCTCTCTGGGAATATGAGAAGCAGAAATGAGCGTAATAATGATTTTGCAACTTAATCAACAAAGTTTTTAAGACTACATATTAATGAAAATTAACGTAAAATTTATATATCTGTTATTATAATTAATATATTTAAATTATGATTAAGTTAAATATATTAACCTTAAATCAAATCTTTCTAACCTGTTACTTTGGTGCTTGCAGGTCTATGTCGTTGTAAGAACATTTATGAAAATGAGGAAACATTATCACAATCTCCGAAAACAAGATTTCAGGGGGAAACGAGGGAATGACCTGTGGAGTAAGAAATAATTGCATTTTAAATTTGCTCCTTTCGTCTCTGTTTTGTCGAGTCCCAAACAGAGTTTCTCTAGACAACATTATTCATGGTTCTTGTTAGTAAAAATTGCCCACCACAAAACTACGGAGGGCCCATCTGAAGTCTATCTACCTATTAGGTATACAGAGAGATATATGTACTAAATCGACTTAGTATTTGAAGACCTAGACGTCATTTCCTTTATTACAGGTGTTTTTATCCATTTCACAGTAAAGAAACATTAAGATTACTATGAAATCTAACTTACAACCTAAAATATGAAGGTACCATGTAGTAAATATCTCGAGAAATATTTCACCATTACAGTTCAAAAAACTTGCATCGTATTTCATTCCTATATATACATGAATGAGATCTATTATGGTGGATATCCAACATAGGAATTTCATTCAGCGCATGGAAGACTAGTACTCAGTAGGCTAGGTACATATATTTCACATATACTCAGTAGGTACATATATTTACATGCTACCACAGCGAAGCCTTTACGCGACACATGTGGTGTGGCCAATCATAAAAAAGTGACGGATAAACTAAGTAGACTCATATTATTTGTTTAAGTAAGTGTACGACTTTTTCTAATCATACAACAGAATAACGCGGAGTAAAAGCTTACTCAATAGTGTTGGAAGTACGAAAAGAGCCAAACGAGACGAGAGAAGTAAGGATGATCTCGTTTACCTCAGGTTCAAACAGCTTGAGAATATTCCATCATAACCCACATAATGGTTGTTTCCTTCAAAGGAGCGGGGCACATTTTCTCATCGTTTCCTTTATCTCATACAGGACCTGTATACTTACGTTATTAAGATTCCCCGAATGAGTGTTGCTTTTCTAAACTAAAAAAATAAACCTATATATGATGGTATTTGCAATGATTATTGTGTTATGTTTAAAAAATCTATTCATGCATATCCTTCTTTGCTTACAGGTCCGTGTACCTGTATGAGCAATTTGTTTAGTATTTCATTTATGAACTTTGCTAATGCATTTTTGTCCATTTTTGAATTTTAACTAAGTATACAAAGCTACTCGTAATTTATAATCTTTAAAAGTTATAAATTAACAGTTAACAGAATTAGTTAACATTTCAAATTCAAACAATTGATATAATAGGTTGTTTAACCCTAAAATTGATTTTAAAGTGATCGCCCATAGAATGTAAACCTTTTTTCTTTGTGATTGTTTTGTCCGTCTATCTCTCCACAGGACAAATCTTGAGCAAAATGAGCTATAGTCTCGAAATTTTCAAACCTCAGCAAAGCATGTTACACTTAACACGCTTAAACGCAATAAAGTAAAACTTTTAGCGAAAATTGGCATTTTAAGGACATTTGGTTATTTGTTATACTAAATGCATCTTGGATGCACCCCTAGAGGTATATGCCTAAGAATGGCTCGACTATCGCCTTTGTTGCCAATTTTTCATGTATCACATGGTAATTTACATTCTCTCGGCTGAATGGGCAGTCGTTGGGTCAGTGGTGTAGAATGGGGATGTTTTTTAAGGAGGGTTCTCTAACAGAGCCCTTCAAGAAGTTAGTCTTCCTCGTCTGCCCTACTACAATAAAGCTTAACTGAGGTAGTGACATTACCTGTCTTGCAACTATTAGAATTGATTTTAAAAAACTGGCCTAAGAGGAGATTGACACCCTCGCCAACTGGCTGGGGCCTGCCCTTCATGCATGACAGCTACATTGAATTAAAAAAGTACCATACCTACATAAAAATATTTTTTTTATGATCGACCCCTCTAATGAGGTAATATTGCACAAGGTTACTGCTTTATTAACTGAGGCACTTAATCTTTTTACAAAACAGTTTATATAAGACACTATAAAAGTCATAACCATAGAGCAGTACAACATGTGTTTTATATTTACTCAGTATTTATTATTACTTATTTATTATCAGTATTTTACTACCTTTTGAGTCTGGAAGTAACGTCTTATTATTTTATACCATAGGGAGCTCAGATAACTCTTTTCACATACGGAAATCCTTTCTTGAAGATTTATTAAACAAAATTCATATTTATTCCGGCTACAGTAGTAAATAAACACAGTGACATATAGTACTTTGTAGTCCTCATCATTATGCTTCATTAGAATAGCATTAAGTTTAATATCACTAACATGTTAAGTAACTTTTTGTAATACAAACAAAATATTGATGTTTTTATAGTGTTTAAACGTTAAACGTAGTGATTGAGTCACAGATGGAATTTGTCTCAATGCAAATTTATCGCATTGATACAATCTTGATGAATAGCTTGGTTTCAATAAATCAAAAACATCAGAATTCGATCAGAATTTGGGAGGGGATATAAAATTTAATTGTTCATTTGCATTATACTGTATCAAATAATTTGTACGTTGTAAACTGACTTTATATTGTAAATGGCTGTTCTTTAGAAGTAAGTTTCACTTTTTACACTCTAATAGTTAACATATTCCACCATATATTGTCAATTATTGTCAGTTATACGATTTGGGGTAAAACATCAACCATTATAAACCTGATTTATTTATATTATTTACTGAAAACAAGATGGATTAAATGAAACAATTTTTAGAGTTCGGGTTAGTTTACCAGGTACTTAGGATAGCTTGGTAATAAATAAATACTACTATTATTAGGCAGATTAAGGTTTGTTTTCAGGTTCAGTTGAGTTGACGGAATTATAATTGATTCTCACTGGTGCCTACAATGTTCATCTATTTTTATTCACCAATAGTTTGGACGCTCAAGCATAGCGGAGTTTAATGTTATAAATAAAAGAATTTAATTGTTGCTTGAGTATTTCTTTAGTAATGTTAAATGTAAAGAAATGTATACAAAATTCTGTTTTATACTTACATAGTAATCAATTTATATATCCGTTTATAACATGTAGTATGATACACATATATTTTAGTGAATTCACTTGTTTTGAGAAGTTAAAAAAAATTAAATGAATAATAACAAATGAACGAATTTTAAAGTGGAAATTTTATAGTTATAATAACATATTCTGACTGTTAAATTATACGTCTGTTTACCTAAATAAACTTCATGTTAAACCTAAACAAAAAAGTAAAATTTTTTAACACGTCTGAGATACAGTTTCGAGGACTTTGAGTGTGACCTTGAGTATGTGGTGATAGGCGGGAGGGATGGCGGGGTAGCATTATGCGCTGCGTCCCGAAAACATTTCCTATGACTCATGGGTAAAACCCTCCTTTCAGGATTTGTATTGACCCAAATAACTTATCACACTCACTACAATCAGTCTGTTTTGTGACAGTGCTGATTTGTTGTGGAATTAAATAATAATAGAATACCAAATAATAGCAATAATAGGACTTATCCTTGTTTTTCAGTTGTTATAGAGTTGTTTAACGTGTTTTTTTAAAATGACGTATTTGCCAATACTAATCTGCAAATCGAAATCGTGAGTTTAAAGCCGTTAAAGAGATTGTCGCGCCTTCATCTCAGCGGGTAGCAAGTAAACGCAACCCGCCACACAGATAGCGTTTATTTGTTGAAAGGGTAGTATTAGGTCCCTACGAGCACAGCTAAATTCCTCCAACTGTAATTGAAAAGAAAATTTAAATCATGCATGAATGGTAGAATCCCTGCCCTGGAAGAGTGGTAACACATTTTGTGCGTCTGCCAGCATGGGACATTCATGGGGTCAACAACATTCATCTGTTTCCATTATTTTATGTTTTTAAGTTTTGTGTTTGAGTTTGAGAAGTAGTATTTCAGGAATAACATTTGACATGAAATATGAAATATACTTCCCATTATTGGAAACTGTGCCAATCGCAATAAAATATATGGACTATAATTCTTTCCGGAACACGCGCTGTATTGGAGAATTGTAGTGTTTAGTATACATGAATGACCTTTAAAGGCTCATGACGTTTATAAATTCATTATCTGTAATACCGAGATTAACGCTAAAAACATTTAAATATTGGATACGAAGTAGGTTTATTACTATTTACTGTGAATGTACTTTGAAAAATAAATAGGTCAATGCTAGTTATTATGAGTTTTGCGTTATTATATTTCATCTCCATTTGTCAGTCCAAAATTATACACGCGAACTAATGTACGTCATTCTTTTTAGCAACTTTATAGAGTGAGCTTTTGAATATTATGAAGGATTACGATACATATGTAAACAGTTTTTATATTAAGAAATATACTAAAACTGATTTATCCAACGCACATGTATATTCATTATAATATTAATTAATTGATGACTCATTTTAACAAGAGATAAATTCTAACTTTAAAGTACAATATAATAAAACCATATTTATTTTCATTTTAGTTATTTCGTATCCTCGTATTGACATGAATTGAAAAAGCCGGTTATGGCAAGTATTTTGGTTAGAACGTCGTCGTATACAACAAAGCTCGCAGCCACTAAAGAGATGAGAGGGAGGTTTATTTAGCCTGAACTGTTATCAGGATAAAACCGAGCAGACGTGAAGTAAGAAAGGACTAATCCAGCTCTCAGCAAAGGCAGAAGGTTGTTAGTTTCTTAACCTCACTTAGATAATAAACCTTTGAGGTTTTAAAGTTTTTTTAAAATTTTATTTACTAACACTTTGTTAGGATAGTTGACATTATTGACTTACTGAAAATAAATTAGACTACATCGATATCTGATTAAGTATTAGATATCTAGTTTAAGTTAAGAAACGAATTACTCTGTTTTTGGTCCGTCAGATTTTTAAATATCGGTCAGTGCCCACTGGAATTTTTTACAGTGTAATAATTTATATTAATAAATAATAGGACATCAAATATATATATATATATATTTATTTATATATAATATATATTATTACATATATGTTATATATGTAATAATTTATATAACCTATTTATTATATGTCCTATTATTTATATACATACGTATGATAGGATTATAACCTTTAATTTCTTAATACATATCGTCATCTTAATTCCAGCGTAAAATATATAAAAGAGCCTAATTAACAGTAACGTTACAACAAGCCAGCTTAATAATAATCATACATAAGTACTACTTGAGACTTATATAAGCTTACAGTCGCATTATATAAGTAGTATTTTTTCCAGGGTTCGTTTTAAAACTAAAAACGTTATATGCATGTATCTTATCATTTCTTACAATTAAATTGTAAGAAAATTCTTCTTAAATTGTAATTGAAATTCAAATTCTTATGCGTTAATTATGAAAAGCAAGTAACTTCTAATTGATTTCTTTTAAGAACTTTGGGGTACTTTTCCTCAAAAACATCGAAGCCGAGAAACACAGTGCAAGCCGTAATACTATTTTTATTTACTCTCTCTTCTATTTAGTAGTTTTCCAAATAATAAAATAATTCTATGTGGTTAACACTTTAATATTAATGCGTTTTATAAAAGTCTTCTTAAATTCTTTATATTAGAAAACTTTTAAGATAACGGCGTACATAATTTGGCCAAAATATAAATAAGAATACAAAGAACATAAAGGTTTTCTGAGCAATTCAAAACATCAGTATAAAAAAATAATTATAGAAAAGCAACATAAAATAACGTTTTACAATAGACCATGCAATCTAAAGTTAAAACGCAATAAATATAAAAAATGTTGCTTTATAAACTAAACTGAAACAATTCCTAGTAATTGATAGGATATATATTACACTTGGTTTTGAAAAAGTAAGCCTACCAGTATTTAAGAAATTTGTCAGCTTTTCTAATAATATTTAAAAGTATAAAATAATGTTAAAAGTAGTATTTTATTAGTTTTTTTTTTTTGTAGTATTTAACATTTCACCATTTTGCTACTTTTTCTTCTACTACTACACAGTCAAACGGCAAGTGTAATAATCATATACATATTTAGTTTATATTTATTAGTCATAGAAAGTTTTAAAATATTCTGTCATCTATCAAAAATATCTTAAAAAATATATACAACAAATATCTTGAAATTTTTTAACTTAAATCAAAAGTACTCTAAAAGGTTTGTAACTCACCATGACGGACTTACATAATTTCGTATAAGTATGAAAATCACAACAGTAATTCAATTGTGTCTCAATTAACTGCCATTAATAACTGATATGAGTTTAACCTGGTATCTTGTAGGGCCTAAACAATTTGCTATCATTTTTTATTCAATGAAACCATTAGAAATACAGATTTATTGTGTGCGTGGCTGAGCATTAAAAAATAAATTACAATGGAATTAAAAACCATTGCCCTGTGTTATGCAAACATTGATAGATTTAGTAATTATTAAAAAATGCATCTTGAAATGGCCGTCAAGACTTTAAATACCATTCTCATCTAGGCCAAATGTGCATGCTTATAACGGTTATATTTAACTGATGTTAACCAAATACAACCTATAAAACACGTTGTTAGAGTCCATTGTTTAGCAAACACACCTAATTATTTAGTGAAATGTGTTAGCTAATAAAAGGAACCCAAACATTGAAATAAGGGGCGGTAAAATTATTTGTATATAACTACTTCTAGTTATAGTAAAGTGGGGTAATCCCCACGTATTGCAGTGAGCTGCAACATGTATTGCAGATGACAAACTGTGCAGCCAGACTGTGCTGCAGTGCATCATCAACATTGCTATTACTCAAAGTGACTAACATTATGTAGCGTATGTTCACTGGGTATATCCGATCTATGGAGTAATTGTATTCATAAGTTCTGGCAGATTTAAACTTAAGTTACGAACCATTTTGTATGGCTTTTATGTGCAACTTCTCACAGATATAATTACAACTATTTCTAAGTAATAATATCACTAGAAAATATATAATTTCATTATAAACTGGAATGTATTGTTTCAACTTTGAACACTTGTTTAAAAGTCATACTTCATGTTGAAGCCGTATGTGAGAGGAAAGATAATGTTTTTCAAAATATTATAAATATTATATTATAAAAAATAATAATATAAATACAATATAATAAATAAAATAATAGTATATTTAATTTACTAATAGCGCACTGTAGCTAGTACAGTAAGTAGGGCAAGATAACAGAATGAAGCAAAGTAAAGCGTAAAGTGGACGGGTGACCGCTGAGCTATCATATCCTTGCAAGCAGCCCGCCTGCCCGGCCATTGGTGGTGGTACAGAAGTCAACTTAGAGCCGTTGTTCCCTAGATTAAGTTTTAGAAAAGACGTCTTAACCGTAAACCTTCCTAGTAAATTAAGAAATCTTTATTTTGCTTTTTATAAATTTAAATATTTCTTTCAAACTTTTTTCATACTAGTTCAGTCCTATGTATATTAGTTTAAATAAAATATAGAGGAAATTCTTATTAAAACAGTTTTACTGATATGAGTAGATGTCATAGGATTGAAAATAATCTTTAAAAGTAAGGATAATCCTAATTATTTACCTCAGCCTCTAACAGGTGAGTGAATAGCTTAAAACAGGGTTTTTACTTTAAAATAAAGAATAAATTATTTTCTATCTTTTCATTGGTAAATATTACTTAGGTGTATTTCTTAGCTGATATTTCTTTAGTTTAACTTTTTCACATCATAGTATTTTTGTGTGAAACTAAACACATAATATTAAAATATCTCAGGTAAGTAAAATCTGTGCAAATAATATTTGAATTTACAATGGGAATGACATATGCGTGTACTTTTAGTTGGTAAGAGGGCAGATTAAATTTACAGTTAGATACAATTACAATCTAGTAACATAACATTAGTCAAGTAACAGAAATAGGGGTTTCAAGAATTTAAATTTCTTCAAATTCAAGGTTCTCAAATGAACGAAAGTTAATAATTGTTTACTTAAATTAAAAAAAAACTAAACGTACAGATTTTTGTTACCTAAAATATGTTAAATATTGTGAGACAAATATTGTGTGACATTGTGTTACATTCTTTCCATAAATATTTGTTTTTTATACAGTTTTTAATCTTCAATACGAGATTAATTATGTTTGAGTCTTGTTACAAACCTAATGTTTACTCGGTTGATGAAGAAAAAAATAAAGAAAAAATTAATTCTAAGAAACAATGAGATCCACCTTGCTTCCTCTTGAGTAGATTAAGCTATACGGCAAGTAAAAACATTTCTATAATATACAAAAAAAAAACTTTTGTACATAGATGTATTAATAAATCCTCATGTGTACAACTTTTAATAATTACAAAATGATTGAATCGATAAATTTCATTTAAGAGAATAACCTAAAAAACACCTTGACTTTTGCCATTTTAACTTAAGAAAGCTGTCAGTTCAAGGATTAGTTCCCAAGCAACTGAGAGAGATAAACCCATCAGACAACTGTAATCTCATTCAGTTTGATTTGTAACAACGCTGTCACTTTTGATCAGGTCATGTTCCTTATATCAAGTATATTTAAAGAAATTTTATTTAGTTTTAAACTATCAATAGTGTTACGCATTGTAATCAGCAAAACGGTACACTCAATAAATCTTCATAAACTGTTATTTTTCTTCAGACTTCTTATTATTTTATACTAAAATATAAGATACGTCACTATTGCAACAAGCTTATCAATATTTTTCAATGATGTATGGGTTTTACCTGATTTTTTATTTTTTTTTTTAATGGAATTACTCTAACGGAATGAGCTGACTTGTAAGGCTCAGATATGGTGCCTATTTTACAACTTGATATATTTAATCTAAGCTAGTTTAACTTTTAGGGTTAGATAATATTCAATTCTGTCCACCTGCATGAATGGCATCTCGAAAACTGACCAATAGACTTCAAGTTAAGAATAAAGCTTATTTTATATGAGTGGAGCACTGAATTCGATGATGGTGCATGTCATTCTACGGATTTGGATGGGCATTAAGGAATATATTTACATTGATCTTATGGACAACCATGAATTAAACAACACAATATCTGATTAAATACATTTATAACACAAATTTTGAACAATTATATAATATTTCCACAATTGACTCTTTTACTCGTAAGGAAATAGGAAATATAATAGACTGTCAATGTTAAAATTCGGTGACAATATTTAACTTTAGCGTACACTTACATTAAACCGGAACTTACCGTAGCTCAGTTAAATAATTTAACTCACCATAATTATTGTGGTGCATGTCCAACAATGGAATTTGGCTGAGCGTCAGTAATGACAGTCATTCAGTTGTCTAACACAACTTCTCTTTTGTATATCGGAGAGAGGTATACGTTTCCTTTCTCCATAAATTTCCATTTTTTTAATGAAATCTTTATTACAAATAGATATTTTGATAAATAAATGGATGGTTTTAACAAATTTGTTCGTATGAATGCTTGCTTGGAAGTAATGGCATTAGATATATTTAATAAAAATCTGTCTATTTCAATTAAAACAGCAAGTATTTTCCGGAAGATATTTGGGATATTCTCGATCATGATCCTCAGAATCCATAACACTATAATCCGAAAGTATATATGTGTGTGTGTTTGTACGTGTTTGTATTTATGTATAACGTTATACAATATAACACGAGGTATGAACACGATAATAGCCGTAATTTTTAAAATATGTACACTTAAAATTGTTCAAAGGCAGCATTTCCACAAATATACCATCAGTTCGTTATTTAGTCTTTCTAAAGAACTTTCAGAAATGAAATATTCAAGACGGCGGCCATTAAAATTTGAGTTAAATATGAAACTCAAAATTTGAGTTTCATATTAAAAATGCAGACTAAGACAAATACATTTTTACTTACATTACGTGGTTACAAATAAAGATTATTATATTATCACCTCTTTCGATTTTCTTAGTAGATAACGTGTAGAAACGGTGGCAATTCAAATTTTGGGAAAAAGTATGGTTATAAATCCGTTATCATGCATTTTATCGCTAATAACAGATTTTTTACAATTCTCGGGTCACTCGTAATAATTGTTTTTAACACCACGGAGGGTTTCCAGTGGCTAAAAAAGTTTGCTAAAAGTTTAAATAGTCTTTCAGCATTACGAGAGTACTTGTATACCAGCTAAGCACAGAGTTCAGTAGTACAACAAGATCAGAACCACAAGAGAGTTCAAAGATAAAAGTGCTTTTATTACCTGATTAATTACCTAACCAAATACGGGAATTTTTATGAGCCTAATTAACATTTCCAGTTGTTTCCCATAAATGACAAAAAAATAAAAATATTTTCTAAATACTGAACTCCAAGTACTGTTTATACAATACAACTCTACACGGGTAAGTATATATTATAGTTAATATACTTTTATTTTTAAGCTCTTGTAGTTCCTGTAATACAAAATAGAAAAAAAGTATATTCACTGTATCACGTTATTTAGTTATTAATAGTTAGAAAGAAATAATATAAATCATGTACAAAAAGGAATACCAAGCATTTTAGGACATGCTAATGTGTAATAGGTATTTTTTTGTATTGCATGATAACTATTCCTCAATTTTGAGATCCTATTTAAATGCTACTGGCACTTGGCTCTACCTCTTTGAAGTGCCGGGTGAGGGTAATTAAATGCACCAGGATCTCCGTCAGGATGACTAAGGTGCTGCGTTAGGCGAGGTAGGCTGACTTACCGGCCTCTCCTCTTGTGCTCGAGCAGAGGTGGGCTTGCTGACAACTCCAGGTCTGGTTTCCAGATTTGTCCGATTTCCGGAATATCCTTTAGCACTTACAGGGGTGAAGTCGTGATCTTCCTCTAAGTTGATGGCTTCCAATTGGGAGTCTTAATTTAGAATTATCATTCATATAGTAATATTTTATGTCAGTGACGCAAATGAACATCGATAAGTTTAGTGTAGTATAAAAATATATTAAACTACATAAAGATGAGGTAATAAATAAAACTATCTAAAATGTATATTTTAAAAGAAGAAAATTATATGGTCCTCATTTTAAGGTGAAAATCCTGTTGTGAGCTGTGATGTTATATTCACTACCTGTTTGAAGCTGAGGCAAATAAGTAGGATTATCCTTACTTTTGCAGATTATCTTCTTTCCTCTCGCATCTACACATAATAGTAACACTATTATAATAAGAATTTCTTCTTACCCTAAGTTAATATTTATGTTTTAATTTTATGAAACATTTTTTGCAGTCCTTAAACTAAAATAAATTTCATTGACCGTTTCAAACACCAATTTTGCAGTCCTATAACACTCAAAGATATCATTTCATGAATAAATTTTCATAACCAACGACTTATTACGATTTAATTTTCTAACAGTATGCTTGACCAGTCTAATCGTGTAGACCTAACTATGTTAGCATCCTCTGTACTTTCTTTTACCCATAGAAATAGGACTGATCAAGTACAAAGTATAAAAAACGAGAGAATGAGAAAATTGTTATGGAAAAATTAAAATAAAAAAGTAAAATAAAGATTGTCTTAATTTAAAAGGCAGCATTCAGGATCTAAGTTGCTTGAATTCTGTTATTTTGACACTTACTGTATCCACAATTTGCGCGATTAGTAAATTTAACCAAAAAGTGGGAAATTATAAATCCACAAAAATTATGAAGTACGAACATGTAGATGCCTTACTTAAAGATAGTTTATAATGTATATTTATAAAATCATAATACCTAAAACAACCACACGAATGTGTAAAAAAAGGTATTTTTTATAAGTTCACCTCAGAATTGAAGAATCTATTATTTTATTCTACTTGAATCAATGATTCTATGGATTTGATACCAAGTGAAAATACGATAAATTATGTGAGCCACATTGAGTAATAATAATCTAGTTGGTGCACTATAGCACAGTTTTAATCTGCAGCACAGTTGGATACTCACTGCAATACGCAAAAATTGCTTGCAATATATGAATTGCTACTGGTTTATTGTTACACTGAAAAGTCTTTATGTACTTTGTAACAAATGATTTACAAATTATGAATTACTTTTTATTGCAATATTCGTATTATAAAACTAATTAATTGATACTGCATACGTTTAATATTGGAATATTAAATTAAAGGTTTATTAATCCCTAAATGTTTAACTTCTACAAAACCTTTGCGGTGATAAAACTTATTACCTAAAATCTAATTGTAATTTAGTTTGTAATTCTGCAACTCATACATATTAAATTATTCATTCGTAAAGACTTATTTAAATGGAATATTCTAACGAAGGTTTTATCCTAAATTAGTTAGCACGTTTAGGTTTAATCAGATTAATTTAGACAGTTAATTTTGCCACATTCACATTACTGATGTAATTTTCATAATTCTTAAAACTTTGTTACTTTGTACATATTTGTAGATCCAAAATGTTTCATTTTGTTTGTTTTTAATTTAGCAAAATTTCAGGAGGATATATGTATTATATGTTTTTTAACAACAAATTTCTGGACCACTAACTTGAAACTTTCAACAAAAATAAAAATGTGTATAAATCAAAATTAACTTTATCTTGCAATCATAAAAGAAAAAGTAGCAAAATGGTGAAATGACAAAATTTTTTACATTTAAATGTAAAGATACAAGTAATCAAAGCTTTTTAATACGAGTAGGCCTAATATTTCAAAAAAAGTTTGGTTTATCTCAACTTTTAATCACAACATTTGTTATAGTTTTATTTTTTTATGCAAAACGTACTACTCATTTGTATCCAAGCTATGTACACTGTTATCTTCAAACTTCACTACACATAACATATTATTTGCGAACACATGTTAAAAAACTCGATTATTCATAACATCAGTTCTTATTTTTCTTTACAATGAATAATAGATTAATTACAACTATATCATTTCAAATATTTAATAAAGATGTTTTTTACTGCAATGTTCTTTACAGTATGTGTTATCAATAGTTTGAAGATTTTATGCATGTATTTATGTTTTAATACAGATACATTGGAATTTTTCTGCACCCATATTTCAGCATTGAATACTTTCGACCGCTGGGTACCATAATATAGGGATTTATACAATGATCATTTAGCAAATTTCGTCATAAGAATAATAACAACCAGGTTTTAAACTATTTAAGTTCAAATATAAAGATAATCATAATATTTGAAAACAGTTAGACAAAGTTGAGGAAAATACCGGTTTACAAAGTCGGTCACAATGATGGATAATTGTATAGGTTTAAAAACAACTTCATATTTTTAATCAATATACATATTAGAACTAATGTATTTAAATCTAAAACCTGCTCTGTTTCACTTTTTAATAAAAACCATGTTTCCTTAACATGAACATGTTCCCGTAATCATGTTATCATCCATGGTTATGAACAAACTTTAAACAAAGAATCAAGTAAACAATTAATGGGAATGTCTATCTTAAATATTATTTAAAGTTAAAGTATGCAATTTAAAACAATTAACACAAACCAATGAGCACTTTTATAAAATATTATAAATACAAAGTGTTGTGTTAAAACGTATGAAGCAATTTATTACAATAAAACGGAGAAAGAGCAGATTGTAATAATAAAGAGCACAGCTTGAATTACGTCTTTTGACTTTATTATTTCTAAGAGACTATACGTTAATCAAAAACATATATTGGACGATATTTGTCCTACAATATTAACGCATATGTTTTTTAATGTTTAATCGTAACAAATTAAATAATAATCGTATTTAACGTTTTTATATTTAAATAAAAACCGGAAACTAAAAAGTACTACTTATATAATACGCCACTATAAACTTATATTAATCTCGAGCAATACTTAGGCAATTTATAAAAGCAATATGTATGAGTGATTCTATGAAGCTAGCTGTTCTATCGTTATAGTACATTAGGCTCTTTAAATATTTTCTGCTGGAATAACGATGAAGATGTGTATTAACGAATAAAAGTCCTGTATTGCGTTATCCTTAAAAAATAAATATGATACTGTATACACACTCAGTGAGCACTAAACTATACTTATAAATTTGACGGACCAAAAACAAACGAGAACTTGTTTATTGCCTACACCAGATACATGACACTTAATCCGCTATCGATGTAGTCTAATTTAGTATCGATAATCATTGACGTCATCTGTCTTTACATAGTGATAGTAAACAACTTTTTTAGTAAATAGTTTTGGAAAGTTAGAGGCTTTACAGAACCATTAAAACACACAATCAAGAGCCTATTATCTAAGTCTAAGTGAGGTTAAGTAATCAACAACCTTCCGCCTTAGCTGAGAGCTGGTTTAGTCCTTTCTTACTTCACGTCCGCTTCGGTTAATTCTGGTAACTGTAAATAAAACATCCCTCTCATCTCATTATTGGCAGCGTGTTTCATTTGATAAGGCAAAATTCAAACCAGTATACGCAAAATTATATTTTTAAATTTATTTCCTTACGATGTCACTACAATTTAAATAAATATGGTATTTTTACATTGTACTTTATTTCTAGAATGTTTTACTCGTTCAAATAAACTATCAAGTAACTTCACATCATAAACTGAAAATGAAGGTTAATTTGTGTCGGTTGGATAGTTTTTACTATATTTCATACTAATAAAGGTTTAAATATGTGTTCATATCCTTCGTAATATCCAAAAGCAATGTTGTACAGTCTTTGACATTGTTAAAGAATAATTCATGCACACATGTGTGTAAGTGTGTTATTTTTAGTATATAAAGCAGATAAACGATTTTATAAATTGATATCTATGTGATATTCTTTCATTAGAAATCATTCAAAACAAAAAGTATAGAACATCTACTTATTATGTAATATTTAGATGTTTCCAGTTGTACTCTCGTTATTTCAGATAATGCATTTATAAATATGATAACGTTTTAAAAGATATTCATGTACACTAAACAATTAGATTTTCCGATATAGGAGTGTTCAATAAAGTATATTATGCTTTATATTTTATTGCAATTGGCGCAAACACTAGATACGTATGTAATTTTAAAGCTCGTAAACTCTTTTGTGTTTTAGTATTACTAAAGCGATATAAACATTATGATTTACAAAATATTTAATACTCACATATTTCGTTGTAATTGAATATAAATCTTAACTTAAATTTTGGAATTTTTTACTACCACTTTATTTGCACCTTGATAAATTTACTAAGAGACTTTTGCAAAAAAATAAAGTCAATGGCTGAAACTATTGATCGTACTTAGTTACAGGTAAACAATTAGTAAAGATGACCTGCCATACCCTCGAAATTCTATCATGATGAAAGTTTTGTTCCCATAAGACTCATAAATAGAGTGTTCCATAAATAAAAAAATATAACTATACTATGCAAACAGCCTATAAATTAATTGTAGATTAAAAAACACAATTAAATGAATCGATTGTCGTTTCCATTAAATTGCTCTCGTAATCCTTGACTACTTGTTAATAGCCAACAATGTAAGACATTAGTTTATTCCACTACTTCTATCAGTTACAGTTTTTGAAAATATTTGTAGTTTTTATGTTTTGGTTCAGTTCGTGTTAAATTCATCTTCTGTATTAGCAGTTATAAAACTCAAACATATACCTAAGCATATTTAGTATCAAAAATTTGAAATGTGTTCAATATGCCAATTATTTGACCATTATCGCTTTATTACGTTAAAAAATACTTGAAGTATCACTTGAATTGCTTTGTAAACCCCTGATTTAAAATGGTAGTAGTAATGAATGTTTTCATTTTAGGAGTACACCCTAACATATACCATGTAAAAGTCTTCACTGAGTTTGTAAAATTTCGAGCCTATAACTCACTATACTTAACATTTGTCCTGCAGACACAAATAGGCAGACCGATAATCACAAAGAACATAAGTTTTTAAATTTCCTCGGTGTTCACTTTAAAATAAGTGCTAGTGCTAAACTAACTATTACACCATTTATTTGAACTACTTATACTCAATCCGTTTTTAGGTTTAAATGATGGGATTTTTTTTAAAGAAACATTTTTACAGCTACATTTGCTTTACTCTAGTGTTAAGATAAACTTATGAAGATTGCACATAAATGTAACATACTTCTTTTAAATTTAAACGTGTGTAAGAAACGTATGAATATCTAGCGTATCTAATGAAAGACTGTAACCGGAACAGTACAGACAAATTGTTCATATGTCTATTTTGTACAGAGATTATAAAGAGTTTAATATGACCTATAAAAGGGAAAAGAGAAAATGCTTGAATACATTTTAAACACAAAATGCAGTAAGTATTCATACATATTTTCATACGTTACCAATTATCGATTTCTTTTTCTTAGTTAATATATCTATTCATACGGGAACGAGGAATCTTAATACTGTAAATATCAGGTTTTTTGTATAAGATAAAAAGAACGATGCGAAAATTTACTCAGCTCCTTTGAAGGAACCCATTATGTGGGTTATGATGAAACATTCACAAGCTGTTTGAACCTGGGGTAAACGAGATCATCCTTACTTCTATCATCTCATTTGGCTCTTCTTGCACTCCTCACATTTTTGTAAGCTTTTAATCCTTTTGTTTTTTTTTTTTTGGTAAAATTGAAAGTTTTACACTTAATTATACAAATAATATGAGTCTACTTAGTACATCACTTTCATAATTCCTTACAACAAACACCTGTTACGCGTGTAGCTGCATCATGTACCTTGCATCAAAAATTTCATCCCTGAACAAACGAAAATTTATTTTGTTAGTCTACTGAGCAATATTTTTCCATGCTCTCAGCCAAATTCAATGGTTTGACACGCGCTATTATAGAACTCATTATTTTTTAGGTAGGAATGAAACACAATGCTAACTTTTAAGTAGACGGATGAAACATTTTTTTTAATTTATAGCCCCATACTACAATCACATTTATGATCATTAATCTACGATTCATAGCAATGTTTGCGTAACACAAGTTTCGCTGAATTACGGAGGATACTGCATTGCATGAATGCGATGTAATTTAAATGTTGTCGCCCTCAAATAATAGGCTTCGCTAACAGACAAGAAGTAACGAATTTCAATTTTGTTTAGTTTTATGATGACAGGTGATCTTTTTTTATTTTTGTCGATGTGATGATTTCCTGTCAATTCTAGCAACTCTCTGGAGCTTAACAGTAACCCAAGGCATTTAAACATAAACTATATAGAGGTTATTGTTCTTTAAGTAAAAACAAAATAAATACTTTACAGTTAAATTTTATTGAATCATAAGAAATGAGGTATATGTTTTTTTTCTAATTTAGGACTATTATTTATTTCATATTTACATGTTAAATATACATAAATAAAGTTTTTCCTGTGAGAATTACATATATAAACATAATTTTTACTTTTAGAATATATTAAGTGGAACATCTTTGTAAAGTAAGATACAGCATAAATTAATGTAAACACTATTGTGTTAAACAATTAGTTAGTAGCTGTATTAATTAATTAGGGGTTGTCGGCTGGATCCCGGCTTAAAACCCTAGGGGCTCAAAGCTGGAGCAAGCAGCACACTAAGGCTTTGTGTTTCACAGTCTCAGCAGGTAATAATACAGTTTTACTCTTGATATTAAACAGTTAACTGTAACTGTATTAAGTTTATTCCTTTTCAGTAAGATGCTGTATGTTATTTCCTTCCATGTTTAGTTAGTTCACGATTACATTTGCACTGAAAACAAGTTAATGACAAAGTAATATCATAATGATTTATTTCAAGACACTAAAATATAAATACCTACTACAAGCGCATTTAATAAACCTGTAATCTTTAAATACACACTATTAGTTTTGAAGAAACATTAAAAAATTAAGTAAACTGAGATATTTTCAAACTATGTGTATTTAAATATTTTTAAATGTTTCATATTTTTTTAAAATGTTGTTTTCGAACAAGATTAGAGAGACAGGTGTCCAACTAAATATCCCTCAATCATGAGAACGGTTACAGCTTTTAAATATTTACTCAATAGTTGTTGTAAGTCTTTGTATAACAGAGTTTGCTCAAATAATTCTAATTGATTTATGTGTTCATGAACGTTTTTTCTTCGTCCCTGGCTTGTATTATGATTCATTTTCACACTAATAGTATGGAACACTTTATAAATAACATGCGGGTGGTTTTAAGCAACCCTGTAAAGAAAATATTATAAATGTATTTATTAGCTAAACCTTATCAAAGTCTCTAATCATGTAGCTAGAGAAATTTAATTTATGTCAGTCTAACCACCCGATATCTCAAAATAAATCTGATATAAAGAATTAAATTTTTACATAAAGCTTTACTTTTAATTAGGCAAAAATAGGTATTATTATTTTATATATCAGTCCATGGAATGTGGGAAAGCCATAGCAAACAACCAATATAATAAATAGAACTTTCGTAACAAAAAGATAACCATAACAAAGAGAAGGCAATAAGGTGAACCGTAATAATGGTCCTTTATGCCCACACGAAGATTTCTCGGGACATATCTGAACTGTAGGTAGATTTCAATCGGCCTAACTTTCCAGCCGGAACAAGGCGGTGCGACCTAGTAGCTCAAGGAAGACGAATGGTAATTTTGGGGAGTCTCCATCAAAGGGGATCAAACCATCACACATTTGAAGACCTTGAAGAAAAAAAGATTATGTATGTTATCTTCTAATCAGCAGTGGACGTATCAGCATGTGGTGGTAATTTGTTTTAAATCATATTTCGGTGATTAAGTCACCAAAGCCTTTGTAAGCTCGTTTCTGTTGCTCATATGTCGAGAGAGTCGATTCATTTTGGAGTATTTACTGAGAATTGCACACCAAAATTTAACGTGAAAACCATTATAAATAATTACATATTCTGGCATTTTAATAAACAAAAGGAATTGAAGGATTATGCCATTTGTAATTCTAAGGATCGATAATAATGACTGCGAACTCCAAGTTTTGTGCTGCGTTGCAACATTAGTTGTTACAGAATAGTATGTCAGTAATAACTTTGATATCTCCTGATTAGTCGGTTTCTCCACTAATGTCTTCCTGTTATTGCTATTATTCTAACTGTTATATTAATGTCTATCTTGAAGTAAGACACATATACAAAGTATATTTCTGAGTAGTTTAAAATTTAAGAGTAATAAATACCTAATTAGGTATTTAATTCAGTAATTTCAGTCTATTTAGTTACAATAAATCGTAACTTGTATTTTGGTTATTTTAGTTTTATGAATTGTATTTATTCTTCAAATAACTTTTAGCAAAGTCAAGGGAAAGTATTCCCTTCTTCATTTTAATAACCAGCCTTATAAGAATATAGTAGTCGTAAATCTGTGTACCACTTTATACGATGAAACTAGACCTGAAAATTAGAACTATTGTATTAAACATTGAGAGTGAACTTGTCACAAAATACAGTGATACTAACAAACTGATTCTGACTGCCATTTCTGAAATGTAAATTTTTATAAACCACAACATAGTAAGTTGTATAAGGTAAACTATAAAATCTATAGTTTTACATTAGAATGTATCAGTTAAAATTAACGATACAAAGGAATATTAATTTTAGGGTTCAGATCGTAAACGTAAACATCTACTAAATAAAATTGAAAAAACTAAGTAAACTTTAAAAATTAATATCAATTTTCAGAAGATTTGCAAGTACAATGATACAACTCATGTGATCTTATATAAAAAGAACTGTATTTTCTAAAATGTATTCATATTATTAAAGAACGGGGCTTAAGTAATTCATTCATTGGAGATAATAAAAAGTACCAACTGCTTAAGGGATTTGTTATGTTATCATTGCTTATATGATTCAATTCAACTCCTTACGACATAAATTATGATTTTTATATACCTTTACCGCTCATATCTTTTACATAATAATACACATTACCATATTAATTATTTTCATTGTTACTTCGAAAAAATAAGATAATTTAATTGAAAAAAATTTGTATAAATCCATCGAGCATTGTATATAAGAAGACGTGTAGATAGAGGTCTCAATACTTTATAATTATTAAATATCAGGTTATGTACTTATGTTTATTTTAGATTTTCACCTTTTTGAAACAAGTTTGTCATTTAATTAAAAATATAGGAATAAAATTAGCTATATACATAGTTTTAAGCGACAAAGTGTATATATATGTATATATATAAATATATATATATATATATATATATATATATATATATATATACTTGTATGAATAAAGAATATTTGAATCTTGAATACACATTTGCTAAATAAGTGCCTTAAAATAAATAGTACCAAATACTACACGTACACCTAAGTGTGAGAAGTACTACCCAGTTGACTTGAAAGAAGTTTGCGTATAACTTCTAGTGCACAACCAAATATAATAATGAGTTATATGGCCACTATTATCTGAAAATAACTGAAACTGCCATGAGAATGTATTTTCAAGTGCAGTTACCGACCACTACGATTATTTATGACTGTATCATTGAAAATAAAGATGGAATCAGGGTCGCTCGAATTGCTTGTGCGAAAATTCGAATGTTCCGTAAAATAAAGAAAACCCTTGTTGTTATTTATTTCAAAGGATTAAAAGCGTTTAAAAATTGGGTTTTGAAAAAAACTAAAAAAAGTTTCCAAACTCATTTCTCTCCACTATTCTGAACATGTAATATTTTAGAGCTGTAAATCGGCGATAAAACCGTTTGGTATCCAATGAAAAATAATTTGATAACAGATTTAGCGTTAAGAGGAAAAGTTTGGCTATAATTTAGGAAACTTGTCATGAAACCTCGCTCTCGTGAGAAACACCGCCATTAATACCTCTACCTCTGTATAAAACTTTTCTGACGAGTGCTGCAGAGTTTACTGTATTTTTAAGACTATTTTAAAAAGTAACACGAATTCTTGTATAACCCAGATCTGATTTTTAAAATATTACCAGATGAGGTAGTAACTACCAATCAAACAAGGGACTCACTCAGGTAATAAAAAGTGTTCCATTTATTAATAAACATCGCATCGTAGATTAGTTACATTTATAGAAATACATATGGACCTTTAGCTCTCTCTTTAATTCTTCCTATAGATACTTATAAATTTAGGCATATATAACATATATGTTAAATTATATATATATATATATATATATATATATATATATATATATATATATATATTTACGGAAACAAGGCAATTGATGGTCCTGTGTTATACAGCGACCCATGCAGGTCCATCAAGCCCCCTATTTAAACCTTCATATAACCGTGTTATGAATTTGTTCTCAGCATACATTTATGTTTTTATAACTTGCTTGATAAATGTATGCTAATAATTTTTAATATATAAAAACTTTTGTCCACATGCTGGTCCGCGTGTAATGAGCGGTCAATGTTGGTCCTTTTTATACACCGTACAATTAAGCGGTACATGTTGATCCGCGGGTCGTGTGGTTGGTGGTGGGAGAAAGAGGGGAAGGGACCTGCATCTGCCTTTTGATTGTAATATATTGAAAAGACCTGTACTTGCCTTTCGTTTGTAAAACTCCAAGTTGTAAAGCATTCATTTCACTTATTTTTACTTCATTTTAAGGTAATCAATAATATTACCTTAGGTGAAAGTAACAGAATATTTTGGATAATCATTAATATTAAAACATAAATTGCTGTTGCGTCTGATCTGTGGCCTCCTTATTACCCACAGACATTTATTGTATTTCATAATATTAAACATATATTTCAATAGAATGACATTTTCTAAATCATACGCATTAAAAATATTTTCAGTTTAAACTATTTCTATATTTACAATTGTAAATAGATATGGTTATGCGCATGTTTTAATGTAAGTAATATTTATCTATGCTGTGCATTTTTGTCATAATACTGTTTTTTAATTTGTTAATGGGTCGTGTTTCTGTAGTGAATTTAACATCAAAGTTAATTGACAGTGGCTGGTTTTACACACGGAGAATATTATGCCTCAAGCGTCTCAATTATTGCTGGGTAGTTGTGTGGCCAGCAAATCAGCGAAAGGATTGCATTGAAATAGATAAAATAACAGCTTTATTTTGCCAGAACATTATAAACTTTAAAGCACTCTTTCAAAGTATTTTTTATTTTAAAATTTTAAACATCTACATCACATATATCACCCTAACACACTAAAAGAATGTAAACATTCTACATTAATATCATTTTAAAAATAATACACCAATCATCAATGATGAACTTAAATCTAAGAATTGTTTTTTAATTAAACTAATTTTCGAATATGATCAGGGACCAGGAATGTATACACGTATAGGCCTACTAATTCCATACTAACTGCTGAATTATATCTACCCATTTATACTATAAGATAACCAGCAACATATTTTTTCTCCTAAAATTATAAATACGGAATGAAATGAAAAATAAAAGTTGTACATTTTATAAAAAATCTGCCATAAAAAATTTAATTATAACTATGTGATATTGAAGGGAGTTGAATTCACTAAAAGCTAAAAAATAAACATTATACCAAGTTTATACAAATAATGTCTTAACATGTCAATTTATTGTGGACAAAATCTTGAGCTCATCTTGTAAAATATTATTAGTTCTCAGGTACTGCACTTAATTGTAAAGTTTTAAAATTTATTCCTTTTTCCTAAATGTTTTATAAATATAAATGTGCACAAATGTTATTATTTTATTAAATTCGCCTATTCTTAGGTCATTGGCACCTTTAACAATTTTAAGAATACAGAGGGCCAATGCGCAATACTGTTTCATATGTTACCCCTTTTTATAGGCCCTTTAATTTGTAAATATCGAATGTAACATGTGATGTTAGTCTTTCACTACTTTAGCCTATATTGGTTATGGTTGTATTTTATTTAACAATCATACAAGAATTTACTTCCTCAAATTACATATTAAATGTTTCTTTGCAAGAAACCACTGAGCACTAATTTGCACTAATTTGAAGTTACTGAATTTGGGAAGAAATATTTTGGTATTACACAATGAGATATTACACAAGCATATCTCCATATAGCATAATATAAAACCATAAAATATAGCTAAGGTCTGTTCACACTCTACATTCACAGATGGTAAAACCAACTCTTCGTTATACTCTGCTTTAAAAGATGGTACATAAAAGCAACATAGATCTTTTCACATTCTAAATCTGTATTAAACATATACAGTTAATACAGGAGTTAGTTAATAGTTTACGAGGGTGGTCTGAAAAGTTTGCTTTCTGAACGTGAAGATGGAAGGTTCGTTAACAAAAGCTACTGAATTTCGTCTGTTGACAGTTACTAAAAAAAGTTTTAGCTATTTTCGACGTGCCGTTTTTATGTAACAGTCGAGTCAGTTGATGGGAGTGTTTTTGTGATATGGACACGATTATCGTGCTGCCATTAAATATTTGTGTTTGAAAAGGCAATACGCCTTATTAAATCAAAAATGAGTTGGATTCTGTGTATGGAAACTCTGCACAATCATTTAACTCAGTGAAATTTTGGGCTGCTTCATTTAAAAATAGCCATAAGATCTTGAGAGACGATGAACGTTCGGGACGTCCAAAAACTGCAACTACCCATGAAATCATCGACAGAGTTAACCAAATGGTGCTAGATGACCACCGAATTAAAGTGAAAAATATATCAACATTTAGGCATGAGAAAGCTGTCCGCGCGTTTAATGTCGCGTTTGCTCACGTTAGACCATAAAGGTTCGAGGATGAACATTTCCAACGCTCTTCTGGCGCAGTTTAGGTAAAATAATCCAAATGCGCTGATTAATTACTGTAGATAAAACTTGACTACACCATTATACACCCGAAAAAAATTACAAAAGGGAAACAGAGTCAAAAAAAGAAAAAATGCTGCTTCTTTGGTTAGGAAAGACATGACGACTGTTTATGCGATATTAATAGAATTAATTTAATAGATTAGCTTCAAAAAGGAAAACCATTACAGGAGCATACTATCCACCATTACTTGACAAGGTAAAGGTAGACAGTTTTTAAAGAAACGCCCACATAATGTTTCACCAAGGCTACGAACCTTCTCGTCCCTTAGCGGTTATGATGGCGAAAATCCATGAATTACGGGTTTAACTGCTTAACCATCCGTCTTACCAGATCCAGTCCCAAGCGAATTCTTTTCGTTCCTTCATCTCAAAATTGCGCTCAGAGGACAATGTGATCGTAAAATGAAGAGGCAATCACCTTCGTGAACAATTATTTTTCAGAGAAATATTCCGAGTACAATTTTTACGGGTTACAGAGATGGTATCGCTGATAGAAGTGTGTAGAGTGACAAGGAGACTATGTTGATTTTTTTATTTCACAAATTATGTCATGTTTGTTAGGTCGGAAACTTTTCAGACCACTCTCGTAGATATAAAGCATTATTAATGGCTTTTAAGACCTACATACATTGAATGTACAAAATATTTGTCAAGTTCATAAATTAGGACCAAAAAAAACGGATGGATATCAAAATTTTATTTTTGTAAGTAATTTAGAACTTTAGGAAAGTAAAAAATATATTTTCATAAATAATTACTTATTTAAAGTTACACATATCTTAAAAATGTCTATATTTAAAACAAATATAATTTAAGAATTTTATTATGAATAAAATAAAAATATTCCCACAAGCCACTTTTCTAGCACGTACGGTAAAATGTATTATCCTTATTATCAATGATTTTTAGGACTAGATATAACATGAAGGTATTAATAATATTATAAATGGAAAATTGCTTATGTTTGTTTGTTTTGCTTTCACGCTTTAACTATTTAACCCATTGTACTGCAATTTTACGTAGACATTCTTAGGTTCCTTGGATGGATATATGCATATTCTTATTTCGGAAACTCTTCGGGCTATGCCCTACTGGTCTATAAAATAGCTAAAAATTCCATTTTCCGTCTCTACAGTTACAAAAATTAGTTAATTAAAAGAGCCTCTTAAATGTCAACTGTGGTAAAATATTATAGGTGCGAATTTTGCACATTGATTATTTTATGATTATCATTATAAATTTCTTTGTGTTAGGGAACCGCCCCAAATAGAGAATGGCGTGAAAGTACCGATAAAAAGGTTTAAAAATATTTATTTTTTTTAATACATATCAACGTTTTTACACACCTAATGTTTAAGCCTAATAAGGCTGCTTTACTCATATCTGCATTGCACTTGATTAGGGGGTCTATCCTAATAAGCCCTCCCCCGCAATTCTTTCACATTCATGAAACCCAATTCAAGATATTTTTATCGATTTAAACACTACACGCCACAGTAATAACAGCTAAATATACTCTTATGAGATAAATATAGAAGAGGTTTCCAATGTTGCTTGATTTTGAAACTTCAACGTCGCGCCTTAGTTTTCCGTATATAGTTGTTTTAATTAAATCAAAATTTTCCTGAAAAACAATAACACTTACAAAGTAATATATTTTTTGTTATGGTTAATGTTAGCAAAAACAATACGAATATTGTCCTATTTGTGTTATTTTTACTTAATAATTAAGGTTAATAATGTTAACAAAAATTAAAAAAAATTTTAACGTATTTAAAATAAGAAATGAAAATAATAAAAATTGTTTCAGCTTTAAAGGATTTCCTTAAGATGTGAACCTGGCAATCAGCGATAAGATAGATGGTCGCTTAACATTGCTTTGCGGATACCAATCCAAGAATAAATGGCATATTTTCCAAATAAACCTATATAGAGCACATATAGTAAATACTGTATTGTAACAGTTATGAACGAAAGAAGATTACTCCATATAAGAAAAATATCATACGGGAAATCCACCGCTCCTTCCGAGGAAAGGAAGCATCGCTATCAAATGCTCCTAATCTCTGTTATGTATATACGATGGATAAACACTCAGTAAATCGCGTTAAATTACTGATTTTGTCCTAGAGTTTAGAATATTTGTTTGCACTAATTCTGGTGCATAAATCTTAAAGCAAGGCGTTTCTTAAAAGTGTGTCACAAAGTTCTGTGTCTGATAGTACTTATGATCCCTAACCAAATATGTCCTATAAGGAACTGAGACCTATTTGATTGGATTTAAACTCTGTCAACATTTAAACGCTACGGGACACCAATGCACAATACTGTTTCTTATTTACCATTAAATGTTAAATACATACTGTAACTTTTGATGTTAACCTTTCACTGAAACCATTTAGTTTATAATTAACTGCATGTTATCCAACGATCATACTTGAATTCCTTTCTCCAAATAACATATAAATGTTTCCGTCTTATTGCAAGAAACCACTATATACTAATTTAAAGTTACTTAACACGGGAGGAAGTATTCCCTCAATACATAATGAGTTACATCAAATCATAGATACGAGCTTTTCACATATTACCTCAATATAACTCGTAAGGGAATAAGTTAATAATATAGGAATACAGCAATATTACAGGATTTTTACGATTAATATATGTGTAAATGAGAAAATGTTCGTGATGAAGTCCACATTAAACGGCCGATGCCGATGATAAAAAAGTGAATTTTGTACTGTACGTAGATAAATAGTAACTTCAGGACGTGACATTTCTTAATTTTAATGATTTGAGAAAATTAAATTTGTTAAGATTAAATATAGCTTTAAAATGTTTTTTACAAAATATATAAATAGTTAAAAAATGTTTTATAAATAACTTCCTGACATTTTCTTCAGCCAGACTACTTGCACCTACTTTAAAATTCATATCTTTATCATTAACAGTTCTTAGTTCTGGTTATGAGATGAATCTAAACAATTTTTTTAATACCCAAAATTGCAGTCATTAGGAATAATCAAAAAGTCAACCTTAAAGATCGGCTGCCAACACAGAGTTAAGTGGGCGCGAGCGTTAGTTATTGAAGTGTTTTAGAAAAACTCATGAATGAATCCCTGACCAAGTGCAGGAGGTGGTGACCACGGTCACGGCACGCAGGACAAGAGTACTATTGTCGCGTCGTAGTGGTAGTAAGAGTACTATATTGGTCAGCGGGGCGGATGTTCATTCTTTGCCATTCGACTGCTCGCTCTCTCTCGCCCACTCGCCCCGTTCTTGACAGAAGACTGGAAGCGAGTTTCCTCGGTGTCCTGCACCTGCACTGAATGCACTGTTTGCTCTGATCGCAGAGCTGAAAACTGTGCATTGAGCACCGAAGTAATAGAACCTGATCTGTCATGCAGTGATGAATATACCGAGCCAGCACCGCAGTGGTCATCTATGCATTAGGTTCAAGATGCAACCTAACCTATACTACAGATTGAGAGCAAGCAAAGTAATTTCCTTCCTCTTTTCAATCAGCTTTCATTGCGCCCTCTCATGAATGACGTGGTAGGTAAAGTCAATTTATACATTAGAACAGCGTTACATAAAATTATCGCATGAGTATTGAATTTTTTACGATGTAAATGACACTGTAGACAGGAAATAGTGCGTTAGCTGAATGATGAAGTAGTTAATATCTACGCATGTCTATATTTTAACTGTAACTAGGATTTTAGTCCAATGTAAATTTTCATGATAGGCAGGAGTTTGGAAAATGATTGCTTTATGACAGATTTTTGATTATATTGCTATCTAATTAGCCAATTGGAATGGAACATCATGTAAGTTGATATTATGTTAGGTCAACGGTTTCAATGGTTGAGTGTTCTGAGTGGCACGTTTATTATCTAGAAAGCGATAGCCTGGAGTTATAAATATCAGGGAACCGCTCCAGAGAGAACAGCTACATAAGACAATACTCTTGAATTGAAGACGATAACGCAATTATAATATCTTAACAGTGCATATTATTAAAAAGAGGATTATAAAATGTTTTCTAACTGTGTGGTATTTGTTAAAACCTTTCGATCAAAATAAAGAGTTTCACAAATAAATGCTAATTTTCCACAATATAAAATTCCTTTGATACATAAAAAAATCATGTAGTGTGTTGATGATTTAAAGTAAATTTAGACATATTAGTATGCACATGGGGGCAATTTGTCAGGCCAAAATATTATTTTTGAAAATGTTGAATTTATTGTTAATTAAATAAATTTACCCTTTTCCTAAAAATATCACAGCTAACAGCTAAGCATTCACAAAACAAATATTTAATTTGTGTATGTTGATAACTTCTTCTTTAGTTATTATTTATTTTATGAATATCCTGCACAAATAATTACTCAATAGAAAAAATGAGGTGTTATTAATCTATAGTGTACAATTTTGTATACAAGTTTTGTGCGCAATACGAAACAAAGATATTAGTGTTATTACCACTCTCTGGCTAGTGCCTAACCAAACTCTATAGAGTGACACAGACCATCATGAAACTCGGTGATCCTCAAATAGATATGAAGCTTCATGCACAATTTCAAGTCAATAGCACATTTAGTTATCGGAATGTCGTTTGGAAAGACAGACAGAGAATCATAAATTACGTTTTTTCAGCCCCTCGAGTTACAGGCTTAACTAATTTTGAACCAATAGCACTAACACTATTCATTAATTTAATAAATTCCTAAGGTTTTAAATTTGTTTGAACTAAATTTTTGAATTGTACATAAACAATGTTACATTAAATAAAATCTATCACTAAATCTAAAGCAGAAATGTGTGTCTTTCCGTTTGTATCTCGGGGAGATTTATAGAACGGTAAATTAAAAATGTGGGAGGTTTATACAATCATATTTAGTATTATTGCCAGATTTAGGAACTACATTGGCTTTTTGTATCAATAAAAAAGGTCATGGATGTATTTAAATATAAAACTATAGACTTTAATAGATGATTCTACGAGTTTTTCACTCCGGAAGCAAACCGACATGAACCTCTGGAAATTCGTCTGAGTCGTCCCGAATCTGCTTTGCCGGCCGAGTCTCGGTAAACAATATAATAAATATTTCATATTACTCTATATTTAATTCTTATAAAACATTTATCAAAGGTTTTAAATTCAATCCCATCCTTCCCCATCAAAAAAAATACCATACTTTGCTGCTTTTTTATTAAGGACATTTTAATAAATCATTATTACCAGTTTTCCTTAAACAAATTTCTCAATAAATATTATACATCTCGTCACTTTACAGGAAAAGTTAAATTTTTCCTTTGGCGCCCAGTGCAGGACATTGTCAATATTAGCACTATAAACAAAACATTTACTGTATTCTAGATTTAATGGAACTTTACAGTATAAAACATGTAAACAATAAAAACTCAAACCACAAAATTCCTTTATATGTAGCTAGATCGGGGTTTGACTTGGGATAATCACATCGACCACGCTTGTGCAGAAATTGCATCAGAAATTTTTGCTCTTCGCAACTTGGCACAGTATTGCTCCATCGGAGTCTTGAAAACGGCATATTTTTGCATAATTTATCCTCATCTAGGGTATGGAATTAAACTCTGGGTAGCTGTGCAAAACACAAGTTGGAACGGGTCTTCATTCTCCAAAAAAGAACTGTGAGAATGATTTTTGGTTTGAGAGCCAGAGAGTCATGCAGAGATGCTTTTAGGGAAGTCGGGTTACTGACTCTGCCCTGTTTCTATTCTCAATGTGATCCTTTACTCCAGATCAATGTGCGCTTTGTTGGAAGGGGGGGTTTCACCATCATGGCAGTAGAGGTAACTTGATAACTTTCGAGTCCAACAACACAGAAGAAATGCTTTCAGAAATTTGCCTTCTCAAGTTGGTGTGTCGGACTAATAACAGTCTCCCTGAAGGTATTAAACAACTAAATTTAAAGATCAGTTCAAAACTATTTTGGTGCCAGAGGCATTTTACTCTGTTGCCGAGTTTATGATGAATCGCTGGACAATTTAGAGCACAAAAATTCACAAAATCGTTTTGTCACACCTGTAAACGTTAATAAAATAATAATAATAATCTCTTTATTGCATTATTTTAACAATTTTTACATCGTATCGCAATAGCCAATAGTTAAAGTAAATTTACACGATTTTATCTACACATTAACGCAACCTCATATTCACAATTCACACAATCATTCAAGACACAATCGCATTGACCTCAGATCCAGCACTCTCAAATATCCCAGTGGCTTATCATGAATTCATCAACAGAGCAGAAAGCCTTGGACACCAAAAGGAGATTGAGACGCGTTTTAAATCGATTTTGATTATTAGAAATTTTTATTTCTTCAGAGAGCCTGTTGATTAATCTGACACCAACTTCTTGCGGTAGATGTTGCGCTAATGTCAATCTGCGTTGATGAGTTCGAAAGTTATCCCTGCCTCTAGTGTCATATTGATGACCGTTCCTGCCACGAATCAAGATGCACCTTGATCTGCAGTACATGACAGGGCAAAGCCAGCAATCTCAACTCTCTGAAATATTCCCTACACGACTCGCTGTAATTCAAATTTTCAATGATTCTGACAGCTTTTTTTCTGAAGTCTAAAGACGCGTTCCATTTTGTTTTTTGCAAAACTTCCCCAAAGTCTTATTCCATACGCAAAATGAAGATGGATTAGGCCATAGTAGACCATTCTTAAAACTTCTGGGGGGGAAAATTTGGCTAGATTGCGCCGAGCATAAATAGTTGCCCCTCGGTTCGGGGCGGCATAGGACGATTCAGAAGCCTGGTTCCTGGAAGGACTGCAATTGTTTAAGTTTATCTTCTGTGTGAACAGAGCCCTTTCATAGTCCCGGAGTTTAATATGAAAGTGAGGTCATTAGATACCGTCAATATCTTTATAGTTATAACAAGAGAATAGCTACTGAGTGGTTGGTAGGTGTTCACATTATGTTCGACTGATTTCGGTTTATTGAAAAAACTTATCTGGCAATTCTTTCACTGTTCTTTATTTTAGAGGAATTAGTGATTTTAGTCCATCCTGCACAGTTTGTGTGAATTGCCAAACTAGGAAGGATGCGTTAGATTTAAAAAAAAGATTGCATTTACGTGCTAAGAAAATAATTCTGTTTTATCAAGATCCATTTTTGCACATATTTAATGTAATCGAGATTTGTAGTAGTATTTGGATAATATATAACTAAAAAATGTAGTTATCTCAAATAAATATTTTCCCCGTGAAAACGATTGTTTTCAACACTAAATATTAAACTTTGAATAAATCACTATTTACAAATAGTTTAAAAGATTTTACCAATGTGTGAATTCCTATATTTTAAAAATTATTAGAATAAAAGTACCAACTATGCCTACCCTCAAATAGCAATGAATTTTCTACAATTTGCGAGCGGATGTGACAATCAATAAAACAAGTGAAATTTGAGTCAAACAGCAAGAAGAAGTAAATCAATTCTTGATTTGCTCATCATTTTTAATTCTTCATGCTCAGTTCATGATTCTTAAACCTTTTATCACCGGGTAAAAAATATACATGATTATTAAGCATACATTCAGTATAACTACGTACCTGACTGAGCAAGTACAAAAAAAAACAAGGGGATCACCATACGTAATTACTGCAGCTGCCGTCTTATTGTCGTCTAGTAGATCCAAAGATCCCAGTCGGCAAGACAAATTTTAAATTGCTCAGTTATCTATCTAGTAGTTGTATACATAAATGATCGGAAGATGCGGCTTTGCTATCATCTGTTCAGTAAAGAATGACCATCAGTGCACTTTGCTATATCAGTTTGGTCGGCCATAAACTTACCGTCATTAAAATTCTGACTACCGCCGCAAATTATATAAACACCATAGTTTTGATATGAAAAGGGGTTTTTTGGTTATAGTTTAGGGGGAATTTATTTTTCATAAGGTTTCAATGTGATATCAATGCAGCAGAGTACGGTAGCCCGACCTAGTTGTAGTGTTAGCGCATTCGTTGCCGGACCTAAAACTTTGAAGTAATAATAGCGCAAAATCAATTCTCCTCTGTGACCGCTGCATCGTTTACTAATACAATCGTTCTTCAGGCAAAATCTGCAAGGCCCCATGGCAAAATCTGACTCAGATGCGTGGCCGGAAGCCAACTAGCATTACTTCTTAAAGCAATGAAGTTATCTAGATGCAAATATAAATTAATGACAAAACTGATGGCTCTTTAATATATTATTTCTAAAAGAGGGATTGATACCCGATGAAAGCGACCTTTGAAGAAAGTAGCCGCGTTAAGTTTGCCAGCTATTTTATTTCAATAAGACAGTAGATATGTTAAAATTAGCCTCCATATGAGATGCATTACAGTCTATTGAACATATTAACGAAAAGAGAAAGGCTTTTTCCAGTTTGGAATGCCTATTCTATTAAATTTGCGTTCTTGAAATACTGATCTGGAACAACCATCATACGATAAACAAACTATAAAGCTAAACGTGGCAGCAGTAGTTTCAAACTGAGGCATCGCCGGGTTGATCTCATTTCGTGGAAATGTAGACTAACAACGTGGCTGATTGTGCATGTACTTTTTATATCAATGGTTTGAATTTTAATGAGAGTGCGTTTGTGGTTATTTCAACCAAAATTACAAAGCGCTGATGGTCAGTTTACAACAGGCCGACGACGAAACCGGCCCTTCTGAACCGGGCGGTGTGGCTCGCCTGGGTTGACCATTGTGAGTCCTATTTTAAATCGATACTCCGAGCGCCGAGGGGAATACCTGCCCGGACTAACGTGAGTTGCAAAGAGTCCCAAGTATCAGGAAGTCCTTATAGAGAGAAAGACACACTAAGGTAACTATTTTTGAATTAAGGGCAAATCTGCAATTTCAAATATCACAGCAGGACAGGTTATAAAGTATAATTAAATTACATTCTAACTAATATAGGTTAAACTTTCTCCGATATACTATTAATACGAAGGCATTATAAAGGATATATTTACTGTAAATACAACTGCACAAACTTTTAGACAAATAATCAGTAATTGCATGTGTTTCCGCCGCCTTGTATGTGAGTGGTTGACCTCCATTGTCTAAATTTAGGGTCCACACACAAAGTGTGACACAAAAATATTATAGCGATAGGGAAATAATTACCATAAAAGTTAATGCTGGTATACCAATATAAAGGGACAAAAAATGTATTTAGTTTGTTGACAATTTTAATTTCAATATTCTAATTATGCCACAGACTCTAATGTCATATTAGATACTCTTTGTATTTACAGTTTTAGACAAACTATTAGTCTTCAAACTGAGATCTGACAATAAGATATATCTGAGATGATAGTGTATTTCCTCCCCAGGCACGGAATATACAACATTTTCATAAATCTGTTTCGTAGCAAATTAGCATTTTATTTTTCAGTTTCTTAGAACGTTGATACGCTGAAAAAGTAAAGGTGATAGTTTTTAATAAGAAAACTAACGAAAAACAATGCATAATAAAAATTGGAGTAGAGTGTTCTCGATATATTGCTGTTAGATCGTTAGAGAAATCGTTAAATTGTTAATATGTCTTCGAAACTATTAAAGACTATTTAAACAAAGCTCACTTATCACTTTGTAAGAAGCTAATTTTGTTTAATAATTGTTTTAATTAATAGACAAAAAAAACTTCAAGATACTTTATATCTTACAATTCAATGGCCCAATAGAACTAATAGTTATTCACAGTTAAAATAAGTTTTAACTAACATAGAGTAGATTTTGACAGGTGGGAACCCTTTTGAGTGCAACTTGGAAAATTGTTACTAATCTTCGTGATATAAACGTGAGATGTAAGAATTTAAAACTCAACAAATTTATCTCGCACGATCTAAAAGAAATTTCTACAGTAAAACTATAATACTAACTTTATGTACTGCTCGGCTACATATAATTCGAATTACCTTTATTCCAGTAAACATTTCATTTCATTTCATTTATTTGTTTTCCAAACAATACATACATACATTTGACTTACAGAAATTGCAAAAAAGATAAATGTACTGGAATAATTCCTGCAGAGACTCCACGTCGTTGTTCTTAACTCCAGTAATTTCCAGTTTTCTAATGAGATTTCTTCTATTAACGGAATCAAAAACATTATCTTGGTCTAGGAATGTCACTATAACGCGTTTTTTTATGTATATGAAATTAACTTAGTAACATCAAATAAAGCATTGGATGTACTTTTTCTTCTCTAAAACCATAATTTTCGTTAGCTACAATGTGAAATAGCTTTAGGTAACTCGGTAACTGAATTCTTACACATTTGTCGAGAATCTTATCTATTTATGTCAAAAGTGACATTAGTTTAAAGTTACTGTGTTGGGATTTTAGACCAGACTTATAGATAAACTGGTCAGTCTTATAGGATTCAATCTAGATCTGTTAACTGTTATATTACAATACGAGTATATTTAGTTAATTTTATTTCTACAAAATCGAATTGTTTGAATCCAGCTTTCTTCTTGTCTTCTTCTAGTCAAACAGCATGTATTTGTCTATTCCTTAACTCGACTTTTTTTTACTATCCTCAAACATGTAAGGTGTTTTCTCAACTGATTTTAAAATTAGCAAGGCCTTTCAAATTCTAAAAAAATAAATTTTAACCTTGATATCTCGATAACATAAGATTTTTTTAATATTGAGAACATAGTACATTTCTGAATAACGTAAAATCTACTGTACGTTACTGGACTAGAATACATTACTCAAGTCCATTACCATAAAACACTATTTTATTAAAAACAATAATACATTAAATTTTGTTCATCCCAAATCCTAATCCTCATAATGCCTCGACAATTTTTTGCCTTTCTTTATTTGTTCGAAAAGCAGTTACCGCCGTTGAGTGAAATGAGCATAATATTTCTCTCTGTTCTGTTTAATTACGGTTTTGACGTTACCGACCATGATACTCTCAGGGGGACTTACGGTAGTATATTTCAGTCTATAGGCTGATATATGTTTTTCTAAAAATTAAATACTTGAATATTTTTCGTGATATAGCATCTCAATTCTCTGTTATTAATTAATTTATTATTGCAGTTATATTGCTTTCCACAACTAACACATGTTTGAAAGTCCAGAACAAAGCTTCATAAATAGAAACTAGAATTATATAAAAATGAAAATATTGAACTTACAAATTTATAAACATTTAATTGTTTACTTAAGTCCTACATTATTTATGCCTCAAAAATCAAAAGTTATCTGATCGGAAAGACATTTTACTGTTTGCATAAAGTTCTCGAGTTCATTTTGATACCATTAAGAGTTTCACATTTACTTTATGGTAATATTTTGTTAATATTATTCTATTACTTATATATTGTTTGTGGAATTTGATGTAAATAAAATATGTTCTTTTATTTAAATAAAAACTTAAATAAATAAAAATATACGAACTTTAAGTCAGATATTATGATAACAATAATATTATGATTAACATGATATTTCTTTACCTTGTTTGTGGAATAATGGTTTTTGTAAATATTTGATTAAAAGATGGTATAAAATAAATTACATGAGTTATTACGTAACTTTTTGTGTGTTTTAAGTCACTACCAAAGGGTTGAAGTTCATTATTTGATTTTTAAATGTTGGTCAACTATAAAAACACCTTTTGATAAGCGACAGTGTCTTATTATATTTGTCAACCCCTAGAGGTAGCAGACGGACTTATCATTCCGAGAAAAATTATAAAGCACAAGTCCTGCGTTTTACTATGTCAGCTGTTATAGTTAAAATATCGAAACAAATAAAAAACAAAACTGAACTACGAGTTTGATTCATTGTTTGACAACGAGTATAAATTCTGTTTAACGTAAGTTAAAATATAAGCCTAATTTGAATGTTTGTATCAATAAGGGGAGGGGGGTTACCCCAAAAGCCTCCTGGATACTCCTTTGGATACGAATGGTCATATAGTCATATAGGAAAGTTGTACGTTTCGCTTAACATATATTTTATCTAAAACAAATTATGTTGACTGAGAAATGCAATACATCACTTTCGTTAACATAAGTAAGTATTAAATAAAACGTAATGGCGTTTTATGTGCTGTGCATGTAGTGAGGATGTTTTTATATCTTAAATAGATATATTTATTGTAACGCCCATGTGTTGTTTGTTTTCTACAGTCTACTCATTCAACACTCCGTAAATTATTTATACAAAACATTGTTTGCATAAATTTAAAGATCAAATGAGTATATGGCCATTTCACAAACCTTCCATGAACACAAATCTCCCCGTAAGGGAATCGTTCATAGGAAATAACTGCGACTTTGGGTTTATTTAATATGGTTACTGCACCGTAATGCCTCTCACCCATAACAAAACACATCCGCTGGTCTAGTGAAAAATACAGCGGACATACATTGGAATGACCATTTTGGAAATCCCCATTGCTTCATTATTATCAACTTCTGTAAACTGCGGTTCATTGATGTAGAACTGCTAATTTGCTCAAATCATCCTACAGCCGTCTTTCTAAGAAAGTAATTATAAAAGTCCTTTGAACAAATTTTGACCGTGAACGTGTTACCCCTACGATACCCTTAAATCTTTTACGGATATTGGTTTTATTAAGTACTTGATTCTTGAGTGCTATTATTGTGTTTGTTTCGTCCTTTAACTATATAAATGCGTTTGAACAAAACAATCTAAAATTAAAATATATTGAAATATTTGTATAGAAATTGGATAAACTAAACTTTAATTTCATATAACTTCATTTCCCTTAATTTATTGAATGCACAAAAATACACATTATACTTATAAGGAGCATAACGCTAAATTATATCGAAATATTTCATCTCCAAGTTTGCATTGTTTGGTAATAAATCCACCTGTCATTAAAATATATTTAGGGGTTAAAATAAAAAAGTTTAACATACAAATATATTATGTCTGAAAAATGCTTGGTTTAGGAAAATTTGTTTTCTAAATTATCTTTGTTCTCCTAAATACTAATAATATCCTACTATGGCCATTATAGTGATTTATCCTCATTTAAACTAGGAAGTTCAGATATGGAGGAAATATTTGATCTGAACATAATTTCATTCTCACGGTACTATAAAGCAATACGGATATTTTTTTCACAAAATATTATAGGTCTTCTTGCAAACCACTGTTTAGATAAAGCAGTATTTGTAACTAAATCCTATGATTTGTTTTATTAGCCCATAGGAACCTTAGTTTTTTTATAGTTGTGGCAGCGAACATTTCCTTTTGCCAATGGCACAGTGTAACGGTTCGGGATCAAGCAACGCCGAGCGTGGCAGCTGCTTGGATGGGTAACCGCCGTTTTAAAATTGGTCATAGCAAAAATTTAAAAATATGATTGTGCTCTTATACCATTATTCAATAGTTAAAAACCGTAAAAAAAACAAGCAATATAATTCTTTGGGTAAATTTTGGATTGCCACTGATAGAAATGTAAACAGTCAATACGTTAAAACTTAGTAGTTTCAGAGGCGTAAAGAATAAACATATACAAAAACGGCCAGTAAGAAGATATATTTTATATGTTATCATTCAATCACATTCATTAATCTAGATAAATTAAATGAATATTTACTGTTAATAATGAACGTACTTGGAAAGTCCGCCCAAAATCATATCTTTATCCTTTATAAAACGGGATTACTTTTCCAAGTTTGAAAGTGATTGGGAAAATGCCCTCATTCTGATTTATTATATGAAGCAAGGGAAAAATTAAATAGGCCAAATAAATTTGAAGGAATTAAGATAGAATGTTATCACTGCCGGGAGCCGAGCCGCCCTTCATATCCGTGAATACGTGCTGGAGTTCGGGGCCCGTTATAGATTCTACCCGGAAGTAAGCGTCCACCAGGTACTCAGTATCTTTTCGTGACGACCCAGGTTACAGGAAAAACTGGGCTAGGCGGTCCCTGACGTTCGCGTAATATTTCTGGAATAAATCTGCTTCATCTTTTACATCGTAGAGTTTTAAACCTTTCGTTGACCCTTGATTGAAATGATCAATTAATTGGAATCCTTTCTTTATCTTTGTTTATATCCATGGTTTTTGAAATATTTTCCCACATATTTCAATTTTTCGAGTACCTAATTGATTTTATTACAGTAATTACCTAAATTTTTGAGGAACTAATTTTTTTGTTAAAAACGTCAGGACCATTTGATATTGGGTTTTCAACGCAGTGTCGAAAGGTTGTCTTTACAAACGGTAGCTCATCTAATTTTCTGGTCTAGATTGATCTGAGAAACCGGTAATTATCCAAGGTATTTCATATGGTTAATAAACTGCCTATTTATCATCAGAAATAAAATTTTTAACATGTACATATTATGATAAAAGGTTGTAACATATATAAGAAATACATGTATGAATATAACAATAAGTGTATAGAATAAGGAAACTGAAATAAAATAAGTTTTCAGGTATATATTTAGTAATTCCGCACTCAAATTGTTGCGAATAGAGTGAATGTTAGAAATTAAAAATCAGACGATCAGCATACCTGATTTAATGTACCTGAACTCGTTTTATATACATGAAGAATGAAAAGTGAAATAACAAACTTTGAAAAAATAATTTTTTAAAGCAAAACTAACTTTTTAGGCTCTATAAAATGAAACATTAGTGTCTTCGAATCTGTACGTATTAATATCCTACTGATAATCAAAGTATACTGTCAAGAAAGTACACACGAGCGTGGCACTGGCATAGACGAAATTTTGCAAGGTTTTACGTCACAGTTTTTATTAGAATTAGTCACTGAAGAACGCTTTTAACCCTTTCAGGGCCAGGACCAAATATGAGATGTTGCAAAATTTTTTCACATATCATATCCCCTTGTGACTAGTCAAAAGTGCCAGGCTAAAATTGGTGATTTTGCAGTCTCTTAGATTAAAATTTATAACTTTTCATAAAAATTTGAGAATGACCTAAAAGTGGCACCAAATTACTCGTATAGATATATACTATCAACAAAAAAATATATAGATGTAGTTTTAAGTAATTTTAAATTTTAAAAAAATAATGTTTTAATAGATTACATAAACTTTTTTTATTTTTCTTATTTTTTCGTAAATAACTAAAAAAGGAAAAATAATTTTACCGTGGGAAGCTATTTTATTATGTATTTTGTGTTATTTCTCTCATAAATAAATTTTTTATGACACATTTTGTATAAATACGCATAATTGTACTTCGCAACAAGTGATAAAGCAACTGACTCTTACACTGCATGAAACTTAAAATAAATATTCACATTATGGATGTACCGGTAAACAGATGATTGTAGGATCCATAAACAGTTTCAATACAGTTAAAAACACTATTTACCAAGAAATATTTACACAATTTTATTTGAAATTTATTTACACTTTTTCTATTTACAAATATGCTACTTACAATGTCACTCATTTGTCAGTAATTGTAACTACTACAACAAAATAGCTAAGCACGTAACTACTAACACTACTAATATTTACAACCACAAAATAAAATAATAAAGGAGAATCCAGCATACAATAGTACGATTACACTAAAGCATAAAGAATTAACAACAATAGATCAAGTCAGCTGATAATGTCACGTGACAAAATTACGAAATAAAAATGCATAGACCTCCAAAATAAAAATAATATTCATTATTATTATCTACAAATATACCAGGGAATAAAAAAACATAAAACTTTAATCATTTGACGTCGTATTTATTTAAGAAAACGACGAATATGAAGGCGGCAATATATTGCCGCCTGGCGCTTTACGGGTTGGCCCGGAAAGGGTTAAGCTACCGATAAATAACGCCTTACAGTGAGTTGGATAGTTTATTTATCTGTAAGTTTTAGCCCTTAACATAGTCGCAAAAATAGCAAGGTTAGACTTTCAATAAAACTGTGCAACTCCATTTTTGACACAACCACAGAGCGACGAGCCGTATGAACAAGAAGTAACTAACCACATCTTGTCTACCTGCGTGGCAGCAACAGTAGGGGTCACGGCACAGCATCTCAGTACACATTGGTTCGATTCCCACGACAGAAGCACCTTTTTGCTGTAGAGAAACTGTTTTTTATTGTTAATATAATAAGTTTTATTTCTTATAAATTTATTACTTAGATTCTTTTAATAATCGTGACTTTTCATTTTATCTATTTATTTATTTATTCATTAATTTATTATTGACAAAAATATGCAATTTACAATAGAAAAAAACAAAAACCGGGAAACCCTGTATTCTGGCGATGTCTCGGAAAAAATTTGCAGCGCATCGATTAAAACTGATCCAAATATAACGGCACTGACTGTTTGCAATAAAAAAACAGCGGCGAACACCCAGTCACCATGCGTTCGCTTTTGTCACCGCTGTCCAGGACTCGGTCTGCGACCGACGCTGCTTCACCTACTCCGCCTGCATCTGACTCGCCGCCTGCCTGCTCCACGCCTGGCCCCGGACCCTGCGCTGAGCGCCACTCCATCCAGATCCTCCACATCGATCAGTTCACCGGCGGGCGAGACTACTGCGTTCCACGCGTCTACGGGAGAGAAACCGACCCCTGCCGCTGCAACAAAACCTGACCTGCTCGCTACTACAAACTCACTCGAAGTGCCTACGCCTCTCGCCTCGTCGGAAGCCTCTGATGCTGACGAACTTGCGTCAAAAAAACTGCAGATTAAAGGAGCAGATAAGGCAGCTCAATGTCGATCTGATGAGGGTTGTCAATCATTCCATTGAATCGGACACA
This sequence comes from Homalodisca vitripennis, assembly GCF_021130785.1. NCBI lineage: Eukaryota > Metazoa > Arthropoda > Insecta > Hemiptera > Cicadellidae > Homalodisca > Homalodisca vitripennis. Next base: position 42,627,496 of record NC_060209.1, on the reverse strand, counting down.
AGGCTTCTTCGTCATACAAATGGCATTTTTGTTGCGAGATCTTCGCTGTCCGGAGTAATCAGCGGGAGCTTCTGTAAGAGACTGCGCTGTGCAGTGCGAGCCACCGGTGACCACCTGCTGTCAGGTCTCACAGTGCTCCGAGACTCGCGAACTCGTCACCAATCTGAGGACAACTATTCAGGTACTCGAGGCAGAGATTGAATGTCTACGGGCCGAGAGGGAGGTCCAGGTGTGTTTCCTGTGGCTACTCTCAGGCGACGGGTGATTGGATTGTCTGTTAAAATAAAAAATATGTTCCTATTACGACCAGCAATAGATTTGAACCTCTAGAAAATACAAACGAAAAACCACCCATTCTCAAAACCATCGCAACCACTAATGCAGCTCAACTAAAATATCCCCGTACAATAACCTGAAACAATAGTAAACCATCCGGCCAACACCCTCCTCCAAAGTCTTCTCCTGATAGAAGGCCAAAATTGAAAGGCAAAATTAAAAGAGAGTTGCTTTCCTTCAGGAATGTTGTGATTGAGGGTGACAGTAATACCCGTTTCCTGGCCCGCATTGTGCAGCGCCGCGTCTCATCGGCTGCCAAAGTGACTGGCATATGTAAGCCTGGGGCCAAACTCCTGAATGTAACGTCCAGCGGCCCCTCGCCTCCCTCTAGCTGCTTCATCCTGCTCGCCAGAACCAACGACATCGCTGCCGGTGAGTCACACAACATCTATAATCGCCTGGAAGAAAGAGTCACCGTTCGACTGAGTTCGGCCGATGTCATCTTGGCAATGATCCCTTATCTTCACGATCTGCTCGTTAGCTATCCTGTGAACCAACGGACCATTCTCGCCAACTACTACATAGAGGAGCTATGCGTGAGACACTCAAACCTCAAGCTCCTCGATATCAATGATATCGGAAGAAACGGTTTCACACGGATGACATGCATCTGCAATTGCCGGCTAAAGAGCTGCTGGTCGAATTGATAGTGGAGGGCTTGGTTTCTGCTGTCGGACCGCCTGCTGGGCACAAACCTGAGTTGTCTCTAACACTGCCTAGTGCCCGCTGCCTCACCTGCTGCTGCTGATACCTGTGAGTCGCTCTCCAGTCCTGCCCAGAACCGTCTCATGCAGCATAACACTTCATCAAAGCTACTTCGCCTATAAAACCTGACGAAAACAATATTACGCTTTCCTGTCAAAAAAAAACGAAGACCCTATGACGAATGTAAAACGAGAGAGGGGTATCAGATCCCGTTATTTATTCAGAACACGTTTTCAGAAACCACTCAAAATTTTCATAAAATTTCGAAATTCAAAATTATTCACCTAAATGCTTAATCCGCTACCAATAAGTTAGAAGAGTTGGACCTCATGTGCGATGAGCGAAAACCTGATATTATTGTAATATCGGAACACTGTTTTACAACCGATCAGCATTTTAAAAAATTCAAAATTATGAATTGGCACATATTTTCCTTCGTTCCAATTTTAAGGGAGGTGGTGTGGCAATCTTTGTAAAAATCCCCTTGAAATTTGAAAAAAAATTAAGTAATTCATACTCTAGAATTTGATTTTGAGGCTGCTGGTAATAATATAAATTTAAATTCATCCGAAAAAGTTAATATTGTTGAAATATACCGTCCAAACAACAACCGAAGTTTTATTTCATCCTTTTTTGGAAAACCAGAGAGCCTGCTAACCAATATTTGTTTTCAAACAATCAACTATTTCTTTTAATTGGCGATTTAAATATAAACGCACTGGACCACCCCGACCCCCACACTCGGCGGCTGCGTGATATTCTTCAAGCTTTTGGTCTAAATTGGTCAGTGAACTCTCCTACACGAGTATGTGCCACGACGAGTACAACCATCGACAACGTTGTCAACAACATCCCGAAAGTTGACGTTGTCGTGTTCAATCCTTCCATCTCTGATCACTTCGCTCAGGAGATTGATTAATGGACTTGATCCGGTGACTAGGCTTGCAGAGAATACGGTCCAAAGAGCTCTAAACCCTCAAAATATTAACGAGTTAATTTATCACCTTAAGCGAGAAAGTTGGAAATTTTTAAATAACATTCAGTGTCCAAATAAAGTTTACACTGCTTTTAATGAACGCTTTCTCTATTATTTAAATATTTCATGTCCTTACAGAAAATTTGAAGTACGCAGTAAGTGACATAAGAATACTTGGGTTACACAAGGTATTCTCACATCTCGTGAAAAACTCAAATTTTATCACTCAATTTTTATTAATACAAACAACTAAAATTTTCAAAGATTTTTCAAAAATTATAGAAGAATATATAAGAAAGCTATAAAAGCTGCTAAAGCATATGAATTAAACAAACTATTAAAGAATACCGAGAACTTTTAAAAAACAGCATGGAAAATTAATCCGTAAAACGAGAACATCCAATACAAAAATCAAAACAGAAATCTTGTAACAACAGTGGTATGTCCATGTGGCTAGTCAAAAAATGCTCCAAGCGTATCTTGAGTCCACTAAAAAAGTGGTAAACTCCTCATTTCTATCTGGAGTTTACCTGGATGATTTGAAAACAGCAAAAATTGCCCCGACTTTTAAGAAAGAAGATTCTCATCAAACCAAAAATTACCGCCCAATCGCAATCTTGCCAATTTTCAGCAAAATCTTTGAAAATGCATTTTTTAATGAACTACAAAGTTTTCTGGAAAGATTTGACATACTGTGTCCTGAAAAATTCGGCTTCCATAAAAACAAATCAACAATTGATGCGGTTTCAAGTCTTGTGGATATTGTTGTCGATGGTTTTGAGAGACGGGATAAGGTGCTCAGCATATTTCTCGATCTTTCTAAGGCTTTTGAAACTGATGCATCAGTTAGCGACATGAAGAATACGGGGTCTACCACACAGGTGGATCTCGTCCTACATAAGGATAGAGACCAGTGCGTGCAGATCTCAAATGCCATGTCAGGAAAATTGAAACTGGGCCAGTGCTTTTTACTATTTACGTTAATAATTTAAACTCATCAGTCCAGAATGGAAAGGTGATTCAATATGCTGACGATACGACTCTCTGCGTTACTGCAAATTCTTTGCAGAAGCTTGAAATTAATTTATTTGTCACAGTGAATTCATGCATCCAATTTTTTTCGGAAATCAATTTGAAAACAAACAGCTCAAAATCAAACACAATTGACTTTTGTCTGAGACAGCGTGAAGGTAGTGCACGACCTGCTGTCCTGGTAGATGACAAACTCTTAGAGGAATCTGACTCCATCAAATTCCTAGGGATGTACCTAGATCGAGGTCTGACCTGGGACAATCATGTTGAAAGTGTTTGTTTCAGTGTAACTTCAGGTTTTGTATGTTTTGCGGAATCTGGCAAAACACTGTTCTCACGACATTCTGAGAATGGCTTATTTTGCCCTTGTTTATCCCGCATCTTGCATATGGAGTAAGACTCTGGGGTAGCTGTGCAAACAACAAACTGTGTACGAATCATTTCAAAATTAAAGAGAAGAGAGTCGTGCAGGGATGCCTTCAGGGAGCTTGGTTTACTGACCTTGCCCTGCCTCTACATCTTCGAGGTGGCTGTGTTCTGTAAATCAAAGAGCACATTGGCTCAGGGAAGGAACATTCACCAGTATGAGACAAGAGGCAGGGACAACTATAGCAGTCAACCACATCGAAACGGTGGCGTCTCATAATTTGCCATCGCAGGCTGGTGTTAGGTTGATTAATAGGCTCTCTGAGGATCTTAAAACATTGGCAGTACCAAAAAATTTAAATCTCGTCTTCAATGCCTATTGGTGTACAGGTGCTTTTGACACGGTATGTGAGTTCATGTAAAGCCGCCCGTAAATAGACAATTAAAATGGAAACACGTTTTAACAGGATCCGATTAGCCATTGCATGTTTGTCTGGATGAGGAACTTTTTGTATGTATAATTGTGTGTGAATGAGTAGATAGGCTAATACATTGGCTAATACAGACTGCTTCTATACAACATTGTATGCGCTGTTAAAAGGCAATAAAGACTGATTTGATTTGATTTGAAAAAGCACTTTATTCAATGTTCGACAGTATGCCCTGTACAGAAACCCGGCAAATCTTGGTCCGAGAATGGTGGGGGATTTCCCCTCATTCGAGTATTTAGTTCGTTATACTCACGCTAGGCGAGCTACTGTACAATCAAATGAACTTTACAGGCAAGCAGCACTTCTTGCTCCAGGATGTTACACGCTCTATATAGAGCCTCGTAACTTGCGGGTCCGGACCAACACGTTCAAGGCCCGGACCAGCATGAGGCGCGAATGACCAACAAGGTACGCACGATTTACGCTCCTGGACCAGCAAGTGCTGAGGTTCCAAATATATATATATATATATATATATGTACGTGTGTGTGATTTTTGTTTAGAGTATAAATACCATATTTTCATTTAACTTTTTCCTGAATTTCGAAGAACCCTCTCATGGAAATGATTTTTTACAGACTCCTTAAATCGTGAAATTGAATTAAAAATATGGGTTTGAGGTAACTTTATTTTGATACAATTCCGAATTTATAAAAGTTTTATTCAATTTGGTAAACAGCTTCGTGTAGAATTTCAAGTATATACTTAATATCGTTAGGCTACACGTGTCTACAAAATAACTAATATATTATTCATGTTAAGTGAGTATGATAGAATGAGATTTTTTTGCAATAATATACGGTTATGAATGCCAGAAGAGATAATATTAAAAGTTTTCAAGTTCATCTTTTGTATTTTAATTTTTTTCTAATTATTTATTTAATTTCATTAATGCATTTGTTTATGTATAAATTAATAAAAATAGTAATCAATAGAATTCAGAAATAAAGTGATACATTTCTGATACATAAAGTGAGACACTAACGAGATACTCAATCTAATATGGAGAATATGTTAAATAGTATTAGATGTACGATGGTCAGCCACTGTTCGTTGTTGGGGTAAGGCTAAAACCGAAGTATCTGGAGAACATACTAATTCATGAATATTCCAATTATAGTAACTTGACTTGTACATGTTCATTACATTTTGCAAATAATTAGTTTAGGTACATCACAAGAGAAAAAGAATGTATAGTTTCTAATTCAATATTAGCAGCTAATTTCATTGAATTCCAAAGAATAATATATACGCATACAGTAAAATTTAAGGTTAATCAGAATGAAAACGATGAAAGACTATAATAGAGGACAGGGAGAGTGGTTTGGCAGCACTCCAAGGCAGTAGTTTATTATTTACTATGTCCATCGAACCAGTAAACAAGACCTTTTCATGTTTCAAGCACACAGAAATAAGAAATTTATCAGTTTTCTAGGAGATATTATGTATTTACTAAAATGACAGACTTATTATTATTGTGTTTTACTACTTAAATTTAACTGTATGAATGTACTGGTTTATGGCGTGCCTCTACATATATTGTCATATTCCATTTTCCATGTATAGGTTAAATTTCACAAGTGCCGTAAAATATTCTTGTACGTTTCGTAAATTAACAACTTTCACAATACAGAACCCCAGCCTCCAATCGAATACACACTCTGTGACCCCCCATAGAGACCTTGGTCTACAGTTGATGAAGTCATTGAATACACCAAGATATTAGATATTATGCCTTATTTCTAAATTGTATACAGCCCCATTCTATCAAAATCTATTGTCAGTGGGACACGAAACAGGTTCTAGTTATTAGGCTGTTCTGCCAAACTCTTTGGGCACTCCACTTGCCTTTTTCCCGCAAGATAGCTTCAAATCACGGTCCTTAGTCTCGCAATTTAACTTTCGTTCATTCCTAACCTCTTGAGGACATCAGCATACGTCTAGCCACTAGCAATATACAGGTTGTCCCAAAATTACAGGACCAAACTTCACCAAATTTTTCAGGAGGTCAAACTGAACGAAAGATGTTATATAATGTATAGTACTATCTTGCTTCGTTTACCTTAGATCGGCCATTTTGTTTTTTACATACAATTAATTTTATTTTAGATTCGGATTTACCGATTTTATTAAGACTTGGCATTAATATTATAAACATGGACATAAGTTGTAAAAAAAATATTTTTTAAAATCTTATGTGTATTTTCAAAATGGCAGCCATTAAAAATATTAAAACCTAAATAACTTGAACACCAACCGTTTTTTAGTTCATTTACACGTATATAGATTTAGATGAATGGCAAAAATTTTTCAGTAATAAATAAATTCTACGCAATCCATAGCAATAGTCTTTCCCGTTCAGTAGTTAGATTGTTTTTTGGACCATAAATTTCAGATTTGTGAATGATTTTAAATTTGAACCTCTGCCATAATGAAACGAAATGATATAATGAGCTATGGATCGAATGTATTTAAGATATTCCCAAGACACATTTTTCAGCACTCGTGTCACCAGTGACCTTAAAATTGTTATATGTACTTATAACCGATGTCTGTAAAATCCTGAGAGACATTAAGAATTTATATGAAGTTTTATAAGAAATCTAGAACATTTTATATTTATTATACAGGATAACGGAATAATGAAAGTTGTACCGTTTCAATGGCCGCCACATTGAAAGGAATTTGCCTACCAAATTATATAACGAACTTAATTGATGTATTAGTAAAATATTTTTTTTAAGTTTTAACTTAACGGAATAATGAATGTTGTACCGTTTAAACGAACTTAATTTATGTATTTAAAAAAAAATTTTTTAACTTTCAACTTTTTCGAGTGTATTTGATACATTTATTATCCGCTGTGTTACTAATTGCTGTCCTACTTCTATTATTGATCCTAACCCATTATATCAGCCAATAACCTCCAAACTCGTGAAAATGGTCTTCTGTAAGACTGAGGGCAATCATATTGCAATGCACTTTACCGTGAGCCGACTTTGTTGATGATATTTGGCTGTGTTATTACCAGATGTAATTATACAAACTAATCCCTTCCTTCACCCAAAAACCTCTAAACGGGATTGAACGGTCCATTCTGTGATGTGATCAATCACATTAACGTCCACTTCAGCGTGAGCCAACTTCGGTAATCATATTTAGGAGTTTTCTCGTACCTGATGTAACTACAGAAACTAATACTTTCCCTCAGCTAATAACCTCCAAACGGGATTGAGTGGTCCATTCTGTGACTGTAGGCAATCAAATTACAGTCCACTTCACCGTGAGCCGACTTTGCCTATAAGTTGTGGTTATAATTTAAATGAATAATTAAATAAAGCAGAATTATTTTCAACATTAGTACAATTAATTATTACTGGTACTAATAAAATTAATACAACAAAGTAAAAGTACGCCACACAACGTATCACGTAAACTGGGTCTGCTGAGGTTGCATGACAAATTTCAGGTCTATAATCATTTTCACTTGAATAGTCAGCCTACACGTTAAAATTGTATGTTACTTTATTTTACTCTGCTTTTTTAAAATTTATTTATTATGCCATTTTGTCATTGTTTGCTTATCCAAATCCCATTGAGTAACACGTACAGCATCATCGAATTGATTATCTTTGAAAGTTTGATGCAAAATTTCAAGTACATAAGTCAGTTCGTTGTCGAGGTATAATAACGAAAGACATAAATGTATTTACCATTCCTTATAGTGATAGACTTCACTATCGCTCAACCAATAATATTAAATAAACAAAATTGTTAACTTAAACAGCCAAAAGTCTATATTGCTTCCATTATGGCTAAATTAAACAAACGTTCCTTGTTTAAGGACTCGTAAAAGTTAGTAGGATTTAAATGAAATGAAGAGCTCAAAACTGTCTTAAGTCGTCGCTAATTACCCAAGATGGTTCCTGGAGTAAATTAAACCCAAGAGATTGCTTCTTTAATTTCGCAGAGTGCGAAGTGAACGACCAATTATTTCCTCAGTGAAACAGTGTCTATTTCATTCTAAAGAATATTTGAATGTAAAAAGTCTATGTCCGTAACAAAATTTCCTTATATAAACACGTTTTCCTTGTTGAAAACATCATTTAGATCGTAATATCCTTTAATGAAACCTAACTTTGTCTTTTACATTCTAACTGAGATTTAAAATGTACTCAAGTTTTTGGATTAACAAAATGATTCTTTATCTATTTAACAGTTTGTGGTTTAACATTTTCTGACAACACTATGAATTGTAAATCCGTTTAAGCTATCGTTATATATACAAAGACTATTGGAGGAATACAGATCTATTTTTTTAATAAAGTGAAATTAAATATTCTTATGAAATATATAATAATAATTCATTTTATAATATAATGCTATAGTTTTGGTATATATACCTACCATATAACTATTTTTACATTTCCTACACAAGATTTCTGCCAGTTAAAACCGTCCATGAATTTGAATAAAGTTAGTTTCATCTTTTTAACCCCCCTACCCAAGTCCTGTTTCAGTTTAATGAGAAGTCGTACTCACCATATGCCAGAACAAGGATATGTCCCTATGCATCCAGCTCTTCTCGTTGTATTATTTTGAAAAGCCTGTGATATCTTATGGGGTCACTGGGAAACGCCTTATATAGTTAGTTATCTAAAGATTTTCGAAACCAGTGATTGTGATTATACATAACTTATTAACCACATACGAGTATAGCTGTAAGCATGTCAAAAATTCATAATTTCTAACTAAAATCTTAATAATCCTAGTATAGATTATGATAGACTCCCGAGTATCCATGGAATAATGCTTAGTATTTATTGAGAATACATCATATCTCGTCATTCATTCTCTTTTAGTCCAAAGCTTTTCAACGAGAATCCGTCTTGAACTATAATCTGAATTATGGAAAGTAAAGATTTAAGTAAAGTAATACTTTATATCTCTCTCTGACACTTTAAACGTGACCAACGTCTTACAGGTAACTTTCAAACCACCACCATGGCAGAGATAGGAGGGCTGATTGCAAGGACAGGATAGCTCAGCGGTCACCCATCCAAGCAGCAACCAAGCTCGACGCCGTTTGACTTATGTCTCCCGCGATAACCGTACCCGCTAGACTGCGCCATTGACATTGGTATGTAGCTTTTAATATATATCTATACATTGTTAGAACTAATTACATGATGACGGTATGTACTAAATCAGAAAATAATTATCTTGATATGTTCTTATATCATTGCATATTCCTACAGTGTTTTTTTCCAGTAGTAGTCAATGAAATCTTTACCGATATATGAGAGTGTATTTAACATAAAATAAAATTACCTCTGATGAGGTACCTTAGAACACTAAAATACCTTTCCTCTTCCTTTAAACTGGGCCACTCACATGGTGGTTTCTATTCGTGAGTCACTGGAAATATTAATGTTATAAATATCTAGTGCTTAACTAGCCTAAGGTCAACAATTTCCATTGCTATCACTGTAAGGTTACACTTTGTAACAAAAGATTTATACAAGCACTCTTGACATTAAAACTATATCACCGTAAAACCAAACTAGGACTTATTGGATTGGTTTATGGTTTATGGAAGGCAGTTCCATATTTTAACTGTGTATAATATGTAGTATGAATGAATATTATTTGAATTCGAATGGTTAAACAAAAATAAACCTTATTTGTTATGTACTGTGCAATGGCCGTCATCTAAAAACAATTCTTTAAATGCAGATAATGATACTTACTTACTTACTTCGTAGTTCTAATTCCGCAGGAGTTGGCCCAAACTGGGCTTCTGCAGGTCAAACTGCTCTAGGAAAGGGTCAGGGTGGGTTGGGTAAAGTACTCGCACAAGATTCAAAAAGTTCTTCTGCACTGTAGAAACAATTTAAGACCAAAAAGTTCTTTAGCTCACTACAGGATTTTTTTTACAGAATTTAAATCTTTTATACTAGAAGGTAGAACTTTTAGGTAGAAAAATTTTGTTTCCAGAATAATAAGGGTTTTTTTTTCAAAAGAGTAAGCCTATGGTATACAGCAAAATTGTTTCTATGCCTAGTCTTATACGAGTGAACATCATTTTGGTATTCAAGGTTTTGTGTTTTAATATACACTGCACACTCTTAGACATAGAAGCATGGTACTTTTAGGCTATTTAAATGAATAACAACATTTCTACCGTGAGTCAGAGGCGGTAAACCCAGCATAGCTCTGACTGCTCTTTTTTGCAAGGTAAAAATCTGTTTTATATTTGTTGTTTTGCCACCTCAGAGGATGATAGAATAAGATATGTGTGACTCAAGCAGGCAGCGGTATACGCTTTTGACTAGGTCTAAGTTATTGAGTCCAGAGAGACACCTAAGAACAAAGGTGCCCTGGGATAATTAATTTTCCAGAGACTTTTTCCAACTGCCCGCCCCAGTCCATACCATCGTCCAAAACCACTCCTAGCAGCTCAGATGAGTCTGAGATATCCACTCCAGTGTCAGCAATGAACAAGGATGGAGTCCAAAAGTTTTTTTTTATTTTCATTTGTTTGGTTTGGATGAAAATGCATTTTGTTTTTTCGGGGTTAATTTTAAGACTGTTTTTATTTTTTTTAATTGGACTAGTAAATTTTTTTTGTGAAATAATTTTAATTCCAGAATTTCACAATCCCTATTTTTGGTGACAAGAGTGGTATCATCTGCAAAAATGTAAAGGCTTTCTTTTGGAATATGATTTGCGATGTCATTTATGTATATAAAAAGGGGACCTAGAATAGACCCCTGCGGAACTACATTTAGGATCAATTCAGGCTTAGACTGAACGGTCTTGATTTTTGTTTTTGTTTTGTGCATAATTTCGACTACCTGATACCTGTTTGACAGGTATGAGGCAAGCCAATCTCTGGCATAATTTTGAATTTCAGCATTGACACAATCAAAAGCCTTCGAGAGATCTGCAAAACAAGCCATTACAGTCTCTCCAGCCTCCATTGCCCCAATGACACAATTCACAAAGTCAATAACAGCCAACTTGGTTGATTTTGATTTTCTGAAACCATACTGTCTCTCCACCAGAAGCTTATTTGCCTCAAGGTAGTCAATCTGGTTGCTGGTTACAGATGGGTTTTGCAATGAATTTTGAGACCACTGGTAGGAGCGATATTGGACGATAACAATATCCAAACATCCATAACATCCCCCTTCTTAAAAAGAGGCTTGACCTTGGCAATCTTGCAGGGTTTACGAAGGTGCAGCTACTAATTGATGTGTTTACAAGATCCACCAGTGGTCGTGTAATTTCTTCCTGACAGAATATGAGTGCCATCACACAGAGGCCATCAATTCCAGAGGAAGTTTTTGGACTGAAGTTGTCAAAGAGTTGTTTTATAGTTTTTTTCATACATTTTTTTAAAACTGTCAAGTGTGAAGTTGTTTTCTACTTGGGCATGAACATGTACATCATTATTGACTTGTAGATAATCTTTAATTTTATTTGCAATGTTGATAAAAAATTTATGAAAGTATTCACATATTTGAATTTGATTGTATATTTGTTTATTTTGATTTATGATGTACATGTTTTCAGAATTTGTTTTCGTTTTTCCTCTTATACCATTTATATTCCATGACTCTTTTGGTTTGTTATCCAGATACCTCAACCCTATTGTTGTACCACTTAGCTTTTTCAGTTTTAAGATTATCCCTTTATCTTTTAAGAGCAGCATTGTATCTTAATTTATTTTCCTCAGACTTAACGTTTTTTCCACAGGCTGTACCAAGCTGTCATCTCATTCTTCAATCTTAAAACATCATTACTTTGCCACTTAATTTGTTGATAACACAACGTTGAGGCAGCGCATAATATTCACATAAATTTTTAAGATGGAGCCCATTAAACATTTTAAGTAGGTTTAATAGAAATATTGAACACCCGATATCCTGCTCAAAAATATATGTTTGCCCATTCATATTAATGTACGATCAATTTTACAAGTAGTTAGAAATTACTTTACCAGTCGTACTCTCTCGTATTACTACACCTATTTTAAAGCGTAACTTTAAAAAAGATGAAACCTACTTTACTATCTAGATATCTCACACAATCGCTTACACTAAACACTAACTGATATTTTTGTACAGGCTACTCATAGTCATGATGTCTGGGACATCCACCTAAAAGGTTTTATAAAGCCAAATCGTTACTACAATAATTTTGTGGGTCATGAGGACGGCCTCGTGATATAATATAATACTGAATATTGGTTTCAAGATGTATCTGTCTGTCTACCATGATTATGAAAATTAAAATGTTGCATCATTTAAATTTGAGTGACAGAGGTCTTTTATTCAGAGAACTACTTAATCACACTATTATATATTTTATAATTTATATATTTGTTAAAAAAATACGTTATTGTTATAAAATATTATTAGCTTTCGTAACGTTAATAGTTTACATATCATAATATATAGGATGTTAATAAAGTCCTTTTACGCCTAGATATATTCCAAACGGATTGAGATATCGATGTGCAAAATTCATGATACTTTTAACATTCGTGTTTTAATTATTTTTTATAAGAATAATTCCCCTCCAGTTTTAATAACTTATGTGTATTTATTGAATATCCCTATAAATTGACACTTACAATAAAGGTATTCCAGTTTGGAGCTGCCTCTTCTACCCCCTTCTAAATTGGGAGGAAGATGAAATTTGTTTATCCTCCAAAAAAGCATTTAAATAAATCTGGTGAAGGTTGTAGATTTATATTTCAATCCGTTTGGAATACACCCAGGCGTATTTACACTCTGTACAAGTATGGAAAAATATGATTTACATGACAGTTCGAATGTTGAAATTGAGTATTTATATAAACTTGGTTTTCAATTTCTGTCTGACCTCCTGTTGGAGGATAAAGTTTACTCTAAACATCAGCAGACAAGAACATTTGTATGAGTTCTCTCTGGGACGCGGATTTGTTTCACCCTCCTCCTACTAGTCTGTGTGAGTCAATATCAAGCAGTAATTTATTTTTCATGTGTTTTTTGTCTTTAAAAACGATAACTACTCATAACCTGCATTACTTGTGAAGTTTTTGAGTGAAGCATGAGGGCACATTTACACCATAAATGATTCTAATTCAACATCAAACCTTATACTTTACAGTTTCTTTTAAGTACTTGTTAAACACTCTCAAAATTTAAAACAGAACCACTTTATCTATATGTAATAATAAGTGAGAGACTAAAGTATTACCAGATTTATTTAAATTCTGTTTTGATAGTAGTGTATTTACTAGAAAGAAAACAACACAAAATGTATTTGAACAAAAAGCGCACTTCTTGTTACTGAAACGGTTTTTAAATTTTCTCATTAAAGATTTCTGGCATATGATTTTTGTTACTATAGAAATGTTGAACATTTAGAATTTAAAGTGATTCCTTCTACTAGGTATATACATCTAACAACATGTCAGTCTATTTTGATAAAATATTTATAAAAAGGTTTTAAGATTAGTTGATTTAGAACCAAAACTGCAAATAAATTATCTTTATACATATATAATTATATATTATATAATAATAATTAATTAATTATATAATAAATATATATATTATTATAAATATATTTATTTATTTATTGAAGCGAAATTTCTAGTTTAACTCTTTTCTTGCCAGTATAAAATACAAATTTGATATTATTGAAACTATATATAGTAAGCATGATCAATCTAAATAGGTACATGTGACGTAAAACGTAAAAACAGCCTGAAGCCCTGGCATATAATATGTCTAATATATCATGTACCCCTGGAATTAAATAGGTGTGATAAAACATTCTACACAAATTTTAGGATGTTCCATGCACCAAACTATATAAAAAACTACATCTTTGATTGCAATTTAGTTTTGTCTCCTCTTGGTTCAAATCCTAAAGATTGAGTACAGTCTTGTTTCACAGCTCTATACACAACTATTATCTCTATATACGAATGGCAAGCTATACACTTACCACATAATTCGGCTGTAATCGGTGTTAATACAAAAAGGAATAATCAGTACTTATGAGCTCCTTATTTAGGCTTATCTGTGTATTTTGTGAGCTTCTTTTAAAAGACTGCAGTCAAGGTAAGGATAGAGCAAATATTTAACAGCACTTACCCGGATCGATTTGGGGAGCATTGCACATATAAACATCGTTTCTAGTCCACATTACTGCAGAATACCGTGTTTTCGTCCTTAAAAACTTCAGTCACTAGAGAGAATCCGTGTGTTCTTTAACAACAAAAATAATGTAATAAATGGATTTTGCATCCCTTTAACCCTTAATTTCCTTTCAATTTAGTTTTTGTATTATTATTATTTATTTTTAGATCATGAAATTTTTCTTTGTTTAAAGTTTGTTATTGATGAATGTTTACTTAGATAACGTTAAAGGATAACATGATTTACCAACATGTTGTGTTAAAAAAATAAATCACTTTCGAGGATTGAAATATATCTTCTCCATGTGTAAAAGAGAGATTTTCTGTGTAGATTTACAGCTAAGGAGTTTTTTCGTTCTTATTCTGTTTTCTTTATTTTTATAATTTTCTTTTTTAATATTAATCTAAATGACACATATTCTACAAGAAGTTTTTTGTACAAATCTATTAAAATCTTTTCTGTTTTTCAAGTAGAACACATTTAAAAAGATTTATTGAATTAGAAAAGCAACATTGACAATGCCACGTAAAAATAGACAACACAAACACAGAACATAAGAAGATAAAGGTAAATCTAAGCTCTTTGCATAACGTAAATATCATTGTCTGTACAAAAAAGCCAAACAAAATAGAAAACAAGATAAAAATCTATTACAAAAGTAAAGATACAAGATTATGTTTAGAAGAATGTTTGAAATTATAATAATATTTTATTGTTTTTCTAATATTGTACTACTAAAATTATAAAATAGTATTAATAGACACTTAATTCACAATACTCTGCAATATACATATTCTTTACAGTAAGAGTTATTATAATAATGAATAAAATAAGAAATAATTATCTGTGAAATACTACTGAAAGAAAACAGTAAAAAACTAAACAGTATATATATCTGAGTGAGTAAATATATATATATATATACACACACACACACTAAACTGTATATAAATATATTATATATATATATATATATATATATATATATATATATATATATATATTCTTTATATACATATATATTATACTAAACAGACTTAACTACATTTTAGCAGATTTTGTATTGATTCCAACAAATTTTGCAATGATTCTAAACATACTATTTAAACTGAATATAAATAAATTTTACATTTAATTCGAATATATTTCACAATATTCTAAATGAGGTTTATATTGATTCCAAACAAATTTTACATCAATCAATCAATCAAAATGCATTTATTTACAAGCGTTTCTCAGTACATACACTGTTTTGCAGAACAACTCAAGTCATTTAATGGCCTTAAATACTACATCGAAACAGATACCAAATTGATTCTAAACATATTCGTCTTTGTTCAGTAGAAATTTTACAATTGCATATTACGATTAATTTAGTAGAACCAAGATTTCATTGTAGGCTTTGTTTAATTTTTATATGTTATATGTTTTTAAATAATATTTTGCATAAATGTAATGTTTATTCAAAGTTTGTATCCTATAAAGATTTTAAATTTGCATTGTAGTTTCAAAATGTTTATTTAACAGTAAAAGTGTACATGACTTTATTCTTGTTTAAATGAATCGATGGAGATTAGGCAGAGATTTACATTTAATTTCAATTTTTCCCAAAAAAAGAGCTAGGAGTTCCATATCTACTTATAATAGCGACATCTAGTACTATAAATTGTCTTTCATAAGTGCCATGAAAAACTTTGCAATTTGACAGGGTTTTACTTTTTAAACGTAAAACTTTTGTGAATTGGTATTTTGGTATTACTAACGAAAAAGCCCATTATTTACCCTACATATATATACTAAAATTGAGCCTTTGTATTTAGCCCATAACATTTAACACGGATATCTATACTTTTTATTTACCCTATAAATTGATTGAATTCGTGGTTGACTTGCCTTTTTGATATTTCATGGCAATGTAAAACAGATTTTTTGTACGGATTTTATTCAATAAATGCATTTCAATATTTCCTAATTAAAAGTGTTTGTATGCAAATTATGGAACTATTTAAACAATTAGTTTCGCAAAACGTAACGTATACTATGCAACAATGAACCTAATTTTTTGTAATGGTAATCCTGGTACGGTCTGTCTGCCTGTGTTGCTGAATTAGTAGACTACTATTAGCTCTACTCAACTGCACTCACAACAGAATTGGACAAATTATTATGGCATTCGCTGACAATCCATTTGTCTCTGCGGTAGGAAGGCGGCATTTAGTGTACACCGAGTTCGCTGTTCGTCCATTTATCTCAAACAAAAGTACCAAACCACCCATGTTTGTACGTAGCATTACAGATACACATGTATTTACGTAATAAATAAAAACCATGCGTTACATGTATCAACTTTTGGTTACCATAAATAAAACAGTTTTTAAATATTTTGTAGAAATTTTTTTTCCCAACACTTTCAACACATATTTTTAAAACTAAACGGAATAAACATAAAGACGCCTGTTTTAAGACACCGATTTCAAAATGTTTGTATAAGAAATTGTATGGAACCATTCAAAACATTAGTTTTGCCAAACGAAACATACGTGGAAAAATTAATTTGATCATATACCACCATCCTGCCAGCTGTTAGTGTGTCTTGATTAAAGTGTTACCCACATCTAAAAAATATTTAAAACAAAATTTTATTTCAATACAGTATTAAATTCATTGATATTAAAAATAAATTAGTCATTAGTCTCATCTACTTTAACAAATGGTATACAATTGTTGTGCTTTAAATTGGGTAGAATTTAATGTGTGAGGATTAAATTTATACTAAACCCGATTAAGAATAATAACAATATATGCAGTACACTTCAGTGTTAAATCTTTAATCATATTTAAAATAAATCTATAAAATTTATATTTTTTAAAGAATACATACAAAAATATACACACATATACGTATACACATATTTTCTTCTTATTCAAAGGATTTATTACATTTTTAGATTTATTTTTAATCCATTACGAAACGGTTTGTTATAATTGTAATTCCTATTGAATATATTCACTAATAATCTAAGAGTTATGGTACTTTGTTCAGAATGTTAACTTTACGGAATAATTATAAGAAGTACAAAACACATAAATACGTAAAGAGACACATTCGGTAGATAAATATGAATACGCTTGTTTGGAACTGAATAATATATGTATTTACACGTCTCTGGAACACATGGACTAATAAAACATTTTATTAAGTTTTTTTTGGGATAAACTCTTACTAAAGTACATCATACATAGACATTCAGATTTTGTTTTTAATTTATATATATATATATTTCAATCCTCATAGTTTCTTTAATTGGAATGCAAGGATGGCGTTTAACTATAGCGTACTAGCAGTTGCCCACGATTTCACACTAAATACTTACTCTGTGCTCATCAGCGGTTGCATAACATTATTACTAACAGCGTACTCTATGCTTTAAGTACTATAATTATAACAAATTGAAAACAGTAGTTAAATATATGTGTGTGCTGTTTTCAAACAATGTTTGCAATGATCAGTTTATACAAAGTAACAGGCTCTTTCGATATATACTATGGTATACAAAAAATACATTTTCTTTTTCTATTACAGCAATTCTTAAGTTATAAATGGTATAACTAATCTGACTAATAATGTATTCATTGTATACATTATTTCAAACAATGTTTGCAATGATCAGTTTTATACAAAGTAACAGGCTCTTTCGATATATACTATGGTATACAAAAAAATACATTTTCTTTTTCTATTACAGCAATTCTTAAGTTATAAATGGTATAACTAATCTGACTAATAATGTATTCATTGTATTCTACTTATTCTGCTTTAATCCCTATTTGCTCTTTATATACCAGTAACTAAGTACCAAACTCTCAAATAAACAACCCAATGAATAATCTCCGCTTATTTAATAATATGATTCATTAGTACCAAGTATAATTGAATGTCAGACATTAGCAAACTGCAAGGACGAAGTCGAGAAGGCCCTGTTATAAGCTGAATTATGGCAGCCATGAAAATGTTACGTCCCCAGCCATTGGCATTACATTTAATGGCCTACAAAGTTTATGGAGGCAATTATTACTTTTACTGCAAATAAAATATTTCGCGGCCCTTTCGGTGTTACTATATGAATTATTGTTAGCTTAAACTAACTATTTAATATAGTTTTTTTTGTGTGAGTTCATATACCAAAGGATTTTTAAAATATGTACAATACTTATATGTTTAACATAATTAAAATGAAAAGTACGCAATAAAATTACGAAACTTGTTGAGAAGAATAATACCTTATTTAATTCCGCTTGATAGCTGGAAATAAAAAAATAATCAAAAGTTTCTCACTAACAATGAACTTTGTTTTTCACATGGAGAAGGGCTGGCTTATACAGTATGGGACAATGTTATTTTCAGTGTCTCTTCAAAGGAAGAGGTTCATTCTGGTAATAAAATTATCTCGTGAAAGCTGCAAGGGAAAATTGTTCATATTTATTTAATGATACATTTTCTCCTGTGCCTCATTTATCTTAGTGTGCACAAATTTAAATTTGTGAATTTTTAAATTTGGTGTAATTCCAAATTCAATACACATTGTTTAAGCTTAAGTTATGCACGAATTATTTTTTAACTTAACGTAGAGAGGAAAAATAATTGAGGGTGATTCGGCAAAAATTACTTTCCAATTACTCCATGATATGAACTATTTAGGTTATCCTTATTATTTAATACTAAAATTAAAAATGGACATTATCTTAATAAATAATAAAACAAATTAATAATTTGCTTTTATTACAAAATTATTAAATTAAATGAAAAAGTGCTTTATTGTAAAAGAAAACCAGAAATAGCATTAATTTTTTACAGGCATGTCAGTAATGTTCTATGTGTCCTGTTTAAATTCAATTATATAACTCATTCTTTATTTCAAAAATAATGACCAATATATTAGTTACAGCTTCATAAGCTGTTTTTCTACAAAAATCTAGTGGTATTAAGAACGCAAATAATTTTTCAAGTTGCAATGTGTTCACTGAAATCTTACATATAAATTTGTTAATTACTTATGTTTTGTATGATTTGGAATATTGATTTATTTGACACTTCATTTTCAATTTGTTTTTAAAACTATATTTCTTCTTATAAGTAACATGTTTGGTTATAATAAAAAAATTTATAAAAAATTATATTCAACAATTGTATTTTTACTTACTTCTATGTAAGAATTACCTTCCAAAAAATAATGCATTGCGAATTAGACATTAATTCAACAACCTTGCTATACAATTTTTTTTTTTTTACTTTTGGTTAAATGAAAAAAATGCTGATCACCAAAAAATTCAACAGTCTATAATAATGTGTAATACCACTCCGTAGGTGGTCTTGAACAAGTTTTTTCTTTTCTTCGTTGAAGGGATGTAAAAATATCTTTTTCGAAGTATTTTCTGTAGTTATAATTGTTAATAATCTAACTAGCTGTAACCTTTGCACTAAACCTCAGCGAAGTATGTTACGCAAAACGTGGTGTAGCGCACGCCTATCTTGTTTATAGATAGAAAAAAAGTAAAAGATGACATCTATATAAAATGTATATATGTAAATGTATATATCTATATAAAATGTTAGTTCGCTTTTTTAATATTGGAGTGTCCCTTACTATGAATTATTATTTCACTATTAATTGTATTCTCAAAATTTCGTGTTAAGTAAACGTTGCAGTTTATATTAGGATAGTTAAACGTTTTTGAAAACTAATTTGGAGATAAAAGCAAACATTTTAACAATCGGGTATTTATGAAATGTTATAATATAATGTTTAAAATCTCTTTCGGGAACTGTTGAAACTTAAAGGATATTGTAATTAAAACGTATAATTTTGAAAAGCCCTAATATTTAATAAATGAATGTTACGTAAATAAAATGACTAAAATCCATCTCCAATAAGAATAAATACATTTAAAACTAAAATGGGCAGGTGGTATAAATTATAAAATCAATAGTTTACGATAAGGCTCACAAAGTGATAATTAAAAGAGAACCTGGACTTATGCAGTTTCTGGGTTGAAAGCTTATAAGCGATTATATATGAAAATTTGAATAACTTTAAACAAAACTCTGTCTTTCATTTATGCATACTTATAATCATACAGTGAAAGCCACAACAGCTTGAGTTATTTAGTGCTTGTATTGTTAAATCTATTAATACAACGTAATAACAATAACAGAGCATATATTTCCCCTGTTAGTGAAGCGCTCCAGGTCTTCAGATCGACGCTGCTGAGAACAATATGGAATTAACAGAGGAAAGTTGCTCACTACAGTCCAACTCAGAACAAACAACAATCTGGAAGCAAACTTTGCTGTGTTTAATTCAACTTTGTTAGGTTTACATTATATAGAAGTGCGACATTAACTGATTGTGTTACGACCACTATTCTTGTTTTTCCAGTTAAAATTCTCCGACCCACGTGAAGATTCATGATAACGACATTTACACTTTCTTTACGGTAGCATAGACAACTGGATCTAAAAGTCTTAATAGGTTTCCTGGAACAAATACTTTTTTACTACAAACCCCAAGAGAGAATAAAATTTAAAGTTTGAAAGGGGAGCTATAGTTAAATGTTCAACGCAATACCGAAAAATTAATCTTATTTATATCCTATAAATATTTTATTGTTACTAATATACTACTCTTGTATCCATATCCCTAATGAAAGAATTTGGATTATACTGCTTTTGAAAGCTACAGTATTTTTTGAACTGAATAAAAAAATATATGCTAAAGTTTTGCTACATGAAATTCTATTTGACACCTCAAAAGTTTTGTTTAACTACAAGTTAAATGAGAATTTCGTGACCTACAGAGCAATTCTTAACACAAAAATCAATCATGGGTTACTCGCTTGCTTTCAGTGAATGGATATTCAGGATGGATGATTAGGGTTAGAGACCTACACCTCTAGAGATCCCATGAGGAGGGAAAGTGAGCTATAGTCACCTTGGAAGGGAAGGGAAGCTCTGTGTCAGCCTCTTCATTCAAAGCTGGCAGGGGACAGCGTCCATCTATGTCTATGCTAGCTACACTAAGCGAGCTCCACCTACTCAGTCATCCCCTGCAGTAGTCTAAACCTAACTATCCGCCTTTCCACCCCAATATCTCGACATTTGCTGTTAGTTAAGTGTAACTCCTGGACGTCCACTGGGTTGCTTAGATATCAGCAACACATTGTACCCAGTATAATTTCAAGCTAATGGTATACATCATTCAGAATTAAACCATCCTATTGATGAGCTTGAAGTGTTTAGTTGTTATTTGAAAGTTATTAAATTTATTCAGATTTTTTTAACGGCAAGCGAGAATTGTAACGATACTTGTATCTGATCACAGTGTAGAAGAGTTTCTTTCTGCTGGACTTCCAAAATTAAATACTATACAACTACTGAGAGAAGAAATGTATACTATGTACATTTATGTAAATGATTGATTGTAATATTTCAAAATAACTATTATTAATTTGTTAAAAAGCAAGTACGTGGCCCTAACGTATACGCTGAGAGCGCAATGATATATATATATATATATATATATATATCATTGCGCTTTGTATATACACACACTCACACACACGCACATGTGTGTGTGTGTTTGTGTGTGTGTGTGTGTGTGTGTGTGTGTGTGTGTGTGTGTGTGTGTTTATGTATGTATGTATGTATACATGTCCTTATTCCCTGTATCCCTGTAATTCATATTTATTAGTGAATGGATATTCTGTACAATGAAATTCTCTGATTTCGCTAATTGAATTTTTCGAAGATAAAAAACCCTATTTGCAACCTTTTGCAATTTCATTAGTTTTAATTCTTTATTTTTGCTATTTTCTATCTTAATTCCAATAAAATTTTAATCAATTAATGTGCAACTACTTTTCACAATGTATAAATTTAAATATGTATCTAAAAAAATTTTTTAAGTACCGTATTAAGTATTTCATGTACCGAATCAATCAGTTGATAAAAAATTAATACAGGGTACGCGAAGTATACAAATATAAAGAAAGTACACTAAGCCATACCACGAGTCGTGTAGAAAGCTCCGCTTGAGTTGCAAACAAAATTTCAAGTTCACATCTCATTTCATTTTTGACATTTTACGAACAAATAGACAGATTATAAAGCAGAGAAAAACATTTTTACATCCTGACGGCAGGCAAAAATAAATTTTGATAAAATACTGAGAGAAAGGCTTTGATAACGCTCAGGCAATTAAATGGTATTTTCCTTGTAGAATACCATCTTTTCTATCTATAAATTAAGTTTCAAACAAAAATTTAAAGTCTCCAATGAAAAATTACTCAATATATCTTACGAGTAGTTAGGCTTTGTTTATGTCACATGCTAGTGTTTTATAATTTTCTCAATTTTTCTTTCTAATTCAATTTTGCTTAAATTGAAATCAACGCTATGGCATCGATATAAATTGAATCGTTATATAATCTGTACGTTCATGCCATAAGACATTTGAAATGTTATATACTTTAAGGTATATATAGATGTACTCTAGATTTTGTAGCTTAGTTTTGTTTTCTCTGTTGTATTGTAAGTTAACTTATTTTTTCACATGTATTATCTTATATAAGTCTGGTAAAGATGTAGGTTTTAGGTTTATTCTGGATTATATGAGGGATGAATACTGTTTGAATGTTTTGTTTTCTGTATTAATTAACAAAAGTGGGCCTATATATTCTGCTTACTGTGTAGTGGGTAGGCCTACATATTTTTATTCCTGTTTAAAGCTTGTTTTTAATATACTGAGGCTCCAAAACAAGTGGCTTAAGGTTTTTTTGTTTATTTTAAAATTTTTATACCGATAATAGCATGTTTACCATAGTTAATCAAAACATTAGAAGTATGAGGCAAAACTTTAATATCTTTTTAAGCGACCTGGAGTCAGCTAGCCTATTCCCTGATATGATTATTTTAACAGAAACGTGGATTAGTAAAGTAGAATTAAATCTATACAAAATAGAAGGTTACAACGCTTTTGCAAAGTGTAATGAGAAGTACAGGGCAGGGGGTACAGTAATTTTTGTCCGAGACTGTTATCAGTGCAGTGGAGTGAGAGAGATAGCTGTTCAGTCAGCTGACATTCTACAGCTGGACGTCAGGGTCAATGACCGGGAAGGATTCACCGTTCTAGCTGTCTATCGCTTTCATAGTAAATCACAATTTGAATTTATTAATGATTTAGATACTATTTTAACATACTTGAATGGTCGTAATATTGTTTATGCTGGGGATATTAATTGCAACATTTTGTGTCAGACCGTAGATATTGATAATTATTTAAGCCTTTTAGCTAGCAAGGGTATGATTAGTTTAATTAATGAGCCTACTCGCATAAGTGGAAATTCGGCTACTTGTTTGGACCATGTTTTTGTACGGTTCTTAAATAATAGCTCCATTAATTTTGAATATAAAGCTAAAGTTTTTCACTATGACATCACGGATCACTCAACAGTTGTTTTTTCTATTAATTTTATCAAATCTGTTTCAAGAAAGGTTGCAGAATGCTACAGTACAATAAACATGGACAGGCTTGTGGTGGAACTCAGTACAGTGGATTGGGCTGATGTTTTTACAAAGAATAATGTGTCAGATGCGTTTCAATTTTTCTTAAATATTTTAGAATCAAAATTAGAAGCTTCAAAGTCCCAAAGGATATTAAATAAAAAAAATATCTAAACTAAAACCTTGGGCTACTGACGGATTACTGATAAGGTTACAAAAGAGGAAAAAATATACAGATTGCTAATGAACCATCCGAATAATGATAAATTAAGAAGGTATTATATTAATTTTAGAAACCGAATAAACTTAGACATAAGAGCTGCCAAAGAATTTTACTATAGATCTCAGTTTAACAATGCCTCAAATGATATGAAATCTCAATGGTAAGTAGTGAATAGTTTGATTGGAGAGCGACAAAATAGAAGGGATATAAATGAAATTTTTGGAGTGAATGGTATGGTCACTGATAGTTTTCAAATAGCTAATGAATTTAATCATCATTTTTTAAGTGTTACACATAAATTACAAACACAAGTAAATAATGATTATCTTGATCTAGTCACTGATTATAACAACACATTCATTCAAAGGATTACCTTAGAATCATTTTTTATGTGTCCAATATTTACTGTAGAGATCCTACAAATAATTGCGAGCTTGAAGAACAATAAAGCACCAGGTTTTGATATGATAGGCTCTACAGTTCTTAAATGTATAGCACCTAATATTGTAAATGTTCTAGAATACCTGTATAATTTTAGTTTGTCAACTGGGGAGTTTCCACTTTGCTTAAAAAAGGCAATTGTGACACCAATTTTTAAAAAGGGGGATTTTACACAGCCCAATTGTTTCCGCCCAATATCCCTGCTGTCAGTATTTGCTAAAGTACTTGAGAAGATAGTCAAAAGGCGTTTAGTTGACTTTTTAAATAAACATAACTTTTTCAGTAACAACCAGTTTGGTTTCCGAGAAGGCATGTCTACTGAGGATGCCTTACTTCATTTTATGGAGGCTGTTTATAGCTCAATTAACAGTAATAAAAAAGTTTCTGCATTATTCGTTGACATAACAAAAGCTTTCGATACCATTAATCATAAAATATTGTTGGAGAAGCTGTGGATAGCGGGTATTAGGGGATTATCACATGACTGGTTTTCCAGCTATCTTTCTGAGAGGGAGCAAAGGGTTCGAATTGGCAATACCCTAAGTGATGCAGGTTCTGTTGATTTTGGAGTGCCTCAGGGCTCAGTCCTGGGGCCTATCCTTTTTTTAATGTACATTAATGAGTTGTGCGATGGACGGTTTAAGGGCAGACTCGTTGCTTTTGCGGATGATGCTGCTTTTATTTATGATAACTTTGACCTTGAGGCTTTGCATAGTGATATGTCAAGAGATTTATATTATTTAAGGGTGTGGTTTGATAAACATTTCATGATTCTTAGTGAAAAAAACCAAATTTATAATATTTAGTCTGAAAAATGTTTTAACTTTTAACATACCATTGAAATTTCATGATTTCAGATGTTTTCATTTACGTTGTAATGATTGTAATTGCTTACAATTAGAACAAGTTAAAAGT
Organism: Homalodisca vitripennis; assembly: GCF_021130785.1. Taxonomy (NCBI): domain Eukaryota; kingdom Metazoa; phylum Arthropoda; class Insecta; order Hemiptera; family Cicadellidae; genus Homalodisca; species Homalodisca vitripennis. Next base: position 42,602,253 of record NC_060209.1, on the reverse strand, counting down.
ATAAAATACTTGGGTTTGGTTATTGATAGCAGTTTAACCTGGAAAGAACATATAAAAAAATTGAAAAAAGAGTTGTATCTTAGTCTAAGGAGCATGTATTTACTTCAGCAGATGTGTAGGAGTGTTGAAGTGTTGGTTGGGGTTTACCATGCTCTCGTTGGCTCTAGGCTTTCTTATGGCATTACATGCTGGGGAGGGACCTACTGCTCAACTTTGTATCCCATTATAATTTTTCAAAAAAGGTTCATGAGACTAATCGTGCGTAGAGAAAAATTTGAACATACATGGCCAATTTTCTCAAACCTAAAGATTCTTCCACTGCGTCATTTATACATTTTTAAAGTACTAAAAATCTTTTACATTAGAAGCACCTCTTTTTCCGTGGCTCGCCAAACGACCTATAATTTAAGAAAATATCAAGTAGTGTTTGTGCCAAAGTCTCATTTATCAGTACATCAAAAGTTTTATACTAGTGTGGCACCGCGTTTGTTTAATTTAATAACTCCGAAAATAAACCAATTTACAAAACTAAATGAGTTCTTGAAAAATCTAAAAATTTGGTTGTTTGAGCCACAAAATATAGACAACTAGTTAAATGTCACAATTTAAATTAGTGTAGACTTGTTGTGTAGATTTTATTATTATTATCTTTTTTTTATTCCCTCTGTAATAATAGTTTATTTTGTTATTGTTGTACAGTTACTTTTTTGAAGGGATAAATTTAGTTGTGTAATTTAAAGCACAGAGTTATTAAACAGAAATTATTTTTTGAGTAAAATAAATTTTTTTTCCTAATACGAGTTGCGTGTCGCTGCTAGCCGATTTTTTTTTGCTTTAGTTAAGTGATGGAGATCCCAATACTGGTTTTACCTATGGGGTTCCTATTTTGTCTTGTCTTAAATACAGTTTTTTGTTTAAGTTATATTATCTTTTATTGAGACTGTTTTTGCATCTTAAAATGAACATATTGTAGTTACTTAATGTAAGAACATTTATTTTGATTTATACTATGTAAATGTATGTATGTATTTTATTATGCATGAATATGTATATGCAAAATGTATATTCTGTGTTTTTGACAAAATAAAGAATTATTATTATTTATATTTTTACTTGAAGGAGAAGTATAACAAGTCAGTATGTAACAACTTTATCATATCCAATCTCAGAACTTTGTTTCTATAATATGTTCCATTTCCATTCACTAACTTCTCAGATACAGAGTCAAGAACTCTTGACAAAAGTTAACTTGCTTTACACATATCTTCTCTTTTGTTTGCTGAGCACTCAGCTGTAGCTAATCAAACAAGATTTACGTGATTTATGGTTTATTGTACTGTGCTATATTTGATCTAATACTTCTTTTAAATCTAAATTCTTATTCATAACCTGGAGTATAGTTTTTAACTGATTATTTGAACTCCTTACTACTCGGTAAAACTTGAGAACTTGCATGATCTGCAATGGTTTGTTAATTATGAGTTTAGATCCAGTTCACCTTCCACTTAGTAGAGCATCTGGAATCTGACGATATCACAGACATGAGTACTGGAATCTGGAGTCGTGTTCGCCTGATAGGATCCAAAAAATATCGACGACGATGAAGATCAAAATGAACACTTTAAATCGTTTAGACATCATAGAATCCTATACTACTCCATATTTTGTAGTCTAGATGATCAATGAGAAAGCCATTATAATTGTCTCTTCAGGTGTACAAAGCATCAGGTACTCGGTTGTTTGATTTTTGTAAAATTGTACCAAATACTTAAGAAATATATAAATATAAGTAGTAGGTAAGGATTATAAACTGATTTCAACTATCTAATTCAATTCAATTTAAATGTATCGTGTATACAGATAGGCAGACAAAGAGACACAACCTGCTTTAGTCATCAAGTAGTTGAAGCCATTCGATTTAACTTCTAATTTTAAATATTGAATAAGTTTTAGGTGCACTGTATATTATAATATAATTTATTTGTACATATTTTGTACACATTTCAAAGCAAAATGTGTTAACTAGTGTCTACAAAAGCATTCAAATGAATAAAAACTGCATTATCTTGCGTTAAACATTTACAGACTTTCAGGAATAGATTCCATTATCCCTTAGTAAGAATATGCAAACACTCATATAATACTAAACGGGTGCTCTATATGTACAGCTGTAAATAGCATATTATCATACTGTTACTCAGTTCATTAATGTTAAAATTATAGGTATTCTCAAAGATAGTTTAAAATCGATAAACTATTTGTATACTTTTTGCTTTTTCCAAGGCAGAAAAAGACTCGAAATGACCAAATATTTTTAAATAGAGAGGAAGTAGATGTAGAGTTGTACCGAGAATTCTAACTCTGTAGGTCAACTAGTTGAACGCCTATAGTGCGTACAGACAGGCAGAAATCAAAATTTGTTAATCGGAAACTGGCGAGATAGGCTTCAAGAAACACTCAGCTGACGTTATACAAATATACAGGCTGATACAAATTTTTTTATAATCCTTGTGGCTAATAGTACTTATAATTTAAAGAAAAACATTTCATATAAACTTAAGTCGATAAAGGTGTCGTTTAACTACTATTGGCCATTTTGTACGTTTCAGGACTATTAACAAAACGCTACATGTGTCAAAGTTTGCATAGTAATCACGACACGTAAGACCAAAACGAAAAAATAATCGTGTTTTTTATTTTAATACCAAAAAATGGCGCACATTAAACCTTGTTAAACTCAAATAACCAAAAATCCATTATTATTTTAAACAACTTACAAGTTAAAATTCATTTGCAATTTAAAATTAATTCATATACTTTAAATATTTTTATGTAATATTTAATTCCGTTTAGCAAAATCCGTCAACGGTAAGCAAGCACAATTATTTTAGTATGCATGCACAGCTGTATAGACCTGTGAGCCGACCATCACAAATCAATTTAAAACGACATGAAAATGTTGTACTTTTTTGTATCACAAAAATAAAATTTTGTACCAATCACTGAAAACATTTATTAACCATTTAAAATTCGGCTGTCAGGTATACGTTTTGAAAAATAAACTTTGTAGTAAATTAAAATAAATTACACCATATGTTTGTACCAATTTTGTACCACCAATTTTTATTTTTTTACAAGTAAAGTAGTCTTTTCTATTGTACAGTTTTCAATGAACATTTATCAGATTTAAGTAGTAAAATATAAAAATTCACACTGTTATGCAATTTACGTTGTAGATTCTAAAATGAATCTAGGTTGTTATAGAAGCACTGTTACAGTGTATAACTTCGATATTTAAAATTATAATAGCTTAAAGAGGATGTTCTGCCAGATCTACTAGATTGTGCAAATAAGTAAAAAAGGAATTCTAATTTATAACATTAATTTATATCAGTTTATAAAAGAACGCTTTATTCCTGTAAAACTTGAAAAACTCCTGAAAACAATACATGTTTTAATTCCAATACTAAATAAATATTGGTTTGTAGATATTTATAACTGTAATATAAATAATATTTGTATTTAAGTGATATTATTGGCCACTAAAAATGGTAAAAATATATCAATCTTTATGAGGTAAACAATAAAAATACTACTATTAGAGCATTTTCAATATTTTGTTTCCAATGTGTACATTTATTTCATAATGAAGTTATTGGTTTGTTTTATAATATTTTTTTACATTTCACTCACATAATGATAAGTAACATTATAAATATATATGTTTTTCCTACAGATATTTTGATTCCTAGACAATGTTATTTATTTGACATTGTCTATCTCCTGCTTATATAAAGCGTTCCAAATGTGACATTCCAGCGTGGCTGTCAGATCGCGAACAATGGAATGTCTATTGGCTTGGGTCAGGACTCTGATGGAATTCCAATCGTGATATTGAACCTTTGTGCGATTCTAGCCAACGCTTCTAACCGCATTCTCTTTCTATCCGCTCACAATCTAACTTCACTAAACAATAACATGTCTTCTGACCGAGATACAAATTGTTATGTGTCGTATTACACATGGAGTGTACGCTGTTGAAAGGTTTAAGTTTGGATAGGTTTTTTTGTTCCTCGATTAATCGGGTATCATTCCACTAACTGAGAATATTCCATATGTTTATTTTAGAGTAATGATTTAAAATAGCAATAATAGTTATGATTTTTATATTTATTTTATAATAAATCCATTAAACGTTTTACTGGTTTCTAATACTGATCAACCTGCTTAAAACAGGTATTGTATGTCGCATTACAGAATACAATCAAGTAAATCTTATAAATAAGCTATAATCATAAAGAATTATTCCCACTATTATGAATATATTCCGTTAAACAATATGTTTTTATAAGAAAATAATGGTGTAAATCTTTATTCTACACTTTGAGTTTGAATGAAACTGTTTTGATTTTACTATTATGAATATGTTTTTAAGTAAAAGAATGTATAATCAATTTGAGTGGCAATCCATTACTATTGGTGGATTACGGTAGTTTTAATAACCTCATACAATATCTCATTCCTCAATAGATTAATATTCAAAGAATAGTTTAAATGATCACTTCATTAAGACGATTACATTTTCGGTAAGTTTAGGCTAGTTTATTTAAATATCAGAAAAGAACATATTCATATTTAATGCATATTTCGATGATGCAAAAAATGGATGATTGGTTCCATCTAGAAATAAGCCATCTCATCCTTGAACTTCTACCTAACATTTAATTTAATGGAACTGAACCTACCGAGGTCATATACAAACTTTAAATGGATGAAGAATTTGTAGACGTTTCTGAATAGGCAATGTCTACATCTTTCGTTATTTACAAAATGTATATTTAAATGGTTTATATAATAGGCTATGTTAGTCAAAGTGGATAACAAACGATTACATTTAGTGACGAACAGGGACATGCCACAAATAGTCAAAGGGTGGTAATAAGTTTATAACTTACCTTTCGGGTGGTGTAGATTGTAAGGGGGTTGCCACGGAGTGGCATTGAGGATATGTAAAGGGAATTGTTTTGGGTTGTATAATACTAGATATAGTAACCATTTCCATTTCGGGTTCGTAACTTTCGATAACTTCCAACGTAAGATACATTTTTTAGGTCACTATCAAGTACAAACCTCGTAACTTACATGTTAATAAGCTATAAAGTTAAGTAAGCTTAACCTATATTCTCCGAAACCAATAATAACGCGATGCCTAAAAGCGATTGACTTGTGTTACCAGATACAAAAAAAAATATAAAAGAAAGGATTACTTATTAGGTTCTCAGTGTTTTAAACAATATGTCTTAAATTCTTGATTTCACTGAGTGTAACTTCTTTATAGTGCTGAATTACTGTGTGGTGGAAGGAGGTGTTTATATCGTATACATGTTTAAAAATCCTATACACGTTTATGCAATAAGGTCTTATCCTAAGTTTTCTTGTTTTATAGGGTCGTTAGTTGCTCGTATGTTTTTTTTATAATTTTAAAATAACGAAACAATAGGGATATCACCATCACATGCATTCAGCTATAGTTAAAACGAGTTTTTTTTTCGAAATTTTATTGATTATCTGAACAACATGACAAAGTGACACACTGAAACATGTAGAGGCGCAGAACAACAGAACTAACATAATCAGCAAGAAGCGCGTATAAAGTGTATGTCGCTGCCGATTGCTCTTACCAAGCGTTAATGGGCCTCTTTGTAGGCGCTTCCTGGGATTATTTACTCCACCACGCTAATTACACAACGTGGTTTCGCTGTGTTCTGATGTCAAAGAAACGTTTCTGGATGTTAAATCCAGTTAGTTAACTTACTATTAAAAATTTTGAATGTGTTTGAACGCATGGAAATGTACGTAAACAGTTTGAATTGAGCATCAAGATACTTTCCATAAACGTTTTGTTTCGAAATTTTTATTAAGGTTACAAGAATATTTTTTTAGTATTATTTGAGACTTCTATTAACGTATAGTAAAACTAAATATTTTTAATGACACTAAAACATATAAAAAACAATATTTGGAAAATGAACATGAACACTTCTAGATGTTAAACATATATTGCCATGTTCCTGCAAAATATAGTGATAAAGAACTAAATAATGTCATGAAGATGGGCCTAATGGTTCCAATGTTATAAAGGCATTTTGCATAAGAATTTAATAATTAAATAAAACTTCAAAATTGACTTCAGGTTAATGTCGACTCAAAGCACGGGCGTCAGCATCTTAGTTCGACTTTGTGGCTGAATTGGAAAAAAAAGAGAATTTTAGTAGACTAGAAGTCTAAAACATGAATGCTGGAAGCATTCGAAGTTAATATCAGAGGCTCGAAGTTAAAATCGGAAACTTTAATTTGATATAAGAGACTCGAAGTTGAAATAAGAGATTCGGTTGAATTAACTTAAAACAAAATCACGACGGTATTAGCCATTTATCGAAACAACTTAAAATTCATGACAACGTGGTCTCGTCCGCAAGATATCACCACACTTTTATCCATATTAATCTGCAAAATAAAATATCAGCCAAGGTAAGTTACTTTACTATTTAAAACTTTACTGTATATTACATTCAAAATTAGATGCCTCGCATGAAAGGGCTAAATTATAATAAGAAAACCGAAATTTACTTACGGACATGGCGCGCGAGATGTTTCTCGGCAGTAGGAACGGTAGCTACAAAGTTCACGAGAGAAACATAATAATCTTGCTTATTAGGTTATCAATCGGCCAATAATTTAGGTCCAAGAACATCGGACGTAACTTATATTAACCCGTAACGAGTAACAGGGTTGTGAAAATATGTACTATATAGAATACAACTAAATAATAGTAAAAGCTTTTTTATCTCAAGTGGTCTTTACAAAGTAGCAATGTGAAGTTTAAGAGTTAAATATTAAATTATGTACAAATATCAATTAACATAAAAAATACGCCCCACAAAGGCACGTTAAGTACAATTCTCGTATTTTTTGTTCTCAAGTACTACCATCGATAATTAATAGGTGGAGTTTTGTGTACAAAAGCGAATTGATGAAAGAGCCAGAGACCCAACATCTGATTGAGAGTTAACGACGTCATTGGTTCAGGCCAACAAATGGTAATTGTAGGACTGTGGAAACTGGAGAAACTCAGGTAATCAACAGTTTTACCTTAATATTTACTGAATGTTTCTTTTGAACTTATTGGGCACCAGTATTACAGTTGATTGAATGTTTACTAACAAATGATTATTGTTGGATTTTGAAAACAAATAAAAAAAAAGAGAAAATCACATAATCGTCTGTTTTAATTTATTCTTAACACAAAAACCAGTCACTTACTATACCTAGTAATCCTTTATAATCTCGAATGACTATCATCAAATTATTTTAGTAGTGGTAGACTCATTCCAACAAACATCACATGCAGGTTATAACTTTTATAATGTTTGTTTGAATTGTATTATAATATTATCCATAGAGAATTCTACTAAATATACAGTACTTATACTTAAATTTCGTATAGGATTTTTGGTTAAATTAATGTTTTTAATATTTTTTCTCAGTAAATAAAAACTGGACAAGAAGATGAAACCGTGTCCAAGCACCATTAAGGAAGCTTTTTTTCTATAAAAAGAATAATTATTCAATGAAGATCATGTCAACATAATCTAATCTTAAATTTGTATTTCACTAAACCAATATACAACATCTAGTCATTATTATTAAATATTTTACATACATAAAATATTTATATTTTTTATTCTGGAACAATAAAGAAATATTTTGCCAGTTACAACAAAATCCACTTGGTGAAATATGTAAGGAGGATGTATTTTAATTGTAATATAAGGTCATTGTTACACGAGCCGATTTGGTCGTATTTGTATCAATGGATCACTGTAAGTAGAGGAAATGACTTCTGTTTTCCGGGTATTATAAACTATGACTAGTGAATAATGTCTGTTCTTAGTAAGTATCTGTTCTCACAAATAAATCTACGTAAGGTATATGGAAAATAAGTGGATTTGTAATAAAAAAAATCAATTTTATTATACTTCTACAATTGTTAACTACTTAAACTACCTCTAAGACTGTACCGGAGAGGTTACTTTTGTACTTCGATTGAAGTACCACGGGAATATTCAGATATATTGGCAAAGCACATATTAAAGTGTGTTAAAAATTTACATCGAAAACAAAACTATATGCATGACTGCCGATAATTTTTGGAATTGGATGATGAGAACACACTGTATACAATGCTGTATCTTGTATTATTCATCTGTGGACGTTCATAATACAGTGTTTATATTAGATACTATTTTACGGACACAGTGCTAAAGTAAAAATACTAGCTAAAAAATTTTAGTATATCGTGGGTATACTGGGTTATAAAGCCAACACAGATTTGCAGAGGACTCAGGTTCTTCAATGGAAATTGAAAATTTTGAAACAGATGAAAACCATCTGAAATTTTTAGCGAACTTATTTCTTGACCTAGTCACTGCATAAAACTTTCTGTTCATTCATACAATCCTGAAAAAGGTATTTCATTCATAAAATTCATATAATAGGTAATTATGAACTGTTTTAAAATACTTTTCTTTAATCTAATGCGAATTTTATGCGTATTAATTGCAAAAATTTACTTTTTTAATCACTATTTGTTTGTATTTTGCTCTAATTCCACTTCAGACGTAAATATTAATTTGATTTGAACACATAATACTACATTTAATGTACAATGGATAATTAAATAAATCATATTTATTGCAGGTAACACATCTGCGTACTATATTTACGTTAAATAAACAGCTTATATTATATTCAAACAAACATTTGAACCGTTAGTTCTCCGTAATAAATGTCCCTAAGATATATACATTTAGCTGACTGGATATCCCTAGAAAATCAATAAACTTAAAGGAGACAAATATGTGCTGCAATATATCAGTGTATTACACTATTTCGGTAATGTATTAAAAACGGTTACTTATAAATAAATGATATTTTTTTTAATTTAATTTATGCGCAGATCATGGCAACTGACTTCAGGGATACTTTCTTGCATTAATTGATGTTCTTTATTGACAACTTATTAGTTATTTTTTTGCATCAAGAAAATTTTATCTATTAGTTTTAATAGTGTATTTCAATGATGTTTTTTTCAGCTTCAGCGATTAAAGATATTTGTTCCATAGCTTAGAAAATTATATTATATTGGTAATCTAATATATATTCACATGCTTTGACATGTAAGGAAAAAAATTATTTATTAAAATTTTTAAATTTATTATATTTTATATATATATATATATATATATACAGGGTGTACATAAAGTCCTGCACTGGTATAATATTTTCTAAACGATAAACAGATAAATGAACAAGATTTGGTACATCAATACTACACCTAAAAATCTACTTTTTGAAGGAACTATCAGTTTTCTGTAATATCATGGGGACGTCCCGCAAGGAGTCGGAAGGAAATCTTAAATAGGAGCATAGGTCAATATGCACATATTTTTAAAGGGCTTATCTAGCAGGTTTAATGCCGCAAACCGCACCCAAAAAGATTGATCCAGTACAAAATGGCGGCTGTTCAAAGGTTTTACTTGGTTACATTTCATTAGTAGCCATAACCCCGGTAAAGCAAAACTGCAACCAAACGAATACTGCAGATAAATACTACATTATGATTGTCAGTTGTACAGAAGTGAATTATGACGTAGGTTATCCTCAAGGGGTACAAATATGGTCCTAATATATTGAAACGGGGAAAACCTGATAACAGTAACAATTAAAAAGCTCTTATCTTTGGGTCGCAGTTTGGGACTTTCCAATTAGCCAGTCTATTCATAGTAGGCTATTCTAGTTTTCTTGTTTTAGTAGTGCTGTCCAACCTTTCTATCAGTGCACTTTAGTACAAAAGAGTTTGTCGTATTGCTTGTAGTTCTTCAACTACACTATGTTGCTTGACGAACGTGAACGTATAACACTTCTTATGATGGTTGGTTGGGGAAACAACGGACGATCACACGAGGAAGCATGCCATTTATTTCATGACTACTTTCACGAGAGGCAGCCAATTCTAGAACAACTGTAGGGAGAACTGTTCAACGCTTTATGGAAACAGGAAGTGTTTCCGATCGTCATAGGACAGGAAGGCCCGCTACTGCGACAAACTGAAGGCAAACTCTTTAGATGTATTGCACTCATTTATTGAGGAATACGCAAGAGTCCCTACGCTCAGCAACACAAAACTCATGACATCTCTGTTACGTCTGTTAAAAAGATTCTGAAAGGGGTCTAATTTTAAGCCTTATAAAGTTCATTTGGTGCACGAACTCAACGAAGTTGATTTCGATCGACGTATAGAATTTTGTGAAACTATGATGGCCAAAATAGATTGCAACGAAATTGATGCAAAACAATATTGTGTTTTTCAGACGATTGTTCATTTATGCTGAATGGAAGTGTAAACAGGCACAATGCCGTTACGTACTAGAGTAGCGAAAATCCTCACTGATGCGGGAAGCACATACGCAGTATTCACTAAAGGTGAATGTCTGGCTTGGTGTGATAGGTACCCAGTTGGTAGGTCCTTTCTTTATTGAAGGAAATTTAAGTGCAATATCATATTAACGTTTGCTAGAAAATGAAATTACACCAGCACTTCGAAACATGTTTGGTGAACATTACCAGAATATCTGGTTTCAACAGGACGGAGCACCCCACACTACGGCATTGACGTTAAGAGCCTATTTAACACTGTTACCAATATATTAGGACCAAATTTGTAACCCTTGAGGATAACCTACGTCATAATTCACTTCTGTACAACTGACAATCATAATGTAGTATTTATCTGCAGTATTCGTTTGGTTGCAGTTTTGCTTTACCGGGGTTATGGCTACTAATGAAATGTAACCAAGTAAAACCTTTGAACAGCCGCCATTTTTGTACTGGATCAATCTTTTTGAGTGCGGGTTTGCGGCATTAAACTCTGCTAGATAAGCCCTTTAAAATGATGTGCATATTGACCTATGCTCCTATTTAAGATTTCCTTCCGACTCCTTGCGGGACGTCCCCATGATATTACAGAAAACTGATAGTTCCTTCAAAAAAGTAGATTTTTAGGTGTAGTATTGATGTACCAAATCTTGTTCATTTATCTGTTATCGTTTAGAAAATATTTATACCAGTGCAGGACTTTATGTACACCCTGTATATATATATATATATATAAATATTATAATTATTGAAAATTTATTTTTTTACAGTAATAAAATTATTATAATAAGGTACTGATGGTAAAAAAAGATTAAAACTATCTTAAAGTATTATATTTTAACAGATAACAAATTCTAAAATCCCACGTAAAACAAGCAATATTTCAGGTAAATAAGTCGTTACTATTAAACTCATGTTTAATGTTGCAAGTGGTTATCATAAAATGCTGCATTTACTGTACATTAATTTGTACTATTTAAAACAAGTAGTTACCGATAAACCATTTATATTGTACAAAGTGTTTTATAGCTAATTAATTAGTGATAATTTATAGTATTTGATGTTGATAGTCTTTATATCAATTCTAATATAATTTCAAAAGCGAATGTTTCGCACTAAGCTATTTTATTTATTTTTGAAATAGTGACAATTGGTAATACTGTGTACGTTACAGTACGGGCTGTGTGTAAGACAAATAATATCAAAGATCTCGTCAAGGGCCAATAGAAGTGTATTATATACAATATGCAGTCAATTCTTTATCATTTTACATTCTTATACATTTGTAATTACAGCCATTTTAAGTAAGTATATTTTATTAGAACATCAATTTAGCAATATGTTCAATTTCAATTGTATATTTTTTCACATATAACCCGTCATTCAAATTTCAAAATCCAAAAAATACATTTTTCTCATATTCACGTATATGTTAGATTTAACACCACTTTAAAACAACAGCAACAACGAAACGGTATAAAATGTAATGCTGATGACAGGATGACACAGACAACATTGTTCCTGTAACAGCTGCTTGTTCTCACCGGAAACATATGACCTTCGCTTTAGCTTAACTTACGTCTCTTAGTTTGTTTCCTTTCCGTATAAATGTTTTCCGTCTACCTTAAACTTAAAGCGAATCGATAGACTCTACGTTTCTAGTTACGTAGATAGTAAATGTTTTCTGAACATATTAAAGAATCAAAAATGTATTTGAACCGAGCTTACATATTGGAAAAGTTGTTATATAATAAATATTTTGTAACATACATTCAGCTCCTATTAGCTAGAAACCAACTAAAAGTATTAGTCTATCGCGTGATAGTCGTAGTTCTGTCCACTTAAACTAAGTAAAGAGTCGTTATGTTTTCAATTTGTTAGTGATTGCACTTGTTCTTTCTCTATGGGTTTCTTCAAACTTTATAAATATGTAATTTTTGTGTTGTAAGTTACTTTCTCCAAACATTTACTGTTGCCATAAGGTACATAGTTTTATGTTACAACTGTATTATTATAATATATTATGAATTATTAAAATATTATATTTTAAATTATCTATAAGTTTAACTTTGAATTACGTCTTTTGACTTTATTATTTCTAAGAGGCTATACGTTAATCAAAGAAATCTATTGGACGATATTTGTCCTACAATATTAACGCATATGTTTTTTAATGTTTAATCGTGAAAAATTAAATGATAATCGTATTTAAAGTTATATATTTAAATCAAATCCTGAAACTAAAAAGTACTACTTATATAATAGCCACTATAAACTTATATTTATCTCGAGCAAAACTTAGGCAATTTATAAAAGCAATACGTATGAGTGATTCTATTAAGCTAGCTTTTCTAACGTTATAGTTCATTTGGCTCTTTAAATATTTCCTGCTGGAATAACGATGAAGATGTGTATTAACGAATTAAAGTCCTGTACTCTTTTATCCTTACGCAAATAATTCTGATACTGTATTCAGTGAGCACTAAACGATACTTATAAATTTAACGGACCTAAAACAAACGAGAACTTGTTTAATGCCTACACCAGATAAATGACACTTAATCCACTATCGATGTAGTCTAATTTAGTATCGATAATCATTGACGTCATCTGTCTTTACATAGTAATAGTAAACAACTTTTTTCAGTAAATAGTTTTAGAAAGTTACAGGCTTTACAGAACCATTAAAACACACAATCAAGAGTCTATTATATAAGTCTAAGTGAGGTTAAGTAACCAAAAACCTTCTGCCTTAGCTGAGAGCTGGGTTAGTCCTTGTCTTACTTCACGTCCGCTTCGGTTAATTCCGGTAACTGTAAATAAAAACATCCCTCTCATCTTTCTAGTGGCAGCGTGCTTCATTTGATAAGACAAAATTCAAACCAGTATACGCATAATTCGATTTTTGAATTTATTTCCTTACGATGTCACTGCAATTTAAATAAATACGGTATTTTTAAATTGTACTTTATTGCTGAAATTTGTCACTCGTTCAAATAAACTATCAAGTAACTTCACATCATAAACTGAAAATGAAGGTTAATTTGTGTTGGTAGGATAGTTTTTACTAAATTTCATACTAACGAAACGTTTAAATATATATCCATACCCTTCGTAATATCCAAAAGCAATGTTGTACAGTCTTTGACATTGTTAAAGAATAATTGATGCGCACATGTATGTATGGGTGTTAATTTTAGTATCTAAAGCAGATACAATTTTATAACGTGAAATCTATGTGATATTCGTTTATCATAAATCATTCACAACAAAAAATATTAAACACCTACTTATTATGTAATATTTAGATCTTTCCAGCAGTACTCTCGTCATTTAAGATAATCCATTTATAAATATGATAAAGCTTTAAAAGATATTCATGTACATTAAAAAATTCAAATTTCCGGTACAGCGTGTGTTCAATAAATTATATTATGCTATATATTTTTTTGTGACTGGCACATACACTAGATACGTATATAATTTTTAAGCTCGTAAATTCTTTTCTGTTTTAATATTAATAAAGCGATATAAACATTACGTTATACGACTACATTATTTGGATCTTGATAAATTAACTAGAAGATTTTTTTAACTAAAGAGTGAATTGGCTAAAGCTATTGGCCTTAGTTCGTTACAGGTATATAATTAGTAAATATAGCCTCAAAATTATATCATGATGCTTTTTTTTTCACGTAAGATTAATAAATAGAGTGTTCCATAAATTAAAAAAGCACATAACTATGCGATACAAACAGCTTAGAAACCATTATAGTTTGTAAAACACAATTTAATGAACTGATTGTGGTTTCCATTATATTACTCTCGTAGTCTTGATTACTTGTTAATAGCCCACAATGCAAGATATTAGTTTATTACTTCTGTCACTTACAGTTTTTGAAAATATTTGTAGTTGTTATGTTTTGGTGCATTTTGTGTTAAATTCATTTTCTGTATTAGCAGTTATAAAACTCCAACATATAGGTACCTGAGAATATTTAGTATTACAATTTACAAATAGGTTCAATATGCGAATTATTTCACAATTTTCGCTTTATTACGTTAAAAAATACTTGTTGTAAGTGAAGTATTATTTGAACTCCCTTGTAATCCCCAGATTTTAAATGGTAATAGTATTGAATGTTTGGAGTTGAATGAAGTTAGGAGTACGCCCAAACACAATTACAGTCTTCGCTTAGTTTGTAAAATTTCGAGACTATAGGCTAACACATTATATTTAAAATTTGTCCAGCAGACACATAGACAGACAGAAAATCACAAAGAAATTAAGTTTTAAAATTTCCTCAGTAATCACTTTAAAATAAGTGCTAGTGCTAAACTAACTATTATACCAATTATTTGAACTACTTATACTCAATCCGTTTTTAGGCCGAATAAGAGCATTTTTTAAAGAAAAAATGTTACAGCTAAATTTGCTTTACTCTAGTTTTAAGATAAACTTATGAAGATTGCACATAAATGTAACATATTTAGTTTTAAATTTAAACATTGGTAAAAAACGTATGAACATCTAGCATATATAATGAAAAACTGTAACCGGAATGGTGCAGACAAATTCTTCAAATGTCTATTCATTCAAAGAATATAAAGTTTAATATGACCTGTACAAGGGAAAAGAGAAAAGTCGTGAACACATTTTCAAAACAAAATGCAGTAAATATTCAAACGTATTGTTATACGCTAACATTTATAGATTTCTTTTCTTAGTTTATATATCTATTTATATGAAAACGAGGAATCTTATTGCTGTAAGTATACAGGTTTTGTACAAGATAGAAAGAACTATGAGAAAATATTCTCTGCTCTTTTGAAGGAAACAACCCATTATGTGGGTTATGATGGAGTATTCAAAGGCTGTTAGAACCTTGCGTAAACGAGATCATCCTTACTTCTCTCATCTCATTTGGCTCTTCTTGCATTTTCGACATTTTTGTAAGCTTTTACTCCTTTAGTTTTTTGGTAAAATTGGAAGTTTTACATTTATTTATACAAATAATATGAGTCTACTTAGTACATCACTTTTATAGTTCCTTACAACAAAGTTGAACAGCACACCTGTTACGCGTGTAGCTGCATCGTGTAGCTTGCATCAAAAATGTCATTCCTGAGCAAACAAAAAGATATTTTGTTAGTCTACTGAGCATTATTTTTCCATGCGCTCAGCGAAATTCAATGGTTGGGTACGCACCATTATAGAACTCATTATTTTCTAGGTAGGAACGAAATACGATGCTGATTTTTAAGTGAATCATGTTGGATAAAAAATGTCTTGAGACATATGACCTCATACTGCAATCACATTTACGATCATTAATTCGAAGATTAATTAATGAATCGTAATTCATAGCCATGTTTGTGTAACACAAGTTTTTGGTGAATTACGGAGGATACTGCATTGAAAGAGTGCGCTGTAATTTGAATGTTGTCGCTCTCAAATAATAGGCTTCGCTAACAGACAAGAAGTAACGAATTTCAATTTGTGATGACAGGTGATCTTTTTTATTTTTGTTGATGTTAAGATTTGCTGTCAATTCTAGCAACTCTGATAACAGTAGAGTCTTAACAGTATTCAAGGCATTTAAAAATAAACTATATAGAGGTTATTGTTCTTTAAGTAAAAACAAAATAAATACTTTACCGTTAAATTCTATTGAATCATTACAAATGAGGTATTAGTTTTTTCCTAATCTAAGACCGTCATTTATTTCATATTTCCATGTTAACTGTACATAAATAAAGTTTTTCCAGTGAGAATGACTAATATAAAAATAATTTTCACTTTTAGAATCTATTAAGTAGAACATATTTTGTAAAGTAAGATACAGTATAAATTAATGTAAACACTATTGTGTTAAACAATTAGGTAGTAGCTGTATTAATTAATTAGGGGTTGTCGGCTGGATCCCGGCTTTAAACCCAAGGGGCTCAAAGCTGGAGCAAAAGCAGCACACTAAGGCTTTGTGTTTCACTGTCTCAGCAGGTAATAATACAGTTTTACTCTTGATGTTAAACAGTTAACTGTAACTGTATTAAGTTTATTCCTTTTCAGTACGATGCTGTATGTTATTTCCTTCCATGTTTATTTAGTTCACGATTACATTTGCACTGAAAACAAGTTAATGACAAAGTAATATCATAATGATTTATTTCAAGACACTAAAATATGAATACCTACTACTCGCGTATTTAATAAACCTGTAATCTATAAACACACACTATTAGTTTTGAAGAAACATAAAAAATTAAGTAATCTACTATGTAAAAATGTTGTTTTCGAACAACATTAGATAGACCGGTGTCCAATCAAATATCCCTCAATCATGAGAACGGTTACAGCTTTTAAATCTTTACTCAATAGTTGTTACAAGTCTTTCTAGAATAGAATTTGCTAAAAATACTTCCAATTGATATATGTGTTCATCAACGTTTTTATTTGTACCTGGCTTGTATTTCATTTGCACACTAATAATATGGAACACTGTATAAATAACAAGCGGGTGGTTTTAAGAAACCCTGTAAAGAAAATATTATAAAAGTATTTATTGGCCAAAGCATAACCAACTTAATCACTCATTCATGTAACTAGAAGAATTTAATTTATGCCAGTCTGACTGATATCTCAAAAAATATCTGATATAAAGACTTAAAGTTTTACATAAAGTTACTTTTAAATATTCAAAACTAAGTGTGATGATTTTACATATCACTCCATGGGACGGGGAAAAGCCATAGCAAACAACCAATACAATAAATAGAACTTTCGTAACAAAAAGATAACTATAACAAAGAGAAGGCAATAAGGTAACCCGTAATAATGCTCTTTATGCACACCCAAAGATTCCTCTGGACATATCTGAACTGTAGGTAGATTGCAATCGGCCTAACTTCTCCAGGCGGAACAAGGCGGTGCGACCTTGTAGTACAAGGAAGACGAATGGTAATTTTCGGGAGTCTCCAACAAAAGGGGATCAAACCATCACACATTAGAAGACCTTGAAGAAAAAAATATTATATATGTTATCATCTAATCAGCAGTGGACGTGTCGGGTGCGTGTGGTGGTAGTTTTTAATCAAATTATATTCTTGTTTTAAATAATATTTCGGTGATATAAGTCGCAAAAGCCTTTGGAAGCTCATTTTTGTTGCTCATATGTCGAGAGATTCGATTAATTTTGGAGTATTTACTGAGAATTGCACACCAAAATTTAACGTGAAAACCATTATAAATAATTACGTATTCTGGCATTTTAATAAAATAAAGGAATTGAAGGATTATGCTATTTGGAATTATAAGGATCAATAATACTGACTGCGAACTCCAATTTTTGTGCTGCGTTGCAACATTAGTTGTTACAGAATGGCATGTCAGTAATAACTTTGTTCGCTCCTGATTAGTCGGTTTCTCCACTAATGTCTTCCTGTTGTTGCTTTTATTCTAACTGTTATATTGATGTCTATCTTGAAGTAAGACACATATACAAAGTATGTTTCTAAATAGTTTAAGATTTAAGAGAACTAAGTACCTAATTAAGAGAAGTAATTTCAGTCTATTTAGTTACAATAAATAGTAACTTGTATTTTGGTTATTTTAGTTTGATGAATTGTATTTATTCTTGAAGTAACTTTTAGCAAAGTCAAGGGAAAGTATTCCCTTTTTAATTTTAATATCCAGCCTTATTATAATATACTAGTCGTACATCTGTGTAACGCTTTATACGATGAAACAAGTCCTGATAATTAGAACTATTATAATAAACATTGAGAGTGAACTTGTCACGTAATATAGTGATATTAACAAACTGATTCTGACTTCCACTCCAGTAATGTAAAGTTTAACAACCACAGCAGAGTACGTTGCATAATGGAAACTATAAAATCCAAAGTTTTACATTAGAATGTATCAGTTAAAACCAACGTTACAAATTAATATTAATTTTAGGGTTCAGATCGTAAACGTAAACATCTACTAAATAAAATTGAGAAAACTAAGTAAACTTTAAAAATTAATATCAATTTTCAGAAGATTTGCAAGTACAATGATACAACTCATGTGATCTTATATAAAAAGAACTGTATTTTCTAAAATGTATTCATATTATTAAAGAACGGGGCTTAAGTAATTCATTCATTGGAGATAATAAAAAGTACCAACTGCTTAAGTGATTTGTTATGTTATCATTGCTTATATGATTCAATTCAACTCCTTACGACATAAATTATGATTTTTATATAACTTTACCGCTCATATCTTTTACATAATAATACACATTACCATATTAATTATTTTCATTGTTACTTCCAAAAAATAAGATAATTTAATTGAAAAAAAAATTTTGTATAAATCAATCGAGCATTGTATAGAAGAAGACGTGTAGATAGAGGTCTCAATACTTTATAATTATTAAATATCAGGTTGTGTACTTATGTTTATTTTAGATTTTCACCTTTTTGAAACAAGTTTTTTCATTTAATTAAAAATATAGGAATCAAATTAGCTATATACATAGTTTTAAGCAACAAAGTGTATATATATATATATATATATATATATATATATATATATATATATATATATATATACATACTTGTATAAATAAAGGAATATTTGAATCTTGAATACACATTTGCTAAATAAGTGCCTTAAAATAAAAGGTACAAAATGCTACACCTAGACCTAATTGTGAGAAGTTCTACCCAGTTGACTTAAAAGAAATTTGCGTATAACTACTAGTGCACAACCAAATATAATAATGAGTTATATGGCCACTATTATCTGAAAATAAACTGAAACTGCCATCAGAATGTATTTTCAAGTGCAGTTAACGACCACTACGATTATGTGACTGTAGCGTTAAAAATAAAGATGGAATCAGGGTCGCTCGAATTGCTTGGGCGAAAATTCGAATGTTCCGTAAAATAAAGAAAATCCTTGTTGTTATTTATTTCAAAGGATTAAAAGCGTTTAAAATTTGGTTTTGAAAAAAACTAAAAAAAGTTACCACACTCATTTCTCTCCACTATTCTGAACATGTAATATTTTAGAGCTGTAAGTCGGCGATAAAACCGGTTGGTATCCAATGAAAAATAATTTGATAACAGATTTAGCGTTAAGAGGAAAAGTTTGAGCATTGTCATGAAACCTTGCTCTCGTGAGAAACACCACCATTAATACCTCTACCTCTATCTAAAACTTTTCTGACGAGTGCTGCAGAGTTTACTGTATTTTGAAGACTATTTTAAAAAGTAACATGAATTCTTATATAACCCAGATCTGATTTTTAAAATATTACCAGATGAGGTAGTAACTACCAATCAAACAACGGACTCACTCAGGTAATAAAAAGTGTTCCATTTATTAGTAAACATCGCATCGTAGATTAGTTACATTTATTGAAAATACATATGGACCTTTAGCTCTCTCATATATATACAGGGTGATTCGGTTAGTGTTACCGGCACTTTCTGAGCTGATTGTACTATAAAAAATAAAGAAAAAGTTCATATAAACATGGGTCCGGAAATGCTTCCTTACTGGGTTATGGCCAATTGAAGATTTCACCAAAAATTGTGTGCAGGAGGTCAAATGATGATTTGCCGCGTGTTTATGAAGAGATATTTATAGGCGAATGCAACTTTTTCTAACGGATTTTTAGATGAGAAATTGAATAAAGTTCATCTCATAGCTGTATCTCATTTAGTTTTTTTGTTATACTACAAAAAACATAAATCAAATAATTTTGAAAACACTTTTTTAAGGTTTAACGGACAATTATTTTGTTAAAATAGGCATTGAAGACCCACATTTTTACAAAGGAACTTGCAGAAAATTTAATTCTGAATAAAATTATGTGCCACACGGCTATTAACAGCGAAGTATTAGTTTCTGGAATTTAATTTTACAACAAACATTCTACGAAGCAAGAAATTTCACTTCTGGATCGAATTTGTTATACCTCCGATGCCATGATTGAGCTTGCTTTGTTGTCTCGATCAAGAGAATACGTACACACAGAGTTCTGAGAACCATACTTCTGTCAAAAAAAAAAACAACTAAGGTTGGTTTTATAACATTCTTTATATTTGTAGCCAACATAAGATAGTAATTTTGATATCTGCATTGCTCTTCTGATCAAGCACGAGCATGGTTTATATATTAGATAAATATTGCAGTTAAAGGTGAATTTTTACGTAACATTTGAATTATATTATCTGGATAGTAAAGTCTATGCTTAACGGTGATTGCAGAAACAGTTGAAACAAAATTTCCTGTTTCTCTTAAGCTTACTCTATGCTTTAAAACTATAAATATAAAGAAATTTAAAATGGTAGTTAAATGATATAAACATATGTTCCTTTTGCCGCATTATATACGTTTATAAAGAACAGCCGATTAAATTTGAACAGGCTCTTTCACTTAATAACATATGTTTGCTGCAATGCATTTCTTACGGGTATTTCCGTAACTTTTAGAGACCAGTGGGGCGGAATCCTGAATTTGGACCGGATAAAAAGTATTCTATGTCCTTCTCCCTGTTCTTAGCTACCTCTCTACTAATTTTCAGCCAAATCTGTTCAGCCGTTCTTGAGTTATAAATAGTGTAACAAACACGACTTTCTTTTATATAATACTAGCTGACCCAGCGAACTTTGTTCCGCCTTAAAGGCAATATCACATGATCACATTTTGTACTTTTTAAATTAGGATAATTGTAAATAAAAAAATATAATTATTCAATGATTCTTTATTTGCCATTTATTGTAGCACCTTGTGATAAACCATTTTTTGTTTTTTTTTTATTAGGCGCGAAAAAAATAACGCGGAAGGTCTTCCGACCTGTGAACATGCCACATATAATGGACCATGGGAAAAACATGGATGTTCGAGATTAAGACCACAAACTTTTAAAGATTGGCCTTGAGACTTATTTACAGTCATGGCGAATGCAAGACGGATCAGAAATTGAAGTCGTTTAAATTGAAATGGCATGTCGGTTGGGATCATCGGGATACTCGGAATGACAACTTCCTCACCTTTGAATTTTCCTTTGAGTATTGTGGCGTAAATAAAATTGTTCATCAATTTACTTACCACCAAATGTGTTCCGTTGCACAGTTTTGGCTGGTTTAAGTTTTTAAGCATGATTACAACAACCAAACTTTAGTTGTAAATTGTGCTGTGGTAAGCCAGGTACATCCAAGGAGTTTAAAAATTCAATTGGATAGTTGGTGGCACCACCTTCATTTGCTACACAGTCAATAGATTTGATAGAATGCAGTGTACCAATGATCTCATTCTGAATTATGTAGTTTGAGTAATCTACATCTTTATTCTTAGCTACCAAAATTGCTCGCTCACTCAACCATTCATTATTTTTGAGGTTAGTAATGATGTTTGGGAATACTTTGTTAATGATTTCGTCTTTCGATGAGACAAAATTATAGAAATTCGGAGGAAATGAAATCAATACGCTCGATTCGTCGACAGGTACTCGACGATTACCGATAGTCAGCAATTGCTCAGAGAAATCTTCAGCAGATGTATCGTTCAACAATGCAACTCTCATGTTTGTTGTCAGCTGAAGTTTCTTAACATAGATTCGATGATTTGAGGCAAGCGTTTATCTCGTCGGCAGCAGTCGATCTGGGAATTACTGGCAATGTTTGGCGGAAATCGCCAGGCAGTAAAATCATTGAGCCTCCAAAACATCTCGAGTCATTACGTAGATCTTGCAATGTTCGGTAGAGTGCTTCCAATGCACGTTTATGCGCGATTGTGCATTCGTCCCAGATGATGATCTTCGATTCTGATAAAACTTTGGCCATAGCGGAGTGCCATATTGTATGTTGGTTTTTCAATATATTCCAGATTTAACGGAAATTTTAATGCAGAATGTGTCGTACGAAATCCTTTTAGTAATGTAGCTGCTATTCCAGAAGAAGCAACTGCAACCGCAGTGTTGGATCTTGCACGAACAGTGGCTAAAATTACTGACATGAGGAATGTCTTACCAGTTCCACCAGGGGCATCCAGGAAATAGAAACCACCATTTCCATCATCAGTTGCCTTCATTAATGTATAATAAACTTCCATTTTTTGGGGATTCATCAGGGGTACATTCGTTTGAACTTCTAAATCCAATTCCTGGTGATCATGTTTACGTTTCCGTTCCAATTCTCGATTAAATGCGTCATTCATTTCACAATTTGGCACTGGCATTCCTAACCTGACTAATAAACTACCGCATATGAGATAGCACATGTCTTCAATCAAAAGCAAGGCCCTATTATGTATCTCCTAATTCATTTCAAGATTGGGATTTCTTGAATTGAAACGAATTTGATGTAAAATATCTTCTGCCCATATTATCCTTGTATTTGTGCCATAGGTTAGATGGGTTCGATGGAAAGCATGTCGAAATGATGATAGCAAATAATGTAATCTGACTTGGAGATGCAGAGATAATTGCTTTCAATTGTAAAAAATTTAAATTTGAATTGTATTATCTGGATTGTAAAGTCTATGTTTAACAGTGATTGCAGAGAAACAGTTGAAACAAAATTTCCTGTTTCTCTTAAGCTTACTCTATGCTTTCAAACTATAAGTGTAAAGAAATGTAAAATAGTAATTAAATGATATAAACATATGTTTCTTTTGTCGCATTATACATGTTTACAAAGAACAGCTGATTAAATTTGAAAAGGCTCTTTCACTTAATAACATATGTTTGCTGCAATGCATTTCTTACGGGTATTTCTGTAACTTTTAGAGACCAGTGGGGCGGAATCCTAAATCGGGAACGGGATAAAAAGTATCCTATGTTCTTACCCAGTTCTTAGCTACCTCCCTACAAATTTTCAGCCAAATCGGATCAGGCGTTCTTGACTTATAAATAGTGTAACTAACACGACTTTCTTTTATATATAAAGATATAGATTGTAAAACAATAAGAACTTGTGTTATTTATGATCAAGCCGTTTAAAAATCTTTTCTTTTATAATTTTTAAATTGTTCTCATTTTTAGGTTAAAATCCTGTTGTGAGCTCTGATGTAATATTCACTAACTGTGTGAACTAAGCTGAGGCAAATAAGTAGGATTATCCTTACTTTTGCAGATTACTTTCTTTCCTCTCACGTCTACTTATAATAAGAAAACTGCTATTATGAAAATTTCACTTTACCCTAAGTTAATGACTTTTGTTTTCGTTTGAAGAAACATTTATTGTAGTCTTTAAAATAGTAACATCATCATCGACAGTTCAAACCACTATGTTTTAGCCTATATCACTGAAAAGTATGACTTCTTTGAAACAATTGTCATGGCTACCATACCATTCTGATTTATTTCACTGCCATTGAAGATAATATAAAAGATATTTGTAAATGCAGTATGCTTGACCAGTCTATCAGTGTAGGCCAACAGACATAGGACTGAATAGGTTTGATAAAAAAGGATTTCTTAATTTACTAGACGAAGTAAGGCCTAAGAAACTACTCTGGACAACGGCTTTCAAGGTGACTTCCGACCAATGGCCGGGGAGGTGAGTTGCTTCAAGGACAGGATGGCTTAGCGGTGACCTATCGTAGCAGCAGCCACGCTCTACATGGTTTGATTCTATTATTTTGTGATAGTTACTGCACCCTTTACTATGCGCTATTGGCAAATTGAATACTTCAAATAGTATTATTTTATGTATTATATCTATTATTATCATGTTTTATTTTATATTTAGTAATATTTTAATCTTATCTCTCATACACGACTTGAACACTAATTATGGCATTTAAAAAAGTATGCAAGGATTCAAACAATAAGGAAATACATATTTTAATAGTTTTTTATAACAGTAGTAAAAGTGATTTTTTTCTCCTTTTCTTCTACTGTAAGTTGATTCAAACATTTATTTTTAAGTTTAGGTAGTACCTTAGGCAATAATAAGTCAAGGGGGAAATGGCCCTGTTACCAAGAAGGAAAAATTATAAAAATAAATAAACTATAAATATGAACATGTAAATTCCCTACTTAAAAATAGTTTTTAAATTTATCTGCATGAAGACAAATACCTAAAACAAACTTATAAACGGGAATGAATAAAATAATCTAAAACGATTTCAGCTCTTAATTAAAGAACTTATATGCTTGCTATTTTTCTGCTTGAACGTTGGATAATTTTTCCATGGATTGTATAGCCAATGAACATACAGTACATAATGTGAATCACTTTGAGTAATAATAATCTAGTGGATGCACTGCAGCACAGTCTGACTGGATAATTGTTTCATCTGCAGCACAGTTGACTGCTTACTGCAATACCCGAAGTTTACCTTCAATATATTATACTACTGTATTCTTATTATGCTGACAAGTCCTTATGTACTTCACAACAATTAAATTTTTTTCGCATACTATTTAAAATATTAATTTTGAAAATTTAATTAGTATATACTAAACTGACTTAAAAGTTAATTTTTATAAAAACTAGACGTGTAGTTACTTTATGATAGTTATTTTTGAACTTGGGCTTCTGCAGATAATTTAATACGTTGGAATCAAGAGTTTGGAAGTTAGGTTATGCACACAAATGTTTAGTATAATTTTTTTTATAACTTTGTAATGTAGTGAAACATAAAAATTATTTGTGATGAACTTAATTTATACATTTACAAGAGTGTATCTTTCAGGATACATACAAGAACCAGAATTGCAACCAGATAAAACTCATCAGTATTATTAATCTCTACAAATTTTCAATAAAATTTACTTTTTTACATTTATATAAATAGAACATTTATTTCACGAGTTAATGAAAGTTAATTAAGTTATAAATGTAACTTATGCCTCTTATTTAATATTTCGGTCACTATTGTCTAATACAATTGAGCGAATAATTAGGCTCAATGGTAAAACAATAAACTCTAACAACGTATTTTTATAGTTCGTTGTTACTCCCCGAGGACTCTACTTAACATTAGGTAAATAGGATCATTACAAGCACGCACGATTGGCTGTACAACGCTGTAACATACTTCACTCCTGGAATATGGAATCCACATCCATCTGGAGAGATCCAAAATAGTCGGCGACGAGTCGGTTAACATTCGTTATATCAATGTTTAGGGATTATTATAATTATAATAAACGGTTTTACTGGTAGTAATGCAATAATCTCTGTATATATTCTAATTGGAAGCAAACTAAAATATTTTAAAAATATATTGTATCAATATTTACATATAAAAAAATGTATGAAGATACACAGTAAACTCCAATCAAATTTAATCTAATTGCACTTTTTTCTCATATTTGACAAATTTCAATTACCACAGAGTATTTCTTGTGCTATATTTGAAATTAATGTAAATTAGATTATTTAACAGGTATATCTAACATATTATCTTAATTGTGTTTAATGTTTTGAGTTTTAAAAGCGACCCTGAAAACATAAATATATTGCTTATACAATACTACTAAATGTATAAATACATTTCAAGCAATACTTACGCGATTATAAAAGCAATAATTACGAATGATTATGATTACCTGTTTAGCATTACGATTCGTTAGGCTCTGTATACACTGTACACTGGAATTAAGGTGAAGATATGTATTAACGAATTACATGTTATAGTCCTGAAATCTTTACAATAATAATTATAATTATTCATAAGCATGTTGTAAGTAATGATCGGTTGTTATAAATTTGACTGACCGAGAAAACGAGTAACTCTTTTATTACTTAAAACTAGATACTTAATACAGCATTTGTTCAGTAAATAGTTTTTTTAAAGTAAGGGGCTTTACAGATTCATTAAACCCCACAAACAAGGGTCTATTATCCAAGTGAGGATAAGCAATCTACAACCTTCCGCATTTGCTGAGAGCTGGATTAGTCCTTTCTTACTTCACGTCTGCTCGGTTTAATCCTGATAACAGTTTAGGGCCAAGTAAACCTCCCCCACCTCTCTTTAGTGGCTTCGAGCTTTAATGGAAACGACGAATTTTAATCGAGTGTAATTGATATAACAGGATTTTATAAATTTATTTCTATACTTTCGCCGAAATTGAAATAAAAAGGTTACCGTTATATTGCACTTTACAGCTAGAATTTATCAGTCGTTCAAATACATTATTAACTAATTTTATGTTATAAATTTATGATGAAGTTAAATATTCGTTAGTTGGATAGTAATTACCATATTTCATATTAATAATATGTTTAAATATGCGTCGTAAGCCTTTTTAATGTTGAAAAGTTCAGTCCAAATAAGTAGTAAAAATAACTGATGTGCAGGTGTGTGCGTCTGTGTAATTATTGACTAGCAAAAAGCGATAAATTATAATTAAGTAAAACATGTACTACCCGTATTTTATTATTGCTTTATTACAACACATGCACAACAAATAATATCGTTCACCTACTTCTTGATACACATACATTTTTAAAGCTAGTAAAATTTGTGTTTTGCTATTACAAAAGCAATTCATACAGAATTTTACAATTATATATTTATAACTCGAAGTCCTTGACAACTTCTTTATAGCTAACGATTCTGGATATTATATTATTCCACAACATTCATCAGTTACAGTTTTGGAGATTATGTGAATTCTTGTTATGTTTTCTTTTGATAGCACTCTTGATGTTAGTGTATTCTTCCTACGAGCAATGAAACATGTATAAATTACTTTTGTGATTTAAAGAATATTTCATCTGTTATGTTTTATTTTATCCGTATCAAATGTGTTTCTTAGAGTTGCAATTCTCAAACCCTAACATAAATCAGATAATAGAGGACACTGATGAGAGGTGTTGAGCCAATGCATGTCCTCATGCTAGCAAACGCACAAAAATTTGTATTTAAAACGTCGGGGGTACTACCTTTCAAGCATTAATGCAATTTCCTTTTCAAGTTCCATAACAAATCTCAAACATGTCAGGAAAACTTCACTTTTCATTTTAGGTTTAGAGTGAAGTTTTCATACGTGAACATTCGTATAGGTTAACAGTAAGAATGTATCTTTATAACCGTAAATTCCACATTAAAATAATTTATTTGTTAATTTTTCATCTTTTTTATTTTTTCAACTTTATTTTTCTAAACAAGTATATTCCCTTTCTAAAAGACTTAAACTATGAAAATCGTTCAATATGTTACACAAGGAAATGTTATAAATTAAATTTTATGAAAGGATATATCTGAATAAATATAATTGTCTTTACATTTATTATTAATAAGCAATATACAAAAGCCACATTTTTAATAATGTAAAATATATATTTTTATTTCATACATAAATCTTCCCTATAGTTATGCCTCACAAGTAATGGACCCAACGGATTTGAACACTTCTAGGCTACAGAGAGAATTATTTACATGTACGTCAACTTAACTTAATCTAAAAAACAAACCTCAATCTGGCTCAATAATATCGGTAGTTACTTAATACCAGACAACCATCTAACTCCAGTATCGGATTAACTAAATGGCTCTTAAAAAAGGCTTCGTAAAGTAAATTCATTTTATATTTCAATATTTTATTATAAATAAGTGTTAAATAGTATTTTAGATTTCTTACAACCTAATTTATTAACAGACAATAACTCACGATCTATAATAGACTATTGTAACAATTAGACTGCTAAATAATGATAGGTACTCTATTTCTAAAATTTTGCCTTTTTTCTATATATTCAGTTTTATGGCGTACCAAAAATTTAATAAAAATAATACAAAAGAGAGTAACCACTGAACATGTTTTTAATGGCGTTGAAAACAAATGATGCATCATGATTGTTTGTATTACGAAACCTTACTTAATATTCTAACGATATTAAATATTATTCTGAAGAGGCACAATGATGAGGC
This sequence comes from Homalodisca vitripennis, assembly GCF_021130785.1. Taxonomy (NCBI): domain Eukaryota; kingdom Metazoa; phylum Arthropoda; class Insecta; order Hemiptera; family Cicadellidae; genus Homalodisca; species Homalodisca vitripennis. The sequence goes on along the minus strand of NC_060209.1, from coordinate 42,573,869 downwards.
CTATGGTATAGCTGTTTATATTAAAACATAGTAATGGCTGTCTCACTGTTTACTGCTGTACAAGTACTCAGAATAGCACAGCATAGCTATTCATGTATCTAGTGAATTTTATATGGATATAAAAGTCATTTTAATGTCATCAGAATAGGGAAAAGGAGAAAAGACATGAACAGATATAAAAAATAAAATTACAGTAAATATTTGTTTAAAAATGATTTCATACTCTACCAATTATGTTTCGTTTATTAGGTTTTATATACCAATCGCATGGGGCGGAGGAATCTTAATAGCGTAAGTATAAAGGTCTTCCACAAAATAAAGAGAAGTATGAGAAAATGTACTCCGCTCCTTTGGAGGAAACAACCCATTATGTGGTTGATGATAGAATATTCACAAGCTGTTTGAACCTGTGGTAAATGAGATCATCCTAATGTTTCTCTTCTCGTTTGGCTCTTCTCGTACTTACCACACTTTTGTGTTAGCGTTTGCTCCGCATTATTCTGTGGTACAAGTGGAAGAGTTTTACACTTACATAAACAAATAATATGAGTCTACTTAGTATATCCGTCAGGTATATGATTGGCAACACCATGTTTAGCGTAACAGGCTTCGCTGAGGTTGCATTGCAAAATGTCATTCCCGTGACAGAAAAAAGATAAATTATGCCAGCCTACTAAACAATAGTCTTCCAGGGCGCACAGACAAATTCATTGGTTGGATACGCGACATCATAAAACTCATTCTTTTCTATGTAGGTATGGAATACCTTTCACATTTTTAAGTCCACAGAAAAATATGCCTTGAAATATCTTGCTACATAATACAATCACATTTTTTGTCATTAAGTAATGTTTCATAGAAATGATTGTGTAACAAAAATTACGGGGAGTTTTGGAGAATACTGAAATAAAAGAGCACGCTGGAATAATGTGTACTCGCCCTCAAATAATAGGTTTCGTTAACTTTCAAGAAATAATGATTTTAAATTTTGTGTAAAATGTGATGGCAAATGATGTTTACTATTTTTGATGACATAATGAACTCTCCATTGTGGCAACTAAGTATTCAAGTAATTTTAAAAATATATAAAAAAGATATTGTGGTTATTTATCCATAACTAGAAACAAATTAAATACTTTACCGTTACCTTGTTACCATAGCAAATGAGCCAAGAATTCTTTCCTGATTTAGGACCATTATTTACATTACGTATATTCATGCTAAGTGTACATAAATAACGGTTAAATAGTTATGAATTCCTTTAAGACAAACATTAACATGTTAAAACATTTCAAACATTCCTGTTATGTTAAAGAGAACATCTTTATATAACAAGGTTCATCCTAAATTGATGTATACACTATTGTGTTAACTGTTTAAGCAATTAGGTAGTAGCTGTATTAATTAATTAGGGGATGTCGGCTGGATCCCGGCTTTAAACCCTAGGGGCTCAAAGCTGGAGCAAGCAGCACACTAAGGCTTTGTGTTTCACTGTCTCAGCAGGTAATAATACAGTTTTACTCTTGATGTTAATTAAAATCTTGTAATTTTGAATATGGAAAATATATAAAGGGATCAAAATTTTTATTGAAGTATTTATCATAGCGCAGACTGTTTACTTAAATGCATTTGTTATGATATGTTTAGTCTAATTTAAGATAGGTAATTGTTATTGGACTTCTTTCAATTATGTTATTTGTTTAATTTAAATGGTTGAAAAATAATTCCAGTCATACTCGTGACAACATTTTCAAAAACATCATTGCTTACGTTTCCCGAATAAGGTACCCAGGACTCAAAAGCGTTTAATACTTAAATTTAATACCAATATACATATGATAAAACTTAATTATAATATAAATAAAATATATAAGCTCTAGTTAAAAAATATTGCAAAACAATTGAATTCAAAAATATATTTTAAAAATATTTCAAAAGGTTTAGTTGTGTTCCATTTATTATTATTTGTAAAACAATAAGAACTGTTGTTAATTATGATCGAGCCGTTTAAACACGTTTTCATTTATAATGTTAACATGGTTCTAATTTTAAGGTGAAAATCCTGTTGTGAGCTCTGATGTAATATTCACTAACTGTGTGAACTAAGCTGAGGCAAATAAGTAGGGTGAAGTAGGTTTATCCTTACTTTTTCAGATTACTTTCTTTCCTCTCATGTCTACTTATAATAAGAAAACTGCTATTATGAAAATTTCACTTTACTCTAAGTTAATGACTTTTGTTTTCGTTTGAAGAAACATTTATTGTAGTCTTTAAAATAGTAAAATCATCATTAACATTCCAAACCACTATGTTGTAGCCTATAACACTGAAAAAAATGACTTCTTTGAAACAATTGTCATGGCTACCATCCCATTCTGATTTATTTCACTGCCATTGAATATAATAAAAGAGATATTTGTAAATGCAGTATGCTTGCCCAGTCTATCCGTGTAGGCCAACAGACATAGGAATGAATAGGTTTGATAAAAAAGGATTTCTTAATTTACTAGACGAAATAAGGCCTAAGAACTACTCTGGACAACGGCTTCAAGGTGACTTCCGACCAATGGCCGGGGAGGTGAGTTGCTTCAAGGACAGGATCGCTCAGCGGTGACCTATCGTAGCAGCAGCCACGGTCTACATGGATGGTTTAATTCTATTATGTTGTGATAGTTACTGTACCCTTTAATATGTGCTATTGGCAAATTGAGTACTTCAAATAGTATTATTTTACTTATTATATATATTATTATTATGTTTTATTTTATATTTAGTAGTATTTTCATCTTATCTCTCATACACGACTTGAACACTAATTATAGCATTTAAGCAAGTATGCAAGGATTCAACCAATAAGGAAATTACATATTTTATAGTTTTTATAACAGTAGTGAAAGTGGTTTTTTCTCCATTTCTTCTAAGTCGATTCAAACATTTCTTTTTAAGTTCAGGTAGTACCTTAGGCAATAATAAGTGAAGGGGGAAATGACCCTGCTACCAAAAAGGAAAAATTAAAAAACTAAATAAACTATAAATATGAACATGTAAATTCCCTACTCACAAATAGTTTTAAATTTATCTGTATGAAGACAAATACCTAAAACAAGCATATAAACGGGTTTGAATAAAATCTAATCTAAAACGATTTCACCTCAATAACAAAAAATGTATATGCTTGCTATTTTTCTGCTTGAATGGTTGGATAACTTTTCAATGGATTGTATAGCCAATGAACATACATTACATAATGTGAATCACTTTGAGTAATAATAATCTAGTTGATGCACTGCAGCACAGTCTGACTGGATAATTGTTTCATCTGCAGCACAGTTGACTGCTTACTGCAATACCCGAAGTTTACCTTCAATATATTATACTACTGTATTTTTATTATACTGACAAGTCCTTATGTACATGGTAACAATTACATTTTTTCGCATACTATTTAAAATATTAATTTGGAAAATTTTATTAGTATATACTAAACTGACTTAAAAGTGAATTTTTATAAAAACTAGACGTGTAGTTACTTTATGATAGTTATTTTTGAACTTGGGCTTCTGCAGATAATTTAATACGTTGGAATCAAGAGTTTGGAAGTTAGGTTATGCACACAAATGTTTAGTATAATTTGTTTATAACTTTGTAATGTAGTGAAACATAAAAATTATTTGTGATGAACTTAATTTATACATTTGCATTATTTACAAGAATGTATCTTTCAGGATACATACAAGAACCAGAATTGCAACCAGATAAAACTCATCAGTTAATACTGTTAATCTCTAAAAATTTTCAATAAAATTTACTTTTTTACATTTATATAAATAGAACATTTATTTTACGAGTTAATGAAAATTAATTAAGTTATAAATGTAACTTATGCCTCTTATTTAATATTTCGGTCACTATTGTCTAATACAATTGAGCGAATAATTAGGCTCAATGGTAAAACAATAAACTCTAACTACGTATTTTATAGTTCGTTGTTACTCCCCGAGGACTCTACTTAACATTAGGTAAATAGGATCATTACAAGCACGCACGATTGGCTGTACAACGCTGTAACATACTTCACTCCTGGAATATGGAATCCACATCCGTCTGGAGAGATAAAAAATAGTCGGCGACGAGTCGGTTAACATTCGTTATATCAATGTATAGGGATTATTATAATTATAATAAACGGTTTTACTGGTATTAATGCAATAATCTCTGTATATATTTTAATTGGAATCAAACTAAAATATTTTAAAAATATATTGTATCAATATTTACGTATAAAAAAATGTATGAAGATATACAGTAAACTCCAATCAAATTTAATCTAATTGCACTTTTTTCTCATATTTGACAAATTTCAATTACCACAGAGTATTTCTTGTGCTATATTTGAAATTAGTGTAAATTAGATTATTTAACAGTTATATCTAACATATTATCTCAATTGTGTTTAATGTTTTGAGTTTTAAAAGCGACCCTGAAAACATAAATATATTGCTTATACAATACTACTAAAAGCATAAACACATCTCAAGCAATACTTACGCAATTATAAAAGCAATAATTACGAATGATTATTATTAAGCGACCTGTTTAACATTACGATTCGTTAGGCTCAGTATACACTGTACACTGGAATTAAGGTGAAGATACGTATTAACGAATTAAATGTTATAGTCCTGAAATCTTTACAATAATAATTATAATTCTTCATAAGCATGTTGTAAGTAATGATCGGTTGTTATAAATTTGACTGACCGAGAAAACGAGTAACTCTTTTATTACATAAAACTAGATACTTAATACAGCATTTGTTCAGTAAATAGTTTTTGAAAGTAAGGGACATTACAGATTAATTAAACCCCACAAACAAGGGTCTATTATCCAAGTGAGGATAAGCAATCTACAACCTTCCGCATTTGCTGAGAGCTGGATTAGTCCTTTCTTACTTCACGTCTGCTCGGTTTAATCCTGATAACAGTTTAGGGCCAAGTAAACCTCCCCCACCTCTCTTTAGTGGCTTTGAGCTTTAATGGAAACGCCGAATTTTAATCGAGTGTAATTGATATAACAGGATTTTATAAACATTTATTTGTATATTTTCGCCGAAATTGAAATAAAAAGGTTACCGTTATATTGTACTTTACAGCTAGAATTTATCAGTCGTTCAAATACATTATTAACTAATTTTATATTATAAATTTATGATGAAGTTAAATATTCGTTTTTATTTTATTATAAATAAGTGTTAAACAGTATTTTAGATTGCTTACAAGCTAATTTATTAACAGACAATAACTCACGATCTATAATAGACTATTGTAACAATTAGACTGCTAAATAATGATAGGTACTCTATTTCTAAAATTTTGCCTTTTTTCTATATATTCAGTTTTATGGCGTACCAAAAATTTAATAAAAATAATACAAAAGAGAGTAACCACTGAACATGTTTTAATGGCGTTGAAAACAAATGATGCATCATGATTGTTTGTATTACGAAACCTTACTTAATATTCTAACGATATTAAATATTATTCTGAAGAGGCACAATGATGAGGCCTATGGTATAGCTGTTTATATTAAAACATAGTAATGGCTGTCTCACTGTTTACTGCTGTACAAGTACTCAGAATAGCACAGCATAGCTATTCATGTATCTAGTGAATTTTATATGGATATAAAAGTCATTTTAATGTCATCAGCATAGGGAAAAGGAGAAAAGACACGAACAAATATAAAAAATAGAATTACAGTAAATATTTGTTTTAAAATTATTTCATACTCTACCAATTATGTTTTGTTTATTAGGTTTTATATACCACTCACATGGGGCGGAGGAATCTTAATAGCGTAAGTATAAAGGTCTTCCACAAAATAAAGAGTAGTATGAGAAAATGTACTCCGCTCCTTTGGAGGAAACAACCCATTATGTGGTTGATGATAGAATATTCACAAGCTGTTTGAACCTGTGGTAAATGAGATCATCCTAATGTTTCTCTTCTCGTTTGGCTCTTCTCGTACTTACCACACTTTTGTGTGAGTTTTTGCTCCGCATTATTCTGTGGTACAAGTGGAAGAGTTTTACACTTACATAAACAAATAATATGAGTCTACTTAGTATATCCGTCAGGTATATGATTGGCAACACCATGTTTAGAGTAAGAGGCTTCACTGAGGGTTCATTTCAAAATATCATTCCCATGACAGAGAAAAGAGAAATTATGCCAGCCTACTAAACAATAGTCTTCCAGGGCGCACAGACAAATTCATTGGTTGGATATGCGACATCATAAAACTCATTCTTTTCTATGTAAGAATGGAATACCTTTCACATTTTTAAGTCCACAGAAAAATATGCCTTGCAATATCTGGCTACATAATACAGTCACATTTTTTGTCATTAAGTAATGTTTCATAGAAATGATTGTGTAACAAAAATTACGGGGAGTTTTGGAGAATACTGAAATAAAAGAGCACGCTGGAATAATGTGTACTCGCCCTCAAATAATAGGTTTCGTTAACTTTCAAGAAATAATGATTTTAAATTTTGTGTAAAATGTGATGGCAAGTGATGTTTACTATTTTTGATGACATAATGAACTCTCCATTGTGGCAACTGAGAATTAAAGTAATTTTAAAAATATATAAAAAGATATTGTGGTTATTTATCCATAACTAGAAACAAATTAAATACTTTACCGTTACCTTGTTACCATAGCAAATGAGCCAAGAATTCTTTCCTGATTTAGGACCATTATTTACATTACATATATTCATGCTAAGTGTACATAAATAACGGTTAAATAGTTATGAATTCCTTTAAGACAAACATTAACATGTTAAAACATTCCAAACATTCCTGTTATGTTAAAGAGAACATCTTTATATAACAAGGTTCATCCTAAATTAATGTATACGCTATTGTGTTAACTGTTTAAGCAATTAGGTAGTAGCTGTATTAATTAATTAGGGGATATCAGCTGAATCCCGGCTTTAAACCCTAGAGGTTCAAAGCTGGAGCAAGCAGCACACTAAGGCTTTGTGTTTCACTGTCTCAGCAGGTAGTAATACAGTTTTACTCTTGATGTTAAACAGTTAACTTTAAATTTATTAGTCTTAATTCCCTGCTGTACATTTCAATATCATATTTCCTTCTTCGATTAGTTCGGCTTAACGATTACATTTGGATTACATTATGTACACGTGCTCTTAAGGAACGTATAAATAAAAAAATATATATACTGTTACGTGAGTTGAAAAAGTCGCAATAAATGAGTCTAATAGGTGGTTTTAAAACTCATTGTAATTTAATCATTAACAAATTTCTTATATCTGAAAACATTTTATATTTCAAAAAGTTAGAGAGGACGTGTACAATCATGTATCTAAGCGCGTGAGTAAACTACATTTTACTTATTTGTACTAAAAAGCACTTTCGGTCATTTATTATTCAGTATTATTCAGTATTATTCCTTAATCCATATACCGTCAATATTTAGGGGATATTATTTACGTAATAAATAGTTACACAAATTTTCAATCCAAACAGATTGTAAATTTGACGTAATCTTATTGTTAAAATCCTATTAATCGCATTGTTTATTTTATTAATTCATAATTTCAACATCAATTTATTTCGTATTATTTTTAACATACACTGTACGTATTTTCTCAGAGCGTATATATTTTGTTAAGAAGAACTGGTATACACAATAAATTGTTTAATAGCTGTTTCGAAATATATGCAGTTTTGTTAATTTAAAACAATGAATCGATTCTAATTGTATTATTTCCGAAAAACATACACGGTTCATATGTATAAAGAAATGTCGTTGAGCTTATTACCAGAACAGTATCTTTTTAGTAATTAGTTATTTCCTCATCTGATTTATTATACCCTGCACATCGAATCTGTGTTACACAATAATGTGTATTAGGTTTTAAAACAACTCACAAAATACAGTAAACTCTGCAGCACTCGACACTGTTAGAGGTAGAGGTATTAATGCCGGGTGTTTCTCACGAGAGCGAGGTTTCATGACAAGTTTGCTAAATGATGGTCAAACTTTCCCGCTTAGTGTTAAATCTGTTATCGTATAATTTTTCATTAGATCCCAAACAGCTTTATCGTCGTTGCACAGCTCTAACATATTACCAATTCATTATATCGCAGAGTAATTAGATTGGATAAAAAATATTGGTTAACTTTTAAAAATAACAAACTTAATCTTAAGCACTTATCTATATCTTGAAATAACGAATAAAACAGGTGTATGATGGGTGAGTCTAATCCCATAAAAAACTTTTTTTAAACGCTACTATCACACAGGCTGAATGTACATTCGCGGTCTTTTTCTGTATAGAAAAAATATATTTTTACAGGACTATATTTTTACAGGATTTAAAGATGATAATGGCCATATAACTGAGTATTATATTTGATTTTGCATCAGAATTATACGCAAGCATAGTTAAAATTAGCCGGGTGGTACTTATGACAATTATATTTAACATTGTATGACGTTATAAATTTTGTTTATTATTATAAAATGTTTATTGAGATTTCTAATATACAAGGCCTTATTAATTCTTTGGTCTTATTTTATAAATTGCTCAATAAATTTATACACATGTTTAAGAAAATTTTTAACCTTTTTTTTGCAAATAATATTAGTAATAAAAATAATGTAACATAATAATGTGATGAAATTATCTAAACAGTATATGCGATAAAGTTATACTGTAATAAAAATTTATTGCGTTAGGACTTAAATAGAATCATAGAAACAATGATAACTTTCAACATTCCTTAAGCAGCTGGTCCTTTTTATTGTATCAAATTAATGAATTACTTAAGCTTTTTTTCTTTACAAATATGAATAACTTAATGGAATTCAAGATGTTTTTATATCCGGTTATACAATTGTACTTGGAAATTTTCAGAAAATCGATGTTAATATTTAAAGTTTACTTAGTGAAGTTTAATTTATGTAGAAGAGATTTATGTTTGCGATCTGAACCATAAAATTAATATCCCTTTGCAATATTGGTTTGTAATATTGATACACTCAAATGTTACACTATGGATTTTATACCTTACCTTATACAATTAATTATGTTGTAATATTTACACTTTCGTGCACAAACAATATCAGTTTCTTCGTATAAAAATATTATGTGACAGTTTCACTGTCAGTGCGTATTACAATGATAATAATTATCAGGTAATGTTTAAATGTAAACATTATTACACAAAATTATGACTGGTATACTCTTGAGTGTCAGAGTAATGGAACGTAGAAGGAATTACTTCCTCTAGACTTGACTTTCATGTGGTCTTTCATAGAACATGTATTATGATAAGAAGGGAGTTCATAAAAGTGTCATTGCTCATGTACAAGTTCTGATGAGTGACATTTGTATTGAATACGCTATAAGTTGGCTCAAAGAAGTATAAAACTCATCAAACAGCAAAAATACCAAAATAAAAGTTTTTTTTTATTTTAATCAAACGATCTAAAATAACTCTCTTAATCAGGTAGTTAATACTCTCAAATTTGAAACTACCATGATATATACTTGTCTGTGGCTCACTTCAAGATAGATGCCACTTAAAAAGTTAGAATAATGTCAACAACATAAAGATATTAGTGGCTAAGCTGACTAATCAGGAGAGATTGCTGACACACCATTTTGTAACAATTCATGCTGCAACGCAGCACAACACTTGGATTTTGCAGTCAGCACTATTGTTCCTTAGAATTCAAACGGCATCATCCCGCAATTCTTTTTCTTTACTAAAATGCCAAGAAATGTATTTATGTATAATTATTTACATGTTTAAATTTGTTGTGCAATTCTTAGTACTCCAAGACTAATGGTCTCTCTGGGAATATGAGCAGCAGAAATGAGCGTATTAATGATTTTGAAACTTCAACAATGTTTTTAAGACTACATATTAATGAAAATTAACGTAAAATTTTTATATATGTTATTATAATTAATATATTTAAATTATGATTAAGTTAAATACATTAACCTTAAATCAAATCTTTCTAACCTGTTACTTTGGTGTTTGCAGGTCTATATCGTTGTAAGAACATTTATGAAAATGAGGAAACATTATCACAATCTCCGAAAACAAGTTTTCAGGGGGAAACGAGGGAATGACCTGTGGAGTAAGAAATAATGCATTTGAAATTTGCTCCTTTCGTCTCTGTTTTGTCGAGTCCCGAACAGAGTTTCTCTAGACAAAATTATTCATGGTTCTTGTTAGTAAACATTGCCCACCACAAAACTGCGGAGGGCCCATCTGAAGTCTATCTACCTATTAGGTATATAGAGAGATATGTGTACTAAATCGACTTAGTATTTGAAGACCTACACGTTATTTCCTTTATTAAAGGTGTTTTTATCCATTTCACAGTAAACAAAAAACATTAAGATTACTATGAAACCTAAATTGCAACCAAAAATATGAAGGTGTTACACGTAACACGCTAAACGCAATAAAGTAAAACATTTTGTTATTTGTTATACTAAATGCATCTTGGATGCACCCCAGAGGTATATGCCTCAGAATGGCTCGACTATCGCCTTTGTTGCCAATTTTTCATGAATCACATTGTAATTTACATTCTCTCGGCGGAGTGGGCAATCGTTGGGTCAGTGGTGTAGAATAGGGATGTTGTTTAAGGAGGGTTCTCTAACAGAGCCCTTCAAGAAGTTAGTCTTCCTCGCCTGCCCTACTACAATAAAGCTTAACTTTGAGGTAGTGACATTACCTGTCTTGCAAGCATTAGAATTTATTTAAAAAAAACTGGCCTAAGAGGAGATTGACACCCTCGCCCACTGGCTGGGGCCTGCCCTTCATGCATGACAGCTACATTGAATTAAGAAAGAACCATACTTACATAAAAATATTTTTTTTATGATCAACACCTCTATTGAAGTAATATTGCTCAAGGTTACTGATTTATTAACTGAGCTGTTCAATCTTTTTACAAAATAATTTATATAAGACACTATAAAAGTCATAACCATAGAGCAGTACAAACTGTGTTTTATATTTATTCAGTATTTATTACATATTTTAGTATTCCTTTAAATAAAAAAAATCTATATATATATATATATATATATATATATATATATATATATATATATATATTTAGAAAATTTTGCTACGTTTTGAGTCTGAAAGTAATTTTTTATTATTTTATATTAAAGAGAGCTCATATAACTCTTTTCACATACAGAAATCCTTTCTTAAAGATTTATTAAACAAAACTCATATTTATTCCGGCTACAGCAGTAAATAAACACAGTGACATATAGTACTTTATAGGCCTCATCGTTATGATTCATTAGAATAGCATTAACTTTAATATTACTTACATGTTAAGTAACTTTTTGTAATACAAACAAAATATTGATGTTTTTATGGTGTTTAACTTAGTTAAAGGTGGTGATTTTGTTATAGGTGGAATATGTCTCAATGCAAATTTATCGCATTGATACAATCATGATGAATAGCTTGGTTTAAATAAATCAAAGACATCGTAATTTGGGAGGGGATACAAAATTTATTTGTTCATTTGCTTTATACTGTATCAAATAAGTGGTACGCTGTAAACTGACTTTATATTGTAAATTGCTGTTCTTTAGGAGTAAGTTTCAGTTTTTACACTCTAACAGTTAACATATTCCACCATATATTGTCAATTTTGGTCATTTATACGATTTTTTGTAATAAATCACCCATTCTAAAACAGATTTATTTATATTATTTACTCAAAACAAGATTGATTACATGAAACATTTTTTACAAGAGTGCGGGTTAGTTTACCAGGTACTTAGATTAGCTTGGTAATAAATAAATACTACTATGATTAGGCAGATTAAGGTTTGTTTTCAGGCTCAGTTGAGTAGACGGAATTAAAATTGATTCTCACTGGTGCCTACAATTATTCATCTACTTTGGTTCACCAATTGTTAGGACGCTCAAGCATATGGGAGTTTAAAAACAAGAATTTAATTAAGTTGCTTGAGTATTTCTTTAGTAATGTTAAATGTAAAGAAATGTAAACAAAATTATGTTTTATACTTACATAGTAATCAATTTATATATCCGTTTATAACATTATTGTATGATACACATATATTTTAGGGAATTTACTTCTTTTGAAAAGTTAAAAAAAAAAAATAAAATGAATAATAATAATGGAACTTTAAAGTGGAAATTGTATAATTATAATAACATATTCTGACTATTAAATTATACGTCTGTTTACCTAAAGAGATTTCATGTTAAATCTAAACAAAAAAGTGAAATTTTTTAACATGTATGAGGTAACTGAAAAGAAAATGTCAATCATGCATGAATAGTAGAATCCCTGCCCTGGTAGGTAACACATTTTGTGCGTCTGCCAGCATGGGACATTCATGGGGTCAACAACATGCATATATTTCCATTATTTTAAGTTTATGTTTGAGTTTGAGAATTAGTATTTCAGGAATACGATTTGACATGAAATATGCAATATACATCTATTGGAAACTGTGCCAATCGCAATGAAATATGTGGACTATAATTCTTTCCGGAAAACTCGCTGTATTGGAGAATTGTAGTGTTTAGTACACATGAATAAAATGTAAAGGATTATAACGTTTATAAATTCATTTTCTGTAATACCGAGATTAACGCTAAAAACGTTTAAATATTGGATACGAGTAGGTTTACTACTATTTACTGTGAATGTACTTTGAAAAATAAATAGGTCATTGCTAGCATTATGAGTTTTGCGTTATTATATTTCATCTCCATTTCACAGTCCAAAATTATACACGCGAACTAATGCACGTCATCTTTTTAGCAACTTTATAGAGTGAGCTTTTGAATATTATGAAGGATTACGATACATATGTAAACAGTTTTTATATTAAGAAATATACTAACACTGATTTATCCAACGCACATGTATATTCATTATAATATTAATTAATTTATGACTCATTTTAACAAGATATAAATTTTAACTTTAAAGTACAATATAATAAAACCATATTTATTTTCATTTTAGTTATTTCGTATCCTCGTATTGACATGAATTGAAAAAGCCGGTTATGGCAAGTATTTTGGTTAGAACTTCGTCGTATACAACAAAGCTCGCAGCCACTAAAGAGATGAAAGGGAGGTTTATTTAGCCTGAACTGTTATCAGGATAAAACCGAGCAGACGTGAAGTAAGAAAGAACTAATCCAGCTCTCAGCAAAGGCGAAAGGTTGTTGGTTGCTTAATCTCACTTAGATAATAAACCTTTGAGGTTTTAAAGTTTTTTAAAATTTTATTTACTAACACTTTGTTAGGATAGTTGGCATTATTGACTTACTGAAAATAAATTAGACTACATCGATATCCGATTAAGTATTAGATATCTATTTTAAGTTAAGAAACGAATTATTCTCTCGAAATATTCTCTGTTTTTGGTCCGTCAGATTTTTAAATATCGGTCAGTGCCCACTGGAATTTTTTACAGTGTAATAATTTATATTAATACATAATAGGACATCAAATATATGTATATATATTTATTTACTTATTTATATGTTATGTATGTAATAATTTATATAACCTATTTATTATATGTCCTATTATTTATATACATACGTATGATAGGACTATAACCTTTAATTTCTTAATACATATCGTCATCTTAATTCCAGCGTAAAATATATAAAGAGCCTAATTAACAGTAACGTTACAACAAGCCAGCTTAATAATAATCATGCATAAGTACTACTTGAGACTTATATAAGCTTACAGTCGCATTATATAAGTAGTATTTTTTTCAGGGTTCGTTTTAAAACTAAAAACGTTACATGCATGTATCTTATCATTTCTTACAATTAATTGTAAGAAAAATTCTTCTTAAATTGTAATTGAAATTAAAATTCTTATGCGTTAATTATGAAAAGCAAGTAAATTCTAATTGATTTCTTTTAAGAACTTTGGGGTACTTTTCCTCAAAAACATTGAAGCCGAGAAACACAGTGCAAGCTGTAATACTATTTTTATTTAATCTCTCTTCTATTTAGTGGTTTCCAAATAATGAAATAATTCTATGTGATTTACAGTTTAATATTAATGCGTTTTATAAAAGTCTTCATTAATTTTTTAGTTTAGAAAAATTTTAAGATAACGGCGTACATAACTTGGGCAAAATAAGAATAAGAATACAAAGAACATAAAGGTTTTCTGTGCAATTCAAAACATCAGTATAAAAAAATAATTATAGAAAAGCAACATAAAATAACGTTTTACAATAGACCATGCAATCTAAAGTTAAAACGCAATAAATATAAAAAATGTTGCTTTATAAACTAAACTGAAACAATTCCTAGTAATTGATAGGATATATATTACACTTGGTTTTGAAAAAGTAAGCCTACCAGTATTTAAGAAATTTGTCAGCTTTTCTAATAATATTTAAAAGTATAAAATAATGTTAAAAGTAGTTTTTTATTAGTTTTTTTTTGTAGTATTTAACATTTCACCATTTTGCTACTTTTTCTTCTACTACTACACAGTCAAACGGCAAGTGTAATAATCATATACATATTTAGTTTATATTTATTAGTCATAGAAAGTTGTAAAATATTCTGTCATCTATCAAAAATATCTTAAAAAATATATACAACAAATATCTTGAAATTTTTTAACTTAAATCAAAAGTACTCTAAAAGGTTTGTAACTCACCATGACGGACTTACATAATTTCGTATAAGTATGAAAATCACAACATTAATTCAATTGTGTCTCAATTAACTGCCATTAATAACTGATATGAGTTTAACCTGGTATCTTGTAGGGCCTAAACAATTTGCTATCATTTTTTATTTAATGAAACCATTAGAAATGCAGATTTATTTTGTGTGTGGCTAAGCATTAAAAAATAAATTACAATGGAATTAAAATCCATTGCCCTATGTTATGTAAACATTCATTGTTTAAGTAATTATTAAAAAATGCATCTTGAAATGGCCGTCAAGACTTTAAATGACCATTCTCATCTAGGCCAAATGTGCATGCTTATAACGGTTATATATAACTGATGTTAACCAAATACAACACGTTGTTCATTGTTTAGCAAACACACCTAATTATTTGGTGAAATGTGTTACCTAATAAAAGGAACCCAAACATTGAAATAAGGGGTGGTAAAATTATTTTTATATAACTACTTCTAGTTATAGTAAAGTGGGGTAATCCCCACGTATTGCAGTGAGCTGCAACATGTATTTGCAGATGACAAATTGTGCAGCCAGACTGTGCTGCAGTGCATCATCAACATTGCTATTACTCAAAGTGACTAACATTATGTAGCGTATGTTCACTGGGTATATCCGATCTATGGAGTAATTGTATGTATTCATAAGTTCTGGCAGATTTAAACTTAAGTTACGAACCATTTTGTATGGCTTTTATGTGCAACTTCTCACAGATATAATTACAACTATTTTCTAAGTAATAATATAACTAGAAAATATATAATTTCATTATAAACTGGAATGTATTGTTTCAACTTTGAACACTTGCTTAAATGTCATACTTCATGTTGAAGCCGTATGTGAGAGGAAAGATAATGTTTTTCAAAATATTATAAATATTATATTATAAAAAATAATAATATAAATACAATATAATAAATAAAATAATAGTATATTTAATTTACAAATAGCGCACTGTAGCTAGTACAGTAAGTAGGGCAAGATAACAGAATGAAGCAAAGTAAAGCGTTGCTTGGATGGGTGACCGCTAAGCTATCATGTCCTTGCAAGCAGCCCGCCTGCCCGGCCATTGGTGGTGGTACAGAAGTCAACTTAGAGCCGTTGTTCCCTAGATTAAGTTTTAGAAAAGACGTCTTAACCGTAAACCTTCCTAGTAAATTAAGAAATCTTTATTTTGCTTTTTATAAATTTAAATATTTCTTTCAAACTTTTTTCATACTAGTTCAGTCCTATGTATATTAGTTTAAATAAAATATAGAGGAAATTCTTATTAAAACAGTTTTACTGGTATGAGTAGATGTCATAGGAATGAAAATAATCTTCAAAAGTAAGGATAATCCTAATTATTTACCTCAGCCTCTAACAGGTGAGTGAATAGCTTAAAACAGGGTTTTTACTTTAAAATAAAGAATAAATTATTTTCTATCTTTACATTGGTAAATATTACTTAGTTGTATTTCTTAGCTTATATTTCTTTAGTTTAACTTTTTTTTCACATCATAGTATTTTTGTGTGAAACTGAAATATCTTAGGTAATTAAAATCTGTGCAAATAATATTTGAATTTGCAATGGGAATGACATATGCGTGTACTTTTAGTTGGTAAGAGAGCAGATTAAATTTACAGTTAGATACAATTACAATCTAGTAACATAACATTAGTCAAGTAACAGAAATAGGGGTTTCAAGAATTTAAATTTCTTCAAATTCAAGGTTCTCAAATGAACGAAAGTTAATAATTAAGTGTTTGCTTAAATTAAAAAAAAAAAACTAAACGTACAGATTTTTGTTACCTAAAATATGTTAAATATATAAATATGTTAAATTGAGTAATAATAATCTAGTTGGTTCACTGCAGCACAGTTTTTCATCTGCAGCACAGTTTGATACTCACTGCAATACGCAAAAAATTGCCAACACTATATTATGCTACTGGTTTCTTGTTATACGGAAAAGTCCTTATGTACTTTGTAACAAATGATTTACAAATTATGATTTACTTTTTATTGCAATATTCGTATTATAAAACTAATTAATTGATACTGCATACGTTTAATATTGGAATATTAAATTAAAGGTTTATTAATCCCTAAATGTTTAACTTGTACAAAACCTTTGCGGTGATAAAACTAAGTATCTAAATTATAATTGTAATTTAATTTGTAATTCAGCAACTCACACATATTAAATTCTTCATTCGTAAAGACTTATTTAAATGGAAAATTCTAACGAAGGTTTTACCCTAAATTAGTTAGCACGTTTAGGTTTAATCAGATTAAGTTGACAGTTAATTTTGACACATTCACATTACTGATGTAATTTTCATAATTCTTAAAACTTTGTTACTTTGTACATATTTGTAGGTCCAAAAAGTTTCGTACGGTTTGTTTTTAATTTAGCAAAATTTCAGGAGAATATATATATGTTATTTAACAACAAATTTCTATGACCACTTACTTGAAACTTCCAACAAAAATAAAAATGTGTATGAATCAAAATTAACTTTACCTTCCAATCATAAAAGAAAAAGTAGCAAAATGATGAAATGACTAATTTTTAACATTTCAATTTAAAGATACAAGTTATCAAAGCTCTTTAATACGGGTAGGCCTACTATTTCAAAAAACGTTTGGTTTATATCAAATTTTAATCACAACATTAGTTATGGTATAGTTTTATTTTTTATGCAAAACGTACTATTTTATCTAAGTTATGTACACTGTTATCTTTAAACTTTACTACACATAACATATTATATGCAAACACGTGTTAAAAACTCGATTATTCATAACATCAGTTCTTATTTTTCTTTACAATGAATAATAGATTAAACACAACTATATCATTTCAAATATTTAATAAAGATGTTTTTACTTCAATGTTTTACAGTATGTGTTTTCAATAGTTTGAAGATTTTATCCATGTATTTATGTTTTAATACCCATACATTGAAATGTATCTGCACCCATCTTTCAGCATTGAATACTTTCAACCGCTGGGTACCATAGTCGAGGGATTTATACAATAATCATTTAGCAAATTTCGTCATAAGAATAATAGCAACCAGTTTTGTAAACTATTTAAGTTCAAATATAAAGATAATCATAATATTTGAAAACAGTTAGACAAAGTTGAGGAAGATACCGGTTTACAAAGTCGGTCACAATAAATTATGGATAATGTTACAGATGTAAAAAACAATTTGCTATTTTTAATAAATATACATAAAATAACTAATGTATTTAAATCTAAAACGTGCTCTGTTTCACTTTTTCAATAAAATCATGTTTCCTTAACATATCTTCCATGGTTATAAACAAAATTTAAACAAAGGATCTAGTAAAACATTAATGAGAATGTCTATCTTAAATATTATTTAAAGTTAAACTATCCAATTTAAAATACTAAATACAAACCGATGAGCACTTTTATAAAATATTAAAACTATAAAGAGCTGTATTAAAACGTGTGATGCAATTTATTACAGTAAAAAAAAGAAAGAGCAGAGTGTAATAATAAAGAGCACAGCTTGAATTACGTCTTTTGACTTTATTATTTCTAAGAGACAATACGTTAATCAAAGAAATTTATTAGACTTTTGTCCTACACTATTAACGCATATGTTTTTTAATGTTTAATCATACAAAATTAAATTATAAACGTGTTTAACGTTTTTATATTTAAGTCAAAACCTGAAACTAAAAAGTACTACTTATATAATACCATTAAGAACTTATATTAATCTCGAGCAATTCTTAAGAGATTTATAAAAGCAATACGTATGAGTGATTGTATTAAGCTAGCTGTTCTATCGTTATAGTTCATTGGGCTTTGTAAATATTTCCTGCTAGAATTACGATGAAGATGTGTATTAAAGAATTAAAGTCCTGTATTGCGTTATCCTTAAAAATAAATATGATACTGTATACACAATCAGTGAGCACTAAACGATATTTATAAATTTGACGGACCAAAAACAAACGATTAACTTGTTTATTGCCTACACCAGATACATGACACTTAATCCGCTATCGATTTAGTCTAATTTAGTATCGATAATCATTGACATCATCCGTCTTTATATATAGTGATAGTAAATAACTTTGTTCAGTAAATAGTTTTTGAAAGTTAGAGGCTTTACAGAACCATTAAAACACACAATCAAGAGTCTATTATCTAAGTCTAAGTGAGATTAAGTAATCAACAACCTTCCGCCTTAGCTGAGAGCTGGGTTAGTCCTTTCTTACTTCACGTCCGCTTCGGTTAATTCCGGTAACTGTAAATAAAACATCCCTCTCATCTCTTTAGTGGCAGCGTGCGTTCTTGGATAAGACAAAATTCAAACTACTATGCGCATAATTAAATTTTTTAATTTATTTCCTTACATCACTAAAATCTAAATAAATATGGTTTTGTTAAATTGTACTTTATTGCTAAAATTTTTCACTCATTTAAATAAACTATCAACTGTATTCACATCATAAACTCATAATGAAGTTAAATTATGTTGGTTTGATAGTTATGACTGTATTTCATACTAATGAAAGGTGTAAATATGTATTCATATCCTTCGTAATATCCAAAAGGAGAGTTGTACAGTCTTTGACATTGTTAAAGAGTAATTTATGCACCCTTGTGTGTACGTGTGTTATTTTTAGTATCTAAAGCTGATAAAAAATTTTTATGTGATATCCATAATATTAAAATTTTCTTATTATTTTATTAGAAATCATTCACAATAAAAAATATTGAACACCTACTTATTATGTAATATTTAGATGTTTCCAGTATTTCTCTCGTTATTTCAGAAAATTCATTTATAAATATGATAAAGCTTAAAACAATATTTATGTGTACTGAAGAATTCAATTCTTCGATACAGCGAGTGTTCAATAAAGTGTATTATACTATATATTTTTATTACGCACATACACTAGATACGTATATAATTTAAAACTCGTAAACTCCTTTCTGTTTTAGTATTACTAAAGCGATATAAACATAATGTTATATAAAATGTTTAATACTCACATATTTCGTTGTAATTGATTTTAAAACTTAAATTAAATATTGGAATTTTTTGCAAATACTTTATACGGATCTTAATAAATTAACTAGCAGACTTTTCTAAAAGATTAAAGAGTAAAGTGGCTAAAGCCATTGGTTGTAGTTAGTTAAGGGTAACCACTTAGTAAAGAGATCCTGCCATAGCCTCTAAATTCTGTCTTGATGTTTTTTCACATAAGAGTAATAAATAGAGTGTTCTATAAATTAAATTAAAAAACATATAACTATACGATACAAACAGCCTAGAAACCAATTATAGTTTGTAAAAGACAATTTAATGAATTGATTGTGGTTTCCATTATATTACTCTCGTAGTCCTGACTACTTGTTAATAGCCAAAAATTTAAGATAGTTTATTCCACTACTTCTATAACTTGCAGTTTTTGAAAATATTTGCAGTTCTTATGCAGTGTGTGCAGTTCGTGTTAAATTCATTTTCTGTATCGGCAGTTATAAAACTTAAACATACAGGTACCTGAGAATATTTACTAATACAAATTCCAAATATGTCCAACATGTCAATTATTTCACAATTACGTTAAAAAATACTTGCTTTAGAAGTGAAGTATCATTTGAATCGCCTTGTAATCCCCTGATTTAAAATGGTAGTAGTATTGAATGTTTTAAAGTTAGGAGTACGCCCGAACACACATATCATGTAACAGTCTTCTCTGAGTTTGTAAAATTTCGAGGCCAATAACTCATTATATTTAACATTTATCCTGCAGACACATAGACAGACAGAAAACGCAAAGAAAATAAGTTCTCTAATTTCCTCGGTATTCAATTTAAAATAAGTGACATTGCTAAACTAACTATTATACCAATTATTTGAACTACTTCTACTCAGTCCGTTTTTAGACTGGAATGAGAGGGTTTGTTTACAGCAAAATTTGCTTTACTCTAGTGTTAAGATAATCTTATAAAGATTGCACATAAATATAACATAATTATTTTTAATTTATACATAGGTAAAAAAGGTATGAAAATCTAGCATACCTAATGAAAGACTGTAACCGCAATGGTACAGAATAATTGTTCATTTGTCTATTTTATACAGAGAATATAAAAAGTTTAATATGACCTGTACAAGGGAAAAGAGAAGTCATGAATACATATTAAAAATAAACTGCAGTAAATATGCAAACGTATTTTTATACGCTAACGTTTATAGATTTCTTTTCTTAGTTTATATATCTATTTATACGAGAACGACGAATCTTAATACTGTAAATATACAGGTTTTGTATAAGATAAAAATAACTATGAGAACATACGCTCTGCTTTTTTATAGTAAACAACCCATTATGTGGGTTATGATGGAGTATTAAAAAGCTGTTTGAACCTGGGGTAAACTAGATCATCCTTACTTCTCTCATCTCATTTGGCTCTTCTTGCACTTCTCACATTTTTGTAAGCTTTTACTCATTTTGTTTTTTGGTAAAATTGAAAGTTTTACACTTATTTATAAAAATAATATGAGTCTACTTAGTACATCACTTTTATAATTCCTTACAACAAATTTGATCAGCACACCTGTTACGCGTGTATCTGCATCGTGTAGCTTCCATCAAAAATTTCATCAATGAGCAGACAAAAAGTAATTTTGTTAGTCTACTGAGCAATATTGTTCCATGCTCTCAGGTAAATTCAATGGTTGGGTACGCACCATTATAGAACTCATTAATTTCTAGGTAGGAACGAAATACAATGCTGATTTTTAAGTGAATCATGTTGGATAAAAAATGTCTTGAGACATATGACCTCATACTGCAATCACATTTACGATCATTAATCCGTAGATTAATTAATGAATCGTAATTCATAGCCATGTTTGTGTAACACAATTTTTTATGTTTTTATGTGAATTACGGAGGATACTGCATTGAAAGAGTGCGCTGTAATTTAAATGTTGTCGCTCTCAAATAATAGGCTTCGCTAATAGACAAGAAGTAACGAATTTCAATTTGTGATGACAGGTGATATTTTTTTTATTTTTTTCGATGTGATGATTTACTGTCAATTCTAACAACTCTGATAACAGTAGAGACTTAACAGTACTCAAGGCATTTAAAAATAAACTATTGTTTAGGTAACTAGGTTATTGTTCTTTAAGTTAAAACAAAATAAATACTTTACCGTTACATAGTATTGAATAATAACAAATGAGGTATTAGTTTATTCCTAATTTAGGACCATTATTTATTTCTTATTTCCATGTTAACTGTACATAAATAAAGTTTTTCCAGTGAGAATTACAAATATAAAAATAATTTTGACTTTTAGAATTTATTAAGTAGAACATATTTGTAAAGTAAGATACAGTATAAATTAATGTAAACACTATTGTGTTAAACAATTAGGTAGTAGCTGTATTAATTAATTAGGGGTTGTCGGCTGGATCCCGGCTTTAAACCCTAGGGGTTGAAAGCTGGAGCAAGCAGCACACTAAGGCTTTGTGTTTCACTGTCTCAGCAGGTAGTAATACAGTTTTACTCTTGATATTAAACAGTTAACTGTAACTGTATTAAGTTTATTCCTTTGCAGTATGATGCTGCATGTTATTTCCTTCCATGTTTAGTTAGTTCACGATTAAATTTAAACTCAAAATAAGTCAATGACAATGCAATATCATAGTGATTTATTTCAAAACAGTAAAATATAAATACCTACTAAAAGCGTATTTAATAAACCTGTAATCTATAAATACACACTATTAGTTTTGAAGAAACAGTAAACAAATTAAGTAAACTGAAATATTTTCAAACTCTGCGTATTTAAATATTTTTCAATTTGTAAATTTTTTTGTTTTCGAAAAAGATTAGAGAGACAGGTGTCCAATCAAATATCCCTCAATCATGAGAACGGTTACAGCTTTTAAATCTTTACTCAATAGTTGTTGTAAGTCTTTGCAGAATATAATTTACTAAAATAATTCCAATTGATCTATGTGTTCATGAACGTTTTTCTTTGTACCTGGCTTGTATTATGATTCATTTTCACACTAATAGTATGGAACACTTTATACATAACATGCCGGTGGTTTTAAGCAACTCTGTGAAGAAAATATTATAAATGTATTTATTGGCTAAAGCTTAGAAAAGTCCCACTCATCTAACTAGAAAAAATTCTAGTATGTATTTATGTCAGTCTGAAC
Organism: Homalodisca vitripennis; assembly: GCF_021130785.1. Lineage (NCBI taxonomy): Eukaryota > Metazoa > Arthropoda > Insecta > Hemiptera > Cicadellidae > Homalodisca > Homalodisca vitripennis. Next base: position 42,550,850 of record NC_060209.1, on the reverse strand, counting down.
ACCCAATATCTCGAAAAAAATCTGATCTAAAAAAGATTTTTACATAAAGTTACTTTTAAATAGTCAAAACTAAGTGTGATGATTTTACATATCACTCCATGGGACGAGGAAAAGCCATAGCATACAACCAATATAATAAATAGAACTTTCGTAAAAAAAATAACTATAACAAAGAGAAGGCAATAAGGTGAATCGTAATAATGCTCTTTATGCCCACCTGATGACTTCTCGGGACATATCTGAACTGTAGGTAGATTGCAATCGGCCTAGCTTCTCCACCCGGAACAAGACGGTGCGACCTTGCAGCACAAGGAAGACGAATGGTAATTTTGGGGAGTCTCCAACAAAGAGGGTCAAACCATCACACATTTGAAGACCTTGAAGAAAAAAAGATTAAATATGTTATCTTCTAATCAGCAGTGGACGTATCGGGTGCATGTGGTGGTAATTTTTAATCAAATTATACTCTTTTTTTAAGTAATATTTCGGTGATTAAGTTGCAAAAGCCTTTGTAAGCTCATTTCTGTTGCTCATATGTCGAGAGAGTCGATTCATTTTTGAATGTTTACTGAGAATTGCACACTAAAATTTAACGTGAAAACCATTATAATTAATTAAATATTCTGGCATTTTAATAAAAAAAAGGAATTGTACGATGATACCATTTGTAATTTTAAGGATCAATAATAATGACTGCGAACTCCAAGTTTTGTGCTGCGTTGCAACATTAGTTGTTACAGAATGGTATGTCAGTAATAAATTTTTTCTCTCCTGATTAGTCGGTTTCTCCAATAATGTCTTCCTGTTGTTGCTATTATTCTAACTGTAATATTAATGTCTATTTTGAAGTAAGACACATATACAAAGTATATTTCTGAGTAGTTTAAAATTTAAGAGTACTAAGTACCTATTAAGAGAGGTAATTTCAGTCTATTTTAGTTACAATAAATCGTAACTTGTATTTTGGTTATTTTAGTTTGATCAATTGTATTTTTTCTTGAAATAACTTTTAGCAAAGTCAAGAGAAAGTATTCCCTTCTTCATTTTAATAACCAGCTTTATAAAAATATACTAGTTGTAAATCTGTGTAACACTGTATACGATGAAACAAGGCCTGATAACTAGAACTATTATAATAAACATTGAGAGTGAACTTGTCACATAATATTGTGATATTAACAAACTGATTCTGACTTCCACTCCAGTAATGTACAGTTTAACAACCTCAGCATAGGAAGTGGTTTAATATAAACTATAAAATCCTGGAATGTATCAGTTAAAACTAACGTTACAAAGGAATATTAATTGTAGGGTTTAGATCACAAACGTAAACATGTACTAAATAAAATTGAGAACACTAAGTAAACTTTAAAAATTAATATAAATTTTTAGAAGATTTACACGTACAATGATATAAGTCGTACGATCGTATATAAAAAGAACTGTATTTTCTAAATTGATTCATAAAAAAAAGTACGAGGCTTAAGTAATTTATTCATTGGAAATAATAAAACGTACCAACTGCTTAAGGAATCTTTCATGTTATCATTGCTAATATAATTCAATTTGACTCGTTACGACATTATTTATTTTTATATTACATAAACGATTTTAAATAGCTTTATTGCTCATATCTTTTACACAATAATTAAAATTACCATATTACATTATTTTCATTATTACTTGCAAAAAATTAGAAAATTAATTCGAAAAAAATTGTTATAAATCCATCGAGCATTGTATATAACAAGACACAAGAAATAGTATTAATACAGGATTGTAGATACAAGTCTCAATACACATTTGTCAATGTGTCGTAAATTAAATGTTACCAAATGCTACACCTACACCTAAGTGTGAGAAGTACTACCCGGTTGACTTGAAAGAAGTTTGCGTATAATTTCTAGTGCATAACCAAATATAATAATGATTTATATGGCCACTATTATCTGAAAATAACTGAAACTGCCATTAAAATGTATTTTTATATGCAGTTAACGACCACGACGGTAATATGACTGTAACGTTGAAAATGGAGATAGAATCAGGGTCACCCAAATTGCTTGGGCAAAATTGAAAATGTTCCTTAAAATAAAGAAAACCCTTGTTGTTCTTTATTTCAAAGAATGAGAAGCGTTTTTTAATAGGGTTTGAAAAAACTAAAATGATGTTTCAAAACTCATTTCTCTCCACTACACTGAACATGTAATATTTTAGGCCTTTAAAACGGCCATAAAACTGTTAGGTATCCAATGAAAAATAATTTGATAACAGATTTAGCCTTAAGCGGAAAAGTTTGGCTATAAATTAGGAAACTTGTCACGAAACCGCACTCTCGTGAGAAACGCCGCCATTAATACCTCTACCTCTGTCTAACACTCTTCTGACGAGTGATGCAGAGTTTGCTGTAATTTGAAGATTATTTTAAAACGTAATGTGAATTCTTGTATAACCCAGATCTGATTTTTAAAATATTGCCAGATAACGTAGTAAATACCAATCAAACAAGGGACTCACTCAGGTAATAAAAGTGTTCCATTTATTAATAAACATCGCATCGTAGATTAGTTAAAAATATGGAAAATAAATATGATATGTATAAAATAATATATGTATATATAATTTGAACATATGTATACGTATGTGTAATTTTTTTGCTTAGAGTCTAAATACATATTTTAATTTAACTGTCTCCTTAATTTCGAAAAACCCTCTCATGGAAATGATTTTTTACGGACTCCTTAAATCGTGAAATTAGATCAAAATTAAGGATTTGAGGTAACTTTATTTTTAAGCATTTCAAAATTTAGAAAAATATTCTTCGATTTGGTAAATAGCTTTTTGTAGAACTTCAAGTATATAGATAATATCTTTAGGCTATTCAACAAAAGAACTAATATATTAATCATGTTAAGCGAGTATGATGGAATAACATTTTTTTTAAACATATACGGTTATGATTGCCAGTAGAGATAATCTTAAAAGTGTTTAAGGCTATCTTTTGTATTTTAATTTTTTTCAATCATTTATTTAATTTCATTAATGCATTATTTTATGTATAAATTTAAAAATTGTAATCAATAGAATTCAGAAATAAAGTGATACATATAAACTACATCACGGATTTAGACACTAACAAGATACTCAATCTAATATGGAGAATATGTTAAATAGTATTAGATGTACGATGGTCAGCCACTGTTCGTTGTTGGGGTAAGAGGCGAACTTTTAATGTTTAATATTCTAAATTAATATAATGTATATTAAAACCGAAGTATCTGGAGAACCTACTAATAAATGAATATTCCAATTATACTACCTTGATTTGTACACGTTCATTACATTGTGCAAATAATTAGTTAGGTACATCACAAGAGAAAAAGAATGTAGAGTTTCTAATTCAATACTAGCAGCTAATTTTATTTAATTCCAATGAATAATATATACATATACAGTAACATTTAAGGTTAATTAGAAGGAAAACGATGAAAGTCTATAATAGATGAAGGGGAAGGTGGTTTGGCAGTACTCCAAGGCAGTTGTTTATTATTTACTATGTCCATGGAACCAGTAAACAAGACCTTTTCATGTTTCCAGCACACAGAAATAAGAAATGTATCACTTCTCTAGGAGATAATATGTATTTACTAAAAGTACAGACTTATTTTTTATTCTGTTTTACTACATAAATTTAGCTGTATCACTGTACTCGTTTATGTCATGCCTCTACATTATTGCCATATTCCATTTTCCATGTATATTTTAAATAAGTGCCGTAAAATATTCTTGTATATTTCGTAAATTAACAAGTTTTACAATAAAGAGCCCCAGCCTCCAATTGATCACACACTCTGTGACCCCCAGCCTTTTTGCCTTTTTCCAGCAAGACAGCTCCAAATCACGGTCCTTAGTCTCGCAATTGCAGTTTAACTTTCGTTCATTCCCAACCTCTTGAGGATATTAGTATACGTCTAACCACTAGCAATCCTAATGGGAATTTCAAAAGAATTCTTTTTAAACTTTAATATTTGTAAATTTCGTAACATTTATTTTAGGAATTCCATCTCCCTCTTTGGCTTTCCAAATAGCTTTGCACTCCTTAGTCGTATCACTAGAGTTTAAAGTAGCTGTGAGGATTTTCTTGTTTAGGATTGTACAATGCTCGGCTTCTAAACTGAGGAAGGATATTTCACAGTGAATGGTCTTCAGGTTCAACTTTAAACCTTTTTTTTATAATCCTAAGAAGGAAAGATGAAATGAAATGAAAAATGTCTTTATTTACAGAGGCGAAGTTAGGACTTAAAAGTCCTCTCTACCACTTAACCTCCAAACAAAACAAGTACAAAGTAAAATATAATCATACCTATTACAACATTGTAACTGACACGTAAACTAAATCACTTCAATAATTAATTACATATTGGATGTAACATAATAATGTATATATATATATATCAATTATAATTAAAATTAACCAGTGTGACCGCAAGAACCACCAACCGTCACTCCCGCCGAGTCCGCAGCAGAAAGGCCCTAACCTCCGCCCCAAAGCGATCGCGCTTGTCAATACTTCTGATGTTGTCTGGGAGAGCGTTCCAAAATCGACATGCGGAAACAGTGAAAGATTTATTATATAAGGCTGTCCTATGAATTGGAGTTGATAATAAAGATGCATCCCTACGAGTTTTACGTGCACTAATATCAGACATAAAAACGAAACTTTGGGCCAAATAACTTGGACAACCATTGTGGATTAGTGCGTGCAAAAGACTAAGTACATACAGATCTCTAAGTTCTTTGGATTTTAATAGGGATAATTGCTCAAAATAAGGAGATACGTGATCATCACGTCGTAAGTTGAAAATAAACCGAATACAATAATTCTGTGCACGCTGAATTTTATTGGAAAGGTCAACCGTCATGTCATTGATCACCATGTCACAGTAATTGAAGTGATGTAAAACTAGAGTTTTCACCAATATCACTCTAACATCCAACGGCAAGTATTGTGCAAATCGCTTGAGTCCATGTATACAGGCAAACACCCTATTACACATTATTGACTCCTGATCAGCCCATCCCAGGTTTTTGTTGATAGTTATTCCCAGGTTTTTTACTTTTTCATTGTAAACTATTTCTTTGTTGTTCAGTATCAGTCTTGGAGCAGTATTAATGTCGACTTTAGTAATAAGCCTTTGATAGCCTATTAAAATACAGTTAGTCTTGATTTCATTAAGTTTCAGTCCATGTCTGCAAGTCCAGTAAGCTATTGAATCAATATCAGAGTTCATTACTTGTACAAAAGTGTCCATCTCATTAGGTGAAAAGTGGCGGTAAATTTTTAAATCGTCAGCGTACAGATGGAACTTTGAGTGTCGGATGCTAGTAGTTATGTCATTAATTTAGAGTGTAAAAAGAAGTGGTCCAAGTACAGAACCCTGAGGCACCCCTCTGGTGACAGGTTTCCACTCGGAGCACCCATTGTCAGTTTTGACACGCTGCTGTCCCTCGGAGAGATATGACCCCACCCACCTGACACAACCATCAGAGAAACCATACCTCTTCAATTTTATCAGTAAAAGAGGGTGAAACACGCAGTCGAAGGCCTTGGAAAAATCGAATAGAGTCAAAATTTTAGTTTGTCGCTTGTCCATAGCAAGTCTTATATCTTCTGTGATTTTTTAAAGGGCTGTGGCAGTACTGTGGTGAGGGAGAAACCCAGATTTAAATACCGAAAAAATATTGCTACTGTCAATAAAAAGGAAGAAATTTTGGTGGACTATTCTTTCTAAACACTTGGATAGTGCAGGCAGTATACTAATAGGTCAGATTGAGCTTTAGGGGAAGAACACTTATTTAAGGGACGGATTTGAGCACGCTTCCATATATCTGGAAAAGTTGAGGACGTTAAAAATTTATTAAATATTGCAGTAATGACTGGGAGGGTGACTGGCAGAGTGCTCTTAATGAACTTGATTGGAATGTTGTCGGCACCGACTGCATTGCTAGACATCCTCATGACACCTCAGCCTCAGTCACCGGAGTGAAAGAAAACTGACGAACAGGTCTGACAAGCGGAGAAGCCTAGCTCTATGACATAATCACGAGCACGGGACAGATCAATGGGGACGTTAGCAAAAAGGTTATTGATTATATTTGGATTTAAATGGGTTTGTTTGTTACCATCAGATTTGCCCACTCCCAGCTCTTTCAGATTCGTCCACAGGGTTTTAGTTCATTATTTCTGAGAAAGAGAATTTTAGTAAAATCTAATTTTAGAATTTGTAATTTGTTGCTGTGTCTGATTTCTCAGTCTTTTATATAAGCTCCAGTAGCGCAGATTCTTTGTTTCCTTAGCCTTGCGGAAAGCGGTGTCTTTGCAGATGGCAAATAAAGTCAGTAATCCAGGGAGCATGCTTTTTTGTTACACGTTTGAAGACAATTGGAGCAGGTTTATCAAACAATTGAAGAATTAGGGAATTAAATTGAAAAACCATATCATTCACGTCATCAGAAAATAGTATTTCATACTAAGAAATATTGGAAGTATCGAAAATCAGAAGGTCAAGATCAATGTTTTTGTAGTTTCTGTATTTAATAAACTTTGGATTGGGTTTGGGGAGAAGAAGTTTGTAGATGCAAAATATCAAATCATGTTTTGAAAGTCCAGAGGCAGGCAGTTGTCCATGGTGCGCAATGAGGGTCGGATCACCGAGAGCAATTATGTCCAGCCAGGTGTCGGCAGCGGCAGTATGGTGAGTGGCATGAAGTGGTAGTATAGTCATGTTACAAGAAAAAAACATGTCTGATAAAAAGGTTTGATCGTAGGTAACTGGTCCAAGTAAATCAGTGTTACTTGGACCAACACAATAACATGACTGCAGCAAGCCAAGAGGTTAAGAAGTTCATGGTCGAATTCAGCAAGATAGCCAAGGTTAGGAGCTCTGTAACAGACGGCAACTAAGATGTGTCATCTGTTAACACTGACATCTAGAAACATATATTCTGGACGTCCAGCTCTGGATGTGTCGGATGATAGAAGGATAGAAGCAGGAAGGTGAGACTTGACATAAACGGCGACCCTTATGTAGACGGTCATTCCTGAACAAGTAGTATCCCGTCAACTCAACAGCCCTGTCACTCAAAGAAGGTTTGGGCCAAGTCTCAGAAACTAGAATTAAATCAAACTGTGAAGAGCAAAGTATAGTTCTGAAATCGTCAATATAACAAAAAACGATTGAGCATTAACGTGAGCTGCCTTTAGAAAATTATCATAGGGAGAAAGTGTTCGGCAGATAATTTGTGAGAGAGGGAGAGCGCTATCGCCCGGGGCGGGACCATCAGCCGGGGACCCCAGCCCGACAGCGCGGGCAGCGAGCGGCAGGCGGCACCGACAGACACGAAATTGTGGTTAACCCTAGCATACAACATACATTCTCACATACATTCGTAAAACATTGTAAATTTACACATAATGCACACTTAAACTTACGGCTAATCATGACACTGACAAGGTATCGGCAAGATACTTACTTGAATACATATTAAATTTTTAAACACATATGCAATATGTAAACATAAAAATATATTTCTACTTATGCTCAAAAAATTAAATAATAATAATCAGAACTGTAAAATATTTGAAGAAGAATATACACATACCTACTCACATATACATACATACACATAGATACACATATACATAAACACACATACGTACATGTGCACATAAACCTAAACTACTGATTGACATATTGATTATATATGGAATTTTTTACAATATGTAGTAAAAAGGAATTATGGAAACACTTCTTTTAAAAATAAACATGAAATGTACAATTATTTGCTAAAAAAGTAATAATAATAATTGTTATACAGTAATATGCTGTGTTTTATATGAAACTAAAAATATATATCTAAGCTTACAACAAACTAAATTAAATCATTGCTAAATTAGTAATTGCAATATAAAACTAAAGATAGGATACAAATAAAAGACGAAAGTCTCCAGAACACGCAATAAATACTTACAATCATAGATAAAGCCTATAGAAATGAAAAGAGATATACCTCATACAACACGCTGGGATTGGTTCGGTAGTTCTATACACGCTGATTTAACCAATTTTACACTCTTTCTCGTACAGAAATGTTAAAAGAATATCAGGAGTTCAATTACAACAAAACTAATGTCAAAGTAAAAACTTATTCCCTACCTAACGAATTTTCTAAGTAAATTAATATCTAATTTATCTTTTTAAATCGGTTTGGATCCTTCAGCCCTTGATTTTTTAGTCCAAGCCTAAGAAGTTGCTTAGTAGTTATAATCAAGGATAAGTTCATAAATATTTGACCTATAATTAAAAAATATTGGAATGCACACACCATATTTTAAAAATGTATAATAAATTTATTAGATCTTAGAATTCAGTTTACAAATTCAAACAATTCTAATTCTCATACTATTATAAACTGTATACAACATATTTTTTAACTATATCAGATTTAATACTATAATTTTATAAAAGGCTCAGTAATTCATTAAAAGCAATAAATCCACATAAACAGCCATTAATTTTTCATTTACACATATATAGATTTAGATGAATGGCAAAGATTTTTCAGTAATTAATCAATTATACGCAATCCATAGCATTTAAAAAATAGTCCTTCCCGTTCAGATGGAAGAAGTAGGTAGATTGTTTCTTGGACCATAAATTTCAGATTTGTGAATGATTTTAAATTTGAACCTCTGCCATAATGAAAGGAAATGATATACTGAGCTGTGGATCGAATGTATTTAAGATATTCCTAAGACCCATTTTTCAGCACTCGTGTCACCAGTGGCCTTATAATTGTTATATGTACTTATAACCGATGTCTGTAAAATCCTGAGAGCCATTGCAAATTTATAAATTAAGAATTTATAAGAAATTTTATGAGAAATCTAGAACATTTTTTATTTTTTATATAAAATGACGGAATAATGAATGTTGTACCGTTTCAATGGCCGCCACATTGAAAGTAAATTGCCTACCAAATTATATAACGAACTTAATTGATGTATTAATAAAAAAAATTCTTTTTAGTTCCAACTTTTTCGAGTGTATGTGTATCAACATTTATTATCCGTTGTGTTTATAATTGCTGTCATACTTCTATTATAGATCCTAACCCATTATATCAGTCAAGAACCTCCAAACTCGTGACCTCCAAATGGTCCTCTGTAAGACTGAGGGCAATCATATTGCAATGCACTTCACCGTGAGCCGACTTTGTTGATGATATTTGGCTGTGTTATTACCAGCTGTAATTATACAAACTAATCCCTTCCTTCACGCAAAAACCTCTAAACGAGATTGAACGGTCCATTCTGTGACTGTGATCAATCACATTACAGTCCACTTCAAAGTGAGCCGACTTTGTTGATGATATTTGGCTGTGTTATTACCAGCTGTGATTATAAAAACTAATCCCTTCCTTCACCCAGAAACCTCCAAACGGGATTGAACGGTCCATTCTGTGACTGTGACCAATCACATTACAGTCTACTTCAGCATGAGCCGACTTCGGTAATGATATTTAGGTGTTTTATCGTACCTGATGTTACTATAGAAACTAATACTTTCCCTCAGCTAATAACCTCCAAACGAGATTGAACGGTCCATTCTGTGACTGTGATCAATCACATTACAGTCCACTTCATCGTGAGCCGACTTTGGTAATGATATTTAGGTGTTTTCTCGTACCTGATGTTACTACAGAAACTAATACTTTCCCTCAGCTAATAACCTCCAAACGAGATTGAACGGTCCATTCTGTGACTGTGATCAATCACATTACAGTCCACTTCACCGTGAGCCGACTTTGCCTATAAGTTGTGGTTATAATTTAAATGAACCATTAAATAAAGCAGAATCATTTTAAACATTAATACAATTAATTATTATTGGTACTAATAAAATTACTACAACAAAATAGAAGTACGCCACACAACGTATTACGTAAACTGGATCTGCTGAGGGTGCGTGACAAATTTCGGGTCTATAATCATTTCACTGCAATAGTCAGCCTACACGTTAAAATTGTATATGTTACTGTAATTTACCCTGCTTCTTGAAAATTTATTTATTATACCATTTTGTCATTGTTTGCTCATGCAAATCCCATTCAGTAACTCGCAGCATCATCGAAATTGATTATCTTTGAAGTTTGATGCAAACTTTCAAGTACATAGGTCAGTTCGTTTTCGAGGTATAATACCGAAAGACATAAATGTATTTACCATTCCTTATAGTGATTGACTTCACTATCGCTCAACCAATAATAATAAATAAAAAAAATTTTTAACTTAAACAGAAAAAAGTCTATATTGCTTCCATTATGGCTAAATTAAACAAACGTTCCTTGTTTAAGGACTCGTAAAAGTTAGTAGGATTTAAATGAAATGAAGAGCTCAAAACTGTTTTAAGTCGTCGCTAATTACCCAAGATGGTTCCTGGAGTAAATTAAACCCTAGAGATTGCTTCTTTAATTTCGCAGAGTGCGAAGTGAACGACCAATTATTTCCTCAGTGAAACAGTGTCTATTTCATTCTAAAGAACATTTGAATGTAAAAAGTCTATGTCCGTAACAAAATTTCCTTATAAAAACACGTTTTCTTTGTTGACCACATCATTTAGTTCGTAATATCCTTTAATGAAACCTAACTTTGTCTTTTACATTCTAGCTGAGATTTAAAATTTACTAAAGGTTTTAGATTAAAAAAATGATTCTTTGTCTGTTTAACAGTTTTTGGTTTAACATTTTCTGACAACAATATGAATTGTAAATCCGTTTAAGCTATAGTTATATATACAAAAACTATTGGAAGAATACAGATGTATTTTTTTATAAAGTGAAATTAAATATTCTGAAGAAAAATATAATAATAATTCATTTTATAATATAATTCTTTAGTTTTGGTATAGATACCTACCATATAACTATTTTACATTTCCTGCACAAGATTTCTGTCAGTTAAACCGTTCTTGAAGTTGATTAAAGTTAATTTCATCCTTTTTAAAACCCCCCTACCCTAGTCCTGTTTCAGTTTAATAACAAACTCACCATATGCCACAACAGGGATACGTCCCTATGGATCCAGCGCTTCTCGTTGTATTATTTTGAAAAGCCTGTGATATCTCATTGGGTCACTGGGAAACGCCTTAAATAATTAGATATCTAAAGAGTTTCGAAATCAGTGATTGTGAATATACATAACTTATTGACCCACATACTAGTATAGCTGTAAGCATGTCAAAACTTTATAATTTCTAACTGAAATCTTAAGAATCCTAGTATAGATTATGATAGACTCCCGAGCATCCTTAGAATAATGCTTAGTGTTTATTGAGAATAAATCATATCTCATCATTCATTCTCTTTTAGTCCACAGCTTTTCAACGAGAATCCGTCTTGAACTATAATCTGAATTATGTAAAGTAAAGATTTAAGTAAAGTAATACTTTATTTTACCTGGAAATGAGTCTCCCTCTAACACTTAAAATGGTGACCAACGGCTTACAGGTGTCTTTTAAACCACCACCATGGCAGGCAGGAGGGCTGATTGCAAGGACAGGACAGCTCAGCGGTCACCCATCCAAGCAGCAACCACGCTCGACGTTGTTTGACTTATGTCTCCCGCTATAACCGTACACGCTAGACTGCGCCATTGGCATTGGTATAGGCCTATAGCTTTTAATATAGATCTATACATTTTTAAAACTAATTACATGATGATGGTATGAAAATCTGAAAATAATTATCTTGATATGTTCTTATATTATTGCTTAATATTCTTACTGTGTCTGTTTCCATTAGTAGTCATAGAAACCTTTACCAATATATGATAGTGTACTTATCATGAAATAAAATTACCTAGAATGAGGTACCTTAGAACACTCAATTACCTTTCCTCTTCCTTTAAACTGGGCCACTCACATGGTGGTTTCTCTTCGTGTGTCACTGGAAATATTAATGTTATAAATATCTAGTGCTTAACTAGCGTAAGCTCATCAATTGTAATTGCTATCACTGTAAGGTTAAATTTTGTAACAAACGTTTTATAGAAGCACTCTTGTCATTAAAACTATATCACCGTAAAACCAAACTAGGACTTATTGGATTGTTTTAATGGTTTTTTTTATTGTACTATTAGGGTTTAATTTATTTTGGAAGTAATCTTAATTTTTTTTTAATCCTACGAAATCCAACGGAGATTTATTATAGTAATTTTTACTGGTAAGTTGTATCGTTCATATTTTAGCACCTTCCACACTTTACTGTGTATCACATGTAGTATGAATGAATATTATTTGAATTTGAATGGTTAAAAAAATAAGCCTTATTTGCTCTGTACTGTGCAATAGCTGGGTTATAGATTTTGCTAAAACAATAAAGGCCATCATCTATAAACAAGTCTTTAAATACAGATAATTATAATACAACGTTAAGGCAGCGCATAATATTCACATACATTTTTAAGATGGAGCCCATTAAACATTTTAAGTAGATTTAATAGAAATATTGAACACCAGATATCCTGCTCAAAAATATATGTTTGCCCATTCATATTAATGTACGATCAATTTTACAAGTAGTTAGAAATTACTTTACCAGTCCAACTTTCTCGTATTACTACACCTATTTAACAACGTAACTTTAAAAAAGATGAAACCTACTTTACTATCTATATATCTCACACAATCGCTTACACTAAACACAAACTGATATTTTTGTACAGGATACTAATAGCCATGATGTCTGGGACATCTCCCTAACAGGTTTTATAAAGCCAAAACAATACTAAAATATTTTTTAAATATATTTTGTGGGTCATAAGAGACAGCCTCACGATATAATACATGTATAATACTGAATATTGGTTTCAAGATGTTTCTGTCTGTCTAGCATAATTATGAAAAGGAAAATATTGCATCATTTAAATTTAAGTGAAAGAGGTCTTTTATTCAGAGAACTACGTAATTGCACTATTATATATTTTATTATTTACCTCTTTATATAAATAAAATACGTGATTCATATAAAGTATTATTAGCTTTCGTTACGTTAGTAGTTTACACATCATAATATAACGTAACGATCCTGTCCTTGCAAGCGGCCCGCCTGCCCGGCCAATGGTGGTGGTTCGGAAGTCACCTTTAAGCCGTTGGTCCCCAGGTTAAGTGTTAGAGAGGGCTTTTTAGCCCTAACTTCGCCTGGTAAAATAAGACATTCTTTACTTTACTTTTTTTTATAAGGGATTTTAATAAAGTCCTTTTACGCCTAGATATATTCAAAACTGATTGAGATATCGATGTGCAATATTCACCATACATTTAAAATAAGTTTTTCAATTTTTTTCAAAAATAACTCACCCCCCATCTTTTAATAACTTATCTTATCTATTTAATAACCTATAAATTTACATGTCACATTAAAGGGATTCTAATTTAGAGCTACCTCTTCTACCCCCTTCTAAATTGAGGGGGAGGGTGAAATTTGTTTATCCTCCTAAAAAAATAAAAATGTATTTTAATACCTGAAAAGGTTTCTGGTGAAGGTTGTAGATTTATATTTCAATCCGTTTGGAATACGTCCAGGCTTATTTATACCCTGTATGAATATGGGTAATATGATTTACATGACAGTTCGAGTATTGAAATTGAGTATTCATGTAAACTTGGTTTTCAATTTCTGTCTGACCTCCGGTTGGAGGATAAAGTTTACTCTATACATCAGCAGACAAGAACATTTGTATTAGTTCTCTCTGGGACGCGGATTTGTTTCACCCTCATCCTACTAGTCTGTGTGAGTCAGTATCAATCAGTAATTTATTTTTAATGTGTTTTGTGTCATATGTTTTCGGGATAAATACTCATAACCTGCATTACTTGTGAAGTTTTTGAGTGAAGCGTGAGGGCACATTTATACCATAAATGATTCTAATTCAACATTCAAAACCTTATACTTGCAGTATCTTCTAAGTTACTTATTAAACACTCCCAACATTTATAATATAACTACTTTATGTAATAATAAGTGAGAGGACTAAAGTATTACCAGATTAATTTAAATTATGTTTAGGTAGTAGTAGTGTATTTACAAGAAATAAAACAACACAAAAATGTATTGAAAAAAGCGCAGTTTTTTTTACTGAAACGGTTTTAAAAATGTCTCATTAAATACTTATTTCTGTCATGATTTTAGTTACTATAGAACTGTTACTTAAAACTTTTGAATTTAAAGTCATTCCTTGTACTAGGTATATATATATATATTATATATATATATATATATATATATATAAATATATACATTAAAATTGTATATAAAATGGCAATAGCCTTATTTATTTTCAATAAACATTGAATCGCAAAAAAGTACTTGCTCCGCCGGGGAGTCGAACCCGGATCTCTCACTCTCCACTTGCCGGTGAATGTGCTACCATTACACCACAGGCGCTTACTTTTTCCGATTATTGAAAATATATATATATATATATATATATATATATATATATATATGTCTTACTTTTTCCGATTATTGAAAATATATATATATATATATATATATATATATAATATATATATATATATATATGTTAAATTGTATAAATGGCAATAGCCTTATTTAATTTCAATAAACATTGAATCACAAAAAGTACTTGCTCCTTATCACGCCTGTTTAACTCAAGGAGTACATGATATATTAGACACATTATATGCCAGGACTACAGGCTCGAACATAATATTTAAGATTTAGTAAATACGAGAAGAAGAATGTTTTTACGTTTTACGTCGAATATATTCATTTTTATTCATCATACTTACTATAACTAGGTTCGATAATATCCAATTTGTATTATATACTGCCAAGAAAAGAGTTTAACTGGATAGTTCATTTATCGGTTAAATAAGTACGATGTCTGCGCTATAAACGTATTTTTATGTTTATTGAAGAATGATATCTTTTGCTTTAATTAATGCCAAAATCATTAACTGTATATTGGCTTCACAATAAACTAATACGAATATTCGTTGTAAATTAATAACTCACAAGTTATTAAATTTTATATAGATCCTATATATTATATAGAAAGTAATTTAAAGTTTTTTTATATTAATGCAGTTTACATAAATACACAATTATCATGTTGAGTTTGTAAGTCGTACAAATAGTATGTCTTCTATATTGATTTACGAATTAATATACGTTCAGTTACGTTTGTAAACATTTACTACTACAAACAACTTTAAGTAATGTGTGTGTGTGTGTTGTGTGGTGTTTGTGTGTGTGTGATTGACGTGAACGAGCGTTAGAATTAAATAATATTTAATTATTATAATTATATAATATATAATGTATTTGCTGTTTTAGGTTATAATCAAATAATGTTGAAAACTTTTTGATAATTACTTTATCTAAATAGATTGATGTAAAATTAATTATACAGATTTTTTCTTTTTGTTTATACTTATTAGAAAAAAATATTTGCACCAAAGGTACCGAAAAAAATATTATTATGTTTTATTTTTGATTACATTTTAAGTTTTTAGTACTATACTATCTTGTTCATATACTTATTCATTTACTATATTTATTCATTAACTTAGAGTACGAAATAAAAAAACCTACAATGTTTACAACATTATGCATGACACATTCATTGTGAAGTGTATGTAGATATATAATAAAGTTTTACATTACATTTATTGCATGTATGTCCATAGAGCTAACAAATTATTAGTTTTTAGTTATGAGAAACTAATTAATACATCTCATTTTACGAAGGGTGGAGGAATTGTACATGTAGTTAGATATATATATATATATATATATATATATATATATATATATATATAAATCAGGATTTTTATAAATAAACATTAAAAAAAAGGCTCTTTAAATGTTTTAAATTAAAATGAACCAGATTCATTTACATTATACATAAAAAGGAAGAGGGGAAAATATTTAGAAAATTGAAAAAATATTGAAAATATATGTCAATACTTATATATTGGTTTCTAACAGAATTGTAATGAATCTTCATATATTTTTCATTGATTTAAAAAAAGTATTTGAAATAATTTGAAATTATTTATTTAAAAAAAACTGTATAAGTAAATATGATATAGATTATATATTTAAATGAAATATTTTTTATTAAAATGATTATTGATAAAATGAAAAATTTATTCATATTAAGTTTAAATAGTATGTTTAGAATCATTGTCATCACACATATATATATATATTTTTTTCACCCTATAAATTTATTGAATTCGGGGGATGATTTGCCTTTTTGATATTTCACGGCAATGTAACACAGATGTTTTGTACGGATTGAATCAATAAATGCATTTCAATATTTCATATTTTAAAGTGTTTGTATAAAAAGTATGGAACCATTTACACAATATTAGTTTCGCAAAACTAAACGTATACTATGCAATAATGAACCTACGTGTTTGAAATGGTAATCCTGGTACTGTCTGTCTGCCTGTGTTGCTGAATTAGTACTATTAGCTCTACACAACTGCACTCACAACAGAATCGGACAAATGATTATGGGATTCGCTGACAATCCATTTGTCTCTGCGGTAGGAAGGCGGCATTTAGTGTACACCGAGTTCGCTGTTCATCCATTTATCTCAAACAAAAGTACCAAACCACCCATGTTTGTACGTACATTACAGATACAAAGATATTTATGTAATAAATAAAAACCATGCGTGACATGTATCAACTTGTGGTTACCATCTTTATATAAAACAATAATTGTTAAATATGTTGTAGAAATTCTTAAACAAGCCCAACAGTTTTAAAACACATTTTTAAAGCTAAACGAAATAAACAAAAGACGCCTGTTTTAAGACACCGATTTCAAAATCTTTGTATAAGAAATTGTATGGAACCATTCAAACCATTAGTTTATTGCTAAACGAAAAATATGTGGAAAAATTAATTTGATCATATACCACCAGCCTGCCAGCTGTTAGTTAGTGTGTCTTGATTAAAGTGTTAACCAAATCTAAAAAAGATTAAAACAAAATTTTATTTCAATGCAGTATTAAATTAAATGAGTTAAAAATAAATCAGTCATTAATCTTACCGACTTTAACAAATGTTATACCACTTTTTTGCTTTAAATTGGGTAGAATTTACTATGTGAGGATTAATTTTTTACTATAACCCGATTTAGAATACTCACAATATATGCACTACACTTCAGTGTTACATCTTTAATTATATTCAAAATTAACCAATAAAATGTATATTTTCTATTTTCTTCTTATTTAAAGGATTGAATAAATTTTTAGAATTATTTTTAATCCATTACGAAACGGCTTTTATATTTTTAATTCCTATTGAATATATTCACTAATGATATATTCGCGAGTTAAAGTAATTGTTCAGAATAGTAACTTATTCAGACACATATGGTAGATAAATATGAATACGCTTGTTTTGGGACTGAATAATATATTTATACCACGTCCTTGAAACACATGGACTAATAAACCATTTTATAACGTTTTTCGGGGATTAATTCTTACTAAATTACATCATACACAGACATTAAGTTTTTTTAGTATGTATATACCTTTCAATCCTCATAGTCTCTGTAACTGTAATTTAAGTATCTATAGCATACTACCAGTTACCCACGGTTTCGTACAAAATACTTACTTTGTGCTCATCAGTGGTTGCATAACATGTTGAAATAAGAAGTGTTGTTACTAACAGGGTACTCCATGCTTTAAGTACTATAAATATTAACAAATTGAAAACAGTAGTTAAATATATATTTGTGCCGTTTTAAAACAGTGTTTGCAATGATCAGTTGATAAAAAGTAACAGGCTCTTTTAATATACACTATGTTGTAAAAATATCATATAATATATTTGTTTAAAATATATTTTTTCTATTTTACTATTTTCCATGAAGTTTTCATATATTTAAATAGTTAGTCTCCTATTCAGGGTGGAGACGAATCCAACAAATCAGAGATCATTATAATCGTTACAGCCATTCTTAAGTTATAAATGGTATAACTAATCCGACTAATATATATTCATTGTATTCTTACTTATTCTGGTTTACACCATGTTTGCTCTTTATATACCAGTATGTAAGTACGTAGGTACTTAACTCTCAAATAAACAACCCAATGAATACTCTCCGCTTATGTAATAATATGATTCATTAGTACCAAGTATAATTGAATGTCAGACATTAGCAAACTGCAAGGACGAAGTCGAGAAGGCCCTGTTATAAGCTGAATTATGGCAGCCATGAAAATGTTACGTCCCCAGCCATTGGCATTACATTTAATGGCCTACAAAGTTTATGGAGGCAATTATTACTTTTACTGCAAATAAAATATTTCGCTGCCCTTTCAGTGTCACTATACGAATTATTATTAGCTTAAACTAACTATTTAATATAGTCTTCTTGTGTGAGTTCATATAGAAAGGATTTTAATATGTACAATATTCATGTTTAACGTAATTAAGAAAAACGTACGCAATAAAATTACGAAACTTGCTGAGAATAATAATACCTTATTTAATTCCGCTTGATAGCTGGATAAAATAATCTAAAGTTTCTCACTAAAAGTGAACTTTGTTTTTCCCGTGGATAAGAGCTGGCTTATACAGTATGGACAGTGTTATTTTCATTGTCTCTTCAAAGGAAGAGGTTCATTCTGGTAATAAAATTATCTCGTGAAAGCTGCAAGGGAGAATTGTTCATATTTATTTAATGATAAATTTTCTCTTCGTCTCATTTATCGTAGTGTGCACAAATTTATAGTAAATGTATAAATATGGTGTAATTCAAAATGTAATAGACATTGTTTAAGCTTAAGTTATGCACGAATTAGTTTCAACTTAACGTAGATAGGAAATACAATTGAGGGCGATTCGTCAAAAATACTAAAATTACAAATGGCCATTGTCTTAATAGATAATAAAACATATTAATAATTTGCTTTTATTACCAAAATATGAAATTAAATAATAAAGTGCTTTATTGTAAAAGAAAACCAGAAATATAATTTACTTTTACAAGGTAGTTCAGTAATTTTCTACATGTCCTGTTTAAATTCAATTAGATATCACATTCTTTATTTAAAAAATATTGATCAATATATAAATTAGTTACAGCTTCATAAGCTGTTTTTCTACAAATCTATTGGTATTAGGAACGCAAATAATTTTTCAAGTTGCAATGTGTTCACTGAAATCTTACATGTCAATTACTTATGTTTTGTATGATCTTGGAATATTTATTTATTTGACACTTCATTTTCAATTTGTTTTTAAAACTATATTTCTTCTTGTAAGTAACATGTTTAGTTGTAATAAAACAATTTATAAAAAATTATATACAACAATTGCATTCTTAACTTACTTCTATGTAAGAATTACATCCGAAAAAGAATGCATTGCGAATTAGATATTATTTCAACACACCTTGCTATAAAATGTGTTATAACTATTGTGTTTGAATGTAAAAAAATGCTGATTACCCCAAAATTCAACAGTCTACAATAATGTATAATACCACTCCGTAGGTGGTCTTGAATCAAGTTTTTTCTTTTCTTCGTTAAAGGGATGTAAAAATTTCTTTTTCGAAGTATTTTCTGTAGTTATAATTGTTAATAATCTAACTAGCTGTAACCTTTGCACTAAACCTCAGCGAAGTATGTTACGCAAAACGAGGTGTAGCGCACGCCTGTCTTGTTTGATAGAAAGAAAGTGAAAAAATGACAACTACATAAAATGTATTATTGTTAGTAAGTTTTTAATATTAGAGTGTAACTTACTATGAATTAATATTTCACTGTTAATTGTATTCTCAAAATTGTGTGTTAAGTAAACGTTTGCAGTTTATATTAGGATAGTTAAACGTTTTTGAGACCTAATTTGGAGATAAAAGCAGGTAAAAAGGAGATTTTAACAATCGGATATTTATGAAATGTTATAATATAATCTTTAAAATCTCTTACGAGAACTGTTGAAACTTGAAGGAAATTGTAATTACAACGTACAATTTAGAATAATCCTAAATTTTAATAAATTAATTTTACGTAAATAAAAAGACTAAAATCCATCTCGAATAAGAAAAAAATACATTTTAAAACTAAAATGGGCAGGTGGTATAAATTATAAAATGAATAGTTACGATAAGGGTCACAAAGTGATAATTAGCGTAAAAGAGAACCTTGCCTTATGCAGTTTCTGGGTTTTTATAAGCGATTATATATAAAAATTTTAATAACTTTCAACAAAACTCTGTCTTTCATCTATGCATACTTATAATCATACAGTGAAAGCCATAACAGCTTGAGTTATTTAGTGCTTGTATTGTTAAATCTATTAATACAACGTAATAACAATAACAGAGCATATATTTCCCCTGTTAGTGAAGCGCTCCAGGTCTTCAGATCGACTTTGCGGAGAACAATATGGAATTAACAGAGGAAAGTTGTTCACTACAGTCCAACTCAGAACAAACAACAATCTGGAAGCAAACTTTGCTGTGTTTAATTCAACTTTGTTAGGTTTACATTATATAGAATTGCGACATTAACTGATTGTGTCACGACCACTATTCTTGTTTTTTCCAGTTAAAATTCTCCGACCCACGTGAAGATTCGTGATAATGACATTTTCACTTTCTTTACGGTAGCATAGACAACTGGATCTAAAAGTGTTAAGAGGTTTCCTAGAACAAATATTTTTATACTACAAACCCCAAGAGAGAATAAAATTTAAAGTTTGAAAGGGGAGCTATAGTTAAATGTTCAACGCAATAACGAAAAATTAATCTTATTTATATCCTATAAATATTTTATTGTTACTAATATACTACTCTTGTATCCATATCCCTAATGAAAGTATTTGGATTATATTGCTGTTAAAAGATACAGTATTTTTTGAACTGTATAAAAAATATATACTAAAGTTTTGCTACATGAAATTCTATTTGACACCTCAAAAGTCTTGTTTAAATACAAGTTTAATGAGAATTTCGTGACCTACAGAGTTATTCTTAATACAAAAATCAATCATGGGTTACTCGCTTGCTTTCAGTGAATGGATATTCAGGATGGATGATTAGGGTTAGAGACCTACACCTCTAGAGATCCCATGAGGAGGGAAAGTGAGCTGTATGTCACCTTGGAAGGGAAGGGAAGCTCTGTTTCAGCCTCTTCATTCAAAGCTGGCAGGGGACAGCGTCCACCTATGTCTATGCTAGCTACACTAAGCGAGCTCCACCTACTCAAACAGTCATCCTCTCCCACCCCAATATCTCGACATTTGCTGTTAGTTAAGTGTAACTCCTGGACGTCCACTGGGTTGCTTAGATATCAGTGACACATTGTACCCAGTATAAGTTCAAGCTAATGGTATACGTCATTCAGAATTTAACCAATTTATCGAAGATCTTGAAGGGTTTAATTGTTATTTGAAAGTTATAAAATTTATTCAGATGTTTTTTACGGCAAGCGAGAATTTTAACGACACTTGTATCTGATCACAGTGTAGAAGAGTTTCTTTCTAGTGGACTTACACAATTAAATACTATACAACTAATGAGAGAAGAAACGTACACTAAGTCTATTTATGTAAATGATCAATTATAATATTTCTAAATAACTATCATTATTTGTTAAAAAGCAAATACGTAGCACTAACGTATACTCTGAAAGCGCAATGATATATATATATATATATATATATATATATATATATATATATATATATATATATATATATATATATATGTGTGTGTGTGTGTGTGTGTGTGTGTGTGTTTTATGTATGTATGTATACATGCCCTTATTCCCTGTATCCCTGTAATTCATATTTATCAGTGAATGGATATTCTGTACAATGAAATTCTCTGATTTCCTAAAAACAGCTAATTGACTTTTTCGAAGAGAAAAACCCTATCTGCGACCTTTTGCAATTTCATTAGTTTTAATTCTTTATTTTTGCTATTTTCTATCTTAATTCCAATAAAATTTTAATCAATTAATGTGCAACTACTTTTCACAATATATAAATTTAAATATGTATCTGAAAATTTGGTTTGAGTTGAGCAGTCTGAGGGTTTTGAAAAGGTGTTGACCCCTTGCACAGATTTTTTATGAGTGGTCCCCCGGGGGACTCTGCAGTGGCAGATCTTGGACACCTGGGATAGCCCACCTGATACTGTAAAGATTTCTTCATCAAAATGTTCAGGGTATAAATAACAAGATTGATAATTTTCAAACTTTTTATTGACGCCGAAAATGTAGATATAATTTGTTTATCTGAACAGCAACCTGAGAGATTTTGAGTTTGAGGTTTTGTCACTGCATGGTTACACTGGTGTTACAGCTTTCTGTAGGAAAATTTATCAAAAGGGAGGTGTTTGCATTTTTAGTAAAACCTTCAATAAAACACAATGTTTTAGATGTCTCCCGATTTTGTCAGGAGGGTAGGTGTGAGCTTGCGGCAGCGATTTTTCAGTTCAGACAATTTCCTCTTCTTGTTGTTACCGCTTATAAACCGAAACCTTTTTCAGCGTCAGTGCAAGAACATGAGATGTTTTATGAATGTTTATCCGATTGCCTCCAAAAAAATTATAAATCCAGAAGTTAGAACTGTTGTTGTGGGTGATTTCAATGTTAATCTCTCTGTTGCTGACATGAAAGTAGATAGTCTTCTATCCATGATGGCATCTCACGATTTAAGCAATAAAGTAAATTCATTTACGAGGGAATTTAAAAACTCCGGTCCCTAATTGATCACGTATATACTGATCTTTCTGAAGACATTTTCAGTTGCTCTGTCGTGATAAATGCACTGTCCGATCACCATGCACAAATCTCACATGTCAGGTATTTATCTAGTCCTGATTGCCCTAAGTTTATGCTTAAGCGATCATTTGTAGAAGATAATGTTCGTATTTTTAGACATCTTCTGGGTGGGGAAACATGGCATGATGTTTACGCAGCTAGAACAATGGATGATAAGATGAGCTTGTTTATGTCCTCTATAGAGTTTTATTTCATTCAGGCTTTTCCTGAGAAAAGGGTTCGGATTCGTGGGGCGTTCTCCAAATGCCAAAGTGTCTTTAACCCAGGAGCAAATTGAGCTACGTGATTTGGTTGGCGCATTGGTATTATAAAACTAAAGACCTGAGTTCTTCTGATGAGAGAAGAAAACTATACCTTTCTTTGAAGAGGCAATATAGGGCTAGTGTGAGGGAAGCTAAGTCATCTAAAGTTAAAACATTTACTGCAGACTTCCTCAAATAAAGTTAAGACTGTGTGGGACATAGTGAACGAGCATAGAGGTAAGGCAAGAGTTTTGGCAGATATCCCTCGAACCATCAAGGATAGTAAAGGAGTCATTATTAGGGATCCGAAGGACGTTTTCTAACTTGTTCAATGATTTTCTTCATTAATGTGTCGAATGCAAGTTCATCTTCCATATCGTTGTCTCTTCTTCAACAACAATCATGTGCAGGGGTGTCTTCATTTTTCTTTTCACCTGTTTCTGAAGTGGAAGTATCTGACATCATCAGATCTATAAAAGCAAAGGCTTCTTCTGGCTTCGACAATATATCATCGAAGCTTCTTAAATCATGTACGGAGTATTTTGTTAGGCCACTTGCTCATTTGATAAATTTTTCGTTTGAAAATGGCCTGTTTCCTGACATTTTAAAGTTGTCTATAGTGAAGCCGTTACATAAAAGGGGACTGGTTGAGGAACTTGATAATTTCAGGCCTATTTCGATTGGATCGACATTTTCTAAGGTGTTTGAGAAGGCAGTTTTTGATAAGGTTAACGGCTTTCCTGGAGAGTAATAAAGTTATGTTTGACAAACAGTTTGGCTTTGTCAAGGGAGGCTCAACTGTGAAGGCAATGTTTGCTCTCTTGGATAAAGTTGTTTTAAAGCTCTTGATGAAGGACAGTTTTTCTACTGGTATCTTTTTTGATTTGAGAAAAGCAATTTGACATGGTTTCGCATGAACTTCTTTTGCAAAAGCTTGACAGAGTGGGTGTGCGTGGCTTGGCAAATCAATGGCTGTCATCTTTCTTGAGTCAGCGTAGACAAGTTGTGAAATTCCATACGTTGACGTAAATACTAGGAAAAGATGCTTTTCTGACGAGCAGATTGTCAAGACGGGTGTGCCACAGGGCTCCATACTTGGACCCTTCCTCTTTATTTTGTATGTGAATGACCTCAGCAGTTGTGTTTCGAGGGGCTTGTTGTGTTTGTTTGCTGACGACACATCACTTGTAATTGATGAGTCTTGTCGTTTCAATATGGAGATAAATAACGTTTGTTCAGTGTAATTCAAATAGTCCAGTGGTTTCAGAGTAATGGTTTGGCCGTGAATACTGATAAAACTACATTGCTAGATTTTTCAATTTCATCAAGACGCAATGACTCTTTGAGTGTTTGGGTTGGCGATACAGAGGTTTGTTCTGAGCAAATGGTCAAGTTTTTAGGCCTAATTGTCGATAGGAATCTTAGCTTCTCCTTTCATGTAAATCATGTCGCACGTAAAGTCTGTGCTAGTATTTTTGTTCTTCGTAGACTTTCATCTTTCACGGGCACCGATGTGCTTCTAACTTCATATTTTGCACTAGTTTATCCCTACCTTTCATACGCTGTTGAAATTTGGGGTTTTGAAAATTGCAGAACAAAACCATGTCTTTCTTTTGCAGAAGAAAGCGGTGAGAGCTATTGCTGGCATCCGTCAATCAGAATCCTGCAAATCACACTTTAAGAAACTTCAATCTGCTTACTTTTCCAAGTATATATATTTAACCCACACATTGGTCTTTTTTAAGCAAAACCAGGCATTTTCGAGTCACTAATTCCGCAGTCCCGGACATTGTCTCAGAAATAGCAACAAATTAAAATATTCCCCCCCATGCAACCTCTTTTTTCAAACATCACTGTTTTTATAATGCCGTAATTTTTTATAATTCTCTTCCTGTGGGACCTAAAGAATGTAAATGATATAATGGTCTTTAAGAGAACACTGAAGGCTTTTTTAATAGAAAAATGTTTCTACACCCTCAGTGAATTTATTGGAAATAAATAGTCTGTATGATGTAAAATTTAATTAGTTTTAATAATTGATTAATTATAAATATATAAATATTAATAATTGATTAATAATAATTTTATAGATACAAAACTGTACATGTGTTTTTTTTTTAAATATTTATGACGCAATCCAATGCATGTTACATGTCTGATGGAAATAAAGGATATTGATTTGATTTGATTTGATTTGAGTACCGTATTAAGTATTTCATGTACCGAATCAATCAGTTGATAAAAAATTAATACAGGGTCGGCGAAGTATACAAATATAAAGAAAGTACACTAAGCCATACCACGAGTCGTGTAGAAAGCTCCGCTTGAGTTGCAAACAAAATTTCAAGTTCACATCTCATTTAATTTTTGACATTTTACGAACAAATAGACAGATTATAAAGCAGAGAAAAACATTTTTACATCCAAACGGCAGGCAAAAATAAATTTTGATAAAATACTGAGAGAAAGGCTTTGATAACGCTCAGGCAAATTAAATGGTATTTTCCTTATAGAATACCATCTTTTCTATATATAAATTAAGTTTCAAACAAAAATTTAAAGTCTCCAATGAAAAATTACTCAATATATCTTACGAGTAGTTAGGCTTTGTTTATGTCACATGCTAGTGTTTAATAATTTTCTCAATTTTCTTTCTAATTCAATTTTGCTAAAATTGAAATCAACGCTATGGCATCGATATTAATTGAATCGTTATATAATCTGTACGTTCATGCCATAAGACATTTGAAATGTACGTTATATACTCTAAGGTATATATGGATGTACTCTAGATTTTTACTTGAAGGAGAAGTATAACAAGTCAGTATGTAACAACTTTATAATATCCAATCTCAGAACTTTGTTTCTATAATATGTTCCATTTCCATTCACTAACTTCTCAGATACAGAGTCAAGAACTCTTGACAAAAGTTAACTTGCTTTACACATATCTTCTCTTTTGTTTGCTGAGCACTCAGCTGTAGCTAAACAAACAAGATTTACGTGATTTATGTTTTATTGTACTGTGCTATATTTGATCTAATACTTCTTTTAAATCTAAATTCTTATTCATAATCTGGAGTATAGTTTTTAACTGATTATTTGAACTCCTTACTACTCAGTAAAACTTGAGAACTTGCATGATCTGCAATGGTTTGTGAATTATGAGTTTAGCTCCAGTTCACCTTCCACTTAGTAGCGCATCTGGAATCTGACGATATCACAGACTTGAGTACTGGAATCTGGAGTCGTGTTCGCCTGATAGGATCCAAAAAATATCGACGACGATGAAGATCAAAATGAACACTTTAAATCGTTTAGACATCATAGACTCCTATACTACTCCATATTTTGTAGTCTAGATGATCAATGAGAAAGCCATTATCATTGTCTCTTCAGGTGCACAAAGCATCAGGTACTCGGTTGATTGTGATTTTTGTAAAATTCTACCAAATACTTAAGAAATATATAAATATAAGTAGTAGGTAAGGATTATAAACTGATTTCAACTATCTAATTCAATTCAATTTAAATGTATCGTGTATACAGATAGGCAGACAAAGAGACACAACCTGCTTTAGTCATCAAGTAGTTGAAGCCATTCGATTTAACTTCTAATTTTAAATATTGAATAAGTTTTAGGTGCACAGTATATTATAATATCATTTCTTTGTACATATTTTGTACACAATTCAAAGCAAAATGTGTTAACTAGTGTCTACAAAACCATTCAAATGAATAAAAACTGCATTATCTTGCGTTAAAAATTTACAGATTTTCAGGAATAGATTTCAGTATCACTTAGTAAGAATATGCAAACACTCATATAATACTGTACGGGTGCTCTATATGTACAGCTGTAAATAGCATATTATCATACTGTTACTCAGTTCATTAATGTTAAAATTATAGGTATTCTCAAAGATAGTTTAAAATCGATAAAATATTTGTATTTTTTTTGTTTTTTCCAAGGCAGAAAAAGACTCCAACTGACCAAATATTTTAAATAGAGATGCAGAGGAAGTAGATGTAGAGTTGTACCGAGAATTCTAACCCTGTAGGTCTACTAGTTTAACGCCTATAGTGCGTACAGACAGGCAGAAATCAAAATTTGTTAATCGGCAACTGGCGAGATAGGCTTCAAGAAACGCTCAGCTGACGTTATACAAATATACAGGCTGATACAACATTTTTTATAATCCTTGTGGCTAATAGTACTTATAATTTAAAGAAAAACATTTCATATAAACTTAAGTCGATAAAGGTGTCGTTTAACTACTATTGGCCATTTTGTACGTTTCAGGACTATTAACAAAACGCTACATATGTCAAAGTTTGCATAGTAATCACGACACGTAAGACCAAAACGAAAAAATAATCGTGTTTTTTATTTTAATACCAAAAAATGGCGCACATTAAACCTTGTTAAAACTTTTAAAATAACCAAAAATCCATTATTATTTCAAACAACTTACAAGTTAAAATTCATTTACAATTTAAAATTAATTCTTATAGGCTACATTAAATATTTTTATGTAATATTTAATTCCGTTTAGCAAAATCCGTCAACGGTAAGCAAGCACAATCATTTTAGTATGCATGCACAGCTGTATAGACCTGTGAGCCGACCATCACAAATCAATTTTAAAACGACATGAAAATTTTGGACTTTTTTGTACCACAAAAATAAAATTTTGTACCAATCACTGAAAAAATGTATTAACCATTTAAAATTCGGCTGTCAGGTATACGTTTTGAAAAATAAACTTTGTAGTAAATTAAAATAAATTACACCATATGTTTGTACAAATTTTGTACCATTTTGTACCACCAATTTTTATTTTTTTACAAGTAAAGTAGTCTTTTTTATTGTACAGTTTTCAATGAACATTTATCAGATTTAAGTACTAAAATATAAAATTCACACTGTTATGCAATTTACGTTGTAGATTCTAAAATTAATCTAGGTCGTTATAGAAGCACTGTTACAGTGTATAACTTCGATACTTAAAATTATAATAGCTTAAAGAGAATGTTCTGCCAGATCTACTAGATTGTGCAAATAAGTAAAACAGGAATTCTAATTTATAACATTAATTTATATCAGTTTATAAAAGAACGCAGCTTTATTCCTGTAAAACTTGAAAAATCCTGAAAACAATACATGTTTTAATTCCAATACTAAATAAATATTGGTTTGTAGGTATTTATAACTGTAATATAAATAGTATTTGTATTTAAGTGATATTTTTGGCCACTAAAAATGGTAAAAATATATCAATCTTTATGAGGTAAACAATAAAAATACTACTATTAGAGCATTTTCAATATTTTGTTTCCAAAGTGTAAATTTATTTCATAATGAAGTTATTGGTTTGTTTTATAATATTTTTTTACATTTCACTCACATAATGATAAGTAACATTATAAATATATATGTTTTTCCTACAGATATTTTGCTTCCTAGACAATTTTATTTATTTGACATTGTCTATCTCCTGCTTATATAAAGCGTTCCAAATGTGACATTCCAGCGTGGCTGTCAGATCGCGAACAATGGAATGTCTATTGGCTTGGGTCAGGACTCTGATGGAATTCCAATCGTGATATTGAACCTTTGTGCGATTCTAGCCAACGCTTCTAACCGCATCCTCTTTCTATCCGCTCACAATCTAAGTTCACTAAACAATAACATGTCTTCTGACCGAGATACAAATTGTTATGTGTCGTATTACACATGGAGTGTACGCTGTTGAAAGGTTTAAGTTTGGATAGGTTTTTTTGTTCCTCGATTAATCGGGTATCATTCCACTAACTGAGAAAATTCAATATGTTTATTTTAGAGTAATGATTTAAAATAGCAATAATAGTTATGATTTTTATATTTATTTTATAATAAATCCATTAAAAGTTTTACTGGTTTCTAATACTGATCAACCTGCTTAAAACAGGGTTTGTATGTACGCATTACAGAATACAATCAAGTAAATCTTATAAATAAGCTATAATCATAAAGAATTATTCCCACTATTTATATTCCGTTAAACAATATGTTTTTATAAGAAAATAATGGTGTAAATGCATTTAATAACTTAAAGAGAGAGTCTTTTACAAGTTCTACTAAATTGTGCAAATAAGTAAAACAAGAATCCTAATTCATCACATTAATTTATATCAGTTTATAAAATAACGCAGCTTTATAACTGTAAAACTTGTTTTCAGATCTAAATACATGTTTTCATTCCAATACTCAATAAATATTGAGTTCTAAACTTTGAGTTGGAATGAAACTGTTTTGATTTAACTATTATGAATATGTTTTTAAGTAAAAGAATGTATAATCAGTTTGAGTGACAATCCATTACTATTGGTGGATTACGGTAGTTTTAATAACCTCATACAATATCTCATTCCTCGATAGATTAATATTCAAAGAATAGTTTAAATGATCACTTCATTAAGACGATTACATTTTCGGTAAGTTTAGGCTAGTTTATTTAAATATCAGAAAAGAACATATTCATAGTTAATGCATATTTCGATGATGCAAAAATGGATGATTGATTCCATCTAGAAATAAGCCATCTCATCCTTGAACTTCTACCTAACATTTAATTTAATTAAACGAAACCTAACGAGGTCATACACAAACTTTAAATGGTTGAAGAATTTGTAGATGTTTCTGAATAGGCAAAGTCTACATCTTTCGTTATTTACAAAATTTATATTTAAATGGTTTATATAATAGGCTATGTTATTCAAAGTGGATAACAAACGATTACATTTAGTGACGAACAGGGACATGCCACAAATAGTCAAAGGGTGGTAATAAGTTTATAACTTACCTTTCGGGTGGTGTAGATTGTAAGGGGGTTGCAACGGAGTGGCATTGAGGATATATAAAGGAAATTGGTTTGGGTTGTATAATACCAGATATAGTAACCATTTCCACTTCGGATTCGTAACCTTTGATAACTTCCAACGTATGATAAAAGTTTTAGGTCACTATCAAGTACAAACCTCGTAACTTACATGTTAATAAGCTATAAAGTTAAGTAAGCTTAACCTATAGTCCCCGAACCAATGATAACCCGATGCCTAAAAGCGCTTGACTTGTATTACCAGATAGAGCAAAATATATAACAAAGGAATAACTATTAGGTTCTCAGCGTTATAAAAAATGTGTCTTAAATTCTTGATTGCACTGAGTGTAACTTCTTTATATTGCTGAATTACTGTGTGGTGGAATGAGGTTTTTAGATCGTATACATTTCTAAACATCTTATACACGTTTATGCGATAAGTTCTTATAACCTCGGTTTTCTTGTTTTGTAATGTCGTTAGTTACTCGTAGGTTTTTTTAAAATTTTAAAATAACGAAACAATAGGGGTATCACTATCACATGCTTTCAGTTACAGTTAAAAGTAGTTTGTTTTGAAATTACATTGATTATCACCTTGTCGATCTTTTTCACGACAGTGCTTCGACCATCCGGGGAAGAGTGCTGGCATCCCTCCGCGATCCTGCGTTAGAAATACAATTTTCTAATCTTTACATGTTGATGGTAATTTATTTCATTTTTATGCTTGTTACCCCTCATATTGATTGTTGTGTTTCTGAATAGTTTACTGCTTTGTTGTTATCTATTATGCTGTTTTGTTGTTACTATTACTTGTAATATTTAATAATTTATGTTGTTGTTTTTGTTAGAGTCGTTATTAGCTCGTATGTTTTCTTTTATAATTTATAAATAACGAAACAATATGTATACTACCCACTTTTACTTTGGCTTGTTTGCCGTTGGAGTTAAAAAGAGTTTTTTCTTCGAAATTACATTAATTATCTGAACAACATGACAAAGTGACACACTGAAACATGTAGAGGCGCAGAACAACACAACTAACGGTAGTCAGCATGAAGCGCATATAAAGTGTTTGTCGCTGTCGATTGCTCTTACCAAGCGTTAATGGGCCTCTTTGTAGGCGCTTTCCGGGATTACTTACTCCACAACGCTAATTACACAACGTGGTTTCGCTAAAGTGAATGTCAAAGAAACGTTTCTAGATGTTAAATCCAGTTAGTTAACTTACTATTAAAAACGTTTAATGTGTTTGAACGTATGGATATGTACGTAAAAAGTTTGTAATGTGCATCAAGATACTTTCCAAAAGTTTTGTTTCAAAATGTTTATTAAGCTTAAAATAATATTTTCAGTATTATTTGAGACTTCTATTAACAGATAGTAAAACTAAATATTTATTAGGACACTAAAACATATAAAAAACATTATGTGGAAAATAAACATTAAAGCACCACTTCTAGATGTAAAACATGTATTGCCATGTTGCTGCAAAATATAGCGATAAAGAACTAAATGATATCATGGAGGTGGGCCTAATGGTTCCAATGTTATAAAGGCATTTTGCATAAGAATATAATAATTATTAAAACTTTAAAATTGGCTTCAAGTTAATGTCCACTCACAAGCACGGGCGTCAGCATCTTGGTTCGACATTGCAGCTGTAGTCGGAAAAAATGTGAATATTAGTAGACTAGAAGTCTAAAACATGAATGCTGGAAGCTCTCGAAGTTAATATCAGAGACTCGAAGTTAAAATCAGAAAATGTAATTTGAAATAAGAGGCTCGAAGTTGAAATAAGAGATTCGGTTGAACTCGCCTGAAAACAAAATCACGACGGTATTAGCCATTTATCGAAACAACTTAAAATTCATGACAACGTGGTCTCGTCAGAAAGACATCACCACACTATTATCTATATTAATCTGCCAAATAATACATCAACCAAAGTAAGTTACTTTACTATTTACAACTTTACTGTATATTACATTCAAAATTAGATGCCTCGCATGAAAGGGCTAAATTATAATAAGAAAATAGAAATTTACTTACGGACATGGCGCGCGAGATGTTTCTCGGCAGCAGGAACGGTAGCTACAAAGTTCACGAGAGAAAACATAATAATCTTGCTTATTAGGTTATTAATCGGCCAATAATTTAGGTCCAAGAACATCGGACGTAACTTATATTAACCCGTAACGAGTAACAGGGTTGCGAAAATATGTACTATATAGAATACAACTAATTAATGGTAAAAGCTTTTTTATCTCAAGTGGTCTTTACAAAGTATCAATGTGAAGTTTAAGAGTTAAATATTAAATTATGTACAAATATCAATTAACATAAAAAATACGCCCCACAAAGGCACGTTACGTACAATTCTCGTATTTTTGTTCTCAAGTACTACCATCGATAATTAATAATTCTGAGTGGAGTTTTGTGTACAAAAGCGGATTGATGAAAGAGCCAGGGAGCCAACAGCTTATTGAGAGTTAACGACGTCATTGGTTCAGGCCAACAAATGGTAATTGTAGGACTGTGGAAACCGGAGCAACTCAGGTAATCAACAGTTTTACCTTAATATTTACTGAATGTTTCTTTTGACTTTATTGGCCACCAGTATTGCAGTTAGTTGAATGTTTACTAACAAATGATTATTGTTGGATTTTGAAAACTGGAGCAAATCAGATAATTGTCTATTTCAATTTATTCTTTACACAAAAAAACAGTCACTTACTATTCAATACGTATATCATCATCGAGTGATTCTTTTGTCAAACAATTTACATAAATGTCTCTTTCATGCCTATTAATCCTTTATAATCTCGAATGATTATCATCAAATTATTTTACTAATGGTTGACTCATTCCAACAAACATCACATGCAGGTTATAACTTTTATAATGTTTGTTTGAGTTGTATTTTAATATTATCCATAGAGAATTCTACTAAATTATACTTTTATACTTAACTTTTCATATCGGATTTTTGGTTAAAGAAATGTTTATAATATTTCTTAGTACATAAAACTTGACAAGAAAATGAAACCAAGTCCAAACACCATTATGGAAGCTTTTGTTCTATAAAAACAAGAATTATTCAATGAAGATCATGTCAACATAATCTAATCTTAAATTTGTATTTCACTAAACCAATATACAACATCTAGTCATTATTATTAAATATTTACATACATAAAACATTTATATTTTTTATTCTGAGAAGAATAAAGAAATATTTTGCCAGTTGCAACAAAATCCACTTGGTGAAATATGTAAATATGTAAGGCAGGATGTATTTTAAATGTAATATAAGGTCATTGTTACACGAGCCGATTTGGTCGTATTTGTATCAATGGATCACTGTAAGTAGAGGAAATGACTTCTGTTTTCCGGGTATTATAAACTATGACTAGTGAATAATGTCTGTTCTTAATAAGTATCTGTTCTCACAAATAAATCTACGTAAGGTATATTGAATACCCGTGGGGGACTGGCATCCTCTTCGGCATCAGCCACTGTCCCAGATGGGATCGTGGGTGATGTACCATCCTCGTCGTGTGCTGCAACTTCTAAGGGAGTAGCAGGGCAAGGGGAGGAAGCCACATTCCTTTATCACTATTCCAGTGATAAGGGTAGAAAACCTTTCCCCCCTCTAGGTTTGGCCCTGAAATTGAGAGTAGTTACCTATCCCTTCCTTTTCTGATGTTCCTACCCCTACTTTACCAACAACCCCAGACTAAGGTGTTATGCGACCCGTGCTGAGAGGCTCGTGGCACTGGGGGTATATTCAGTGTCTTCAACGGAGCCTTCTGGGAACCAGGGGACACCCAGTCGTAAATACCCTTATATTCCTAATCGGGTCACTGGGAAGATGGACTGCAAACACCCGGTTCTCGTGGGAACAGAATGGAGAATGAAAAAGAAAATAAAAACAAAACTGAAAATAAAAACAAAAACTGAAACTCAAGAGGTAAGCGAAACTCAACCAGAAGAGCTACCGATTGAGCAATTAAGAGTGTCTGAAATGACCCCAATGGAGGAAGAAAGACTTCTCTTGTCAGAAGGCGAAGTTCGGCCGGAAAAGCCAAAAAAGCGGCTCTCGAGAGGCGAACACCAAAGCGGAGGATTGAAGAGGCTGTCGCTAGAGGTGAGCCGATAATCCCCCGGAAAGAAAGGCAGAAGAGGTGGGAAGAGAAAAACCGAGCTCTGATAAAACCACACAACGAAGCCGGTTCCTCAAAAGGGAACTTGGTTGTTGTCGGGGCCCCAGATCAAGGGAAAACTCATTCCGTACCAGCCCAAAAACAACAAACCCCAAGCTATGCAGGTGTGAAGAGGCTGCGATCGCAGTTGACACCTGAATAACAAGCAAAGGGAGGGGAGAAAAGAAGGAAGGGGCATGATGGAGGTGTCACTAAGAAGACACACGAAATATATGCCGAAAAGATCTCTGTGGAGAAGCTGGCTATTGTTCGGCTCGAACACCCTGAAGTAAAACTATCGATGGAAGAAGCCAACAACCTGAAGAAAGTGCTGGGCAAACGCGCCTTTAAGGGCAAAAACGTTAGGATGTCCAGCTGTCATGTTGAAGGTGGAGCGATAGTGGTCGGCTGTGTAAACACAGAAACTAAGGAGTGGCTGGAGAAGCAGGTCCAGGAGCTGAGTCCATTTGAAGGAGTTCAGCTGAAAATGGGCCCAGCTAAAAGCCTGGTAAAGATGTTTAAAGTGTCAACTTTCATCCCTAAGGGCATCGAGGTGGACAGCAAGCAAGAGCTGTTCGAAATCCCTCATAAACCAAAATGCCCTTGACACGGACCAATGGACTGCTGTTGGAGGGAAATCTAGCACCAACGGCGATTTCCTGGTCCTTCATGTGGACGAAGACTCCCTGAAGAAGCTGAAGACTCTGGCGATGCGCCCATTTTTGGGCAGCGACAAGATCACCTTCAAGCTGCAGGAAGGTAACGAAAAATAGAGGATGACAGCGGTGCTCCAGATAAACCTGGCAACACTCTGCCAGAAGATCCTGGCTGACGACATAGGCGTGGTCCTGATCCAAGAACCATGAACCGTTGGTAGTCGTGTGATGGGGATGAGCACCGCTAAAGGTAATTTGATATACGATTCTGGCAGTAACAACCCTAGAGCATGTATATATGTCAGTAACAAAATCAAATCACTAAAAATGGAACAAATGTGTTCTAGAGACACAGCCGTGACAGAGGTTCACTTGCAGACAGGTGATGGCAACATCAGAATCCTGTTTGCAGCGGTGTACCTCCAATACGATTCTCCAGAACCACCGCCAACTGCGGAGATGAGGCGGATTGTGGAGTTCGGAACCCTTACGCGGAGGCACCTGATTGTCGGTTGTGATGCGAATGCCCACCACACCGCTTGGGGGAGCAGCAACATCAACAATCGGGGTGAGTGCCTCTTGAATTTTATAGTTGAATCTTACTTAGTTAGTATGAATCAAGGCCGTAAACCAACTTTTGTACAAAGAAGAGGTACAGGGGTAAGAGAAGAGGTCTTAGATATAACTTTGGCTAGCAACTATATTGCAACTAAAGTTTTAAACTGGAGTGTGCTAGATGAAGCATCTGCTTCAGATCATAGGTATATCTCCTTTGACATGAGGTCGTACAAAATAAATGAGACCTATAGAAACCCAAAGAAAACAGATTGGGTAGCTTTCAATGCAGAGCTAAAAAGCAATCTAGTAAGGGGAAATGGGTATCAGGGGCAAGGGGTAGAGGACATGGCGAACTCTTTGCAAAACGTCATGAAAGAATCGTACCACAAAGCCTGCCCCGTGATAGAGAAAACTCATGTTGGTGGAACCAGGGGCTGGAAACCTTGAGGAAAAACCTTCCCCGAGCATACAATACATGCAAACGTGCAGGGAATCGGGATAGGTACTCTGCTGCCCTAACAGAGTACAATAAAGAGGTGAGAAGAACTAAGAGAAACTCATGGAGAGAATTCTGTCAGAGTATTGATAAGGTACCTGACTGTGCAAAACTCCAAAAACTCCTAGCTCGAAGCCCCATAATTGTGGTGGGTACTATACTTAGGGAAGATGGGACTCACACCAAGGATCCTGAGGAGACTCTTCAATGTTTACTGAATACACACTTCCCAGGATCTTTTCAAACCAGTGAAACAGTTGTTAGTGAATGGCGGCGAGAACCTAGAGATAGCTCGTCTAAGGAGGACTGGAACTGTGCAAAGACTGTTAACAACTACTTAGGGATAAAACGGGCCCTGGAGTCTTTTAAGCCGTTCAAATCACCAGGTACCGATGGCACTTTTCCGGCTTTACTGCAGGAAAGTGGGGACTTGGTGATACCTCTGCTTCTACGACTGTTTAGAACTAGTCTAGCGACAGGTGTCATACCCTCATCCTGGAGGACCTCTAGGGTTATATTTATCCCGAAGCCAGGTAAACCCTCCTATGAGGTTGCAAAGGCTTATAGACCAATAAGCCTAACATCCTTCTTCGTCAAGACCATGGAGAAGGTTCTGGGTAGGCATTTAAGGGACACAGTCCTCATCAACCGTCCCTTACATCCAACATGCCTATCAGAAAGGTAAATCTTGTGAAACAGCCCTACACTGTCTGGTTGGCAAGACTGAGCAAGCTATTGAACAAAAGGAAATAGCTTTAGCAGTATTCCTGGATATAGAAGGAGCTTTTGATAATACGAGTACTCACTCTATAGTGTCTAAGCTTACATCCAAGGGGTACGGATAAAACTGTTGTTAGATTGATAAATAACATGCTTAAGAGCAGAAGAGCACAGGCATCTCTGTGCGGAGTCACAAGAGAGGTCAAAACGCAGGGAGGATGTCCACAAGTAGGTGTATTATCACCAAGCCTGTGGAACACAGTTGTGGATGACTTACTCTGGACTCTGAATGAACAGGGTATGTATGCTCAAGGCTATT
Organism: Homalodisca vitripennis; assembly: GCF_021130785.1. Taxonomy (NCBI): domain Eukaryota; kingdom Metazoa; phylum Arthropoda; class Insecta; order Hemiptera; family Cicadellidae; genus Homalodisca; species Homalodisca vitripennis. Next base: position 42,513,875 of record NC_060209.1, on the reverse strand, counting down.
CAGATGATGTTGTCATACTCATAAGAGGCAAGCATATGGTTACATGTCTGGAAATGATGCAGAGAGCACTGGCCATTGTGGAGCGATGGTGTGACGAAGAAGGACTTTCAGTGAATCCTTCGAAGACCGTCATGATACCATTTACAAGTAGGAGGAACTGGAAATTTCCTCGCAACCAGTCCTCTGTGGTTGCCAGATACAGATAAGCAGGGAGTTCAAATATCTAGGAGCCAAACTAGATGATAAACGCACTTGGAATAGTCACCTGGAATACATAATCAGCCGATCTCAGACTACATTGATTATGGTGAGACGTGCGGTAGGATGCACATGGGGGCTTAGACCCGACATGTCACATTGGCTGTACACCAGAGTCATCAGACCAATGATGGTGTATGGCTCAGTGGTATGGTGGCCAAAAGTCCAACAGGTGACTGCCGCAAAAAACCTGTCAAAGGTACAGCGGTTGGCATGCTTGGGGACAATGGGCGCCATGAGAGGAACACCAACCGCTGCTATGGAAGTACTGCTAAACCTCCCACCCCTAGACATATTCGTCATAGGAGAGGCTAGGATGGCTGCCTACAGACTGAAGTGCAATGGGAACTGGCATCATCACCATGCTAGTAAGCACTCCAAGATCGTTGACATTCTCAAACTGGATATTCTAGAAATGATGTCTGACAGAATGGCAAAGGTTACGGACTGGGAAAAACCATTTCAAGTCAACATTGTTGAAAGGAAGGAATGGTCAAAAGGTGAGCCTGACTACATGAAGAAGGCTCTAACCTGGCACACGGACGGGTCAAAGACTCTGAAGGGTACTGGGGGAAGGGGTCTGGGGAGCCATACCTAGGGTTAACTTAAGCTTTAGCCTAGGTAAACTGGCAACTGTCTTTCAGGCTGAAGTTACAGCTATTGCAGAATGTGCAAGAGTTAATGTGGAAAGGGGCTACAAAGGCAAAACCATCTACATTAACTCGGACAGCAGGGCTGCTCTTCAGGCCTTGGCCAACCATGACTGTAATTCGAAGACAGTCTGGGAATGCCATAATGTCATGAAATTGCTGGCGAAAACCAATAAAGTTATTCTAACTTGGGTGCCTGGACATAGAGGACTCACAGGTAATGAAGGGGCAGACAGTTGCGCTAACTTGGGAGCCAACTGTCCTCTTACCGGTCCTGAACCAACGTGTGGGGTCTCATATAACTTAGCACGTAGATCAGTTACCAAGTGAATGGTTAACAAACACCTACAACATTGGAGAAATACTGAGGGGAATGTACAAGCAAAGCGGATGCTCATGGGACCATCAAGGAACATTGCAGCAGATGCCCTTAGAATGAGTAGAACGGAGATCCGAACGGTGACTGGTTTTATTACAGGTCATTGGATATTCCGAAGTCACCTGAACAGAATAGGAATTCTAGTTCAGGAAACACTGTGCAGGAAATGTAGCGAGGCTGACGAAACAGCCAAGCACGTCATATTTGAATGTCCGGCATTACAGAGCAAACGCTCAAGATCCCTAGGTGTTCTTATGCATACGGAAGAGGGGTTGGAACAGGAAAGCATTGTTCAGAAGATCTCATGGTTTTGTAAAGGCCTGGGATTTGATACAGCTTAAACCTGGGAGAGGGTGCACAATAAGCCGGATGGCTGAGAGGCAACTAGCAGGCATAGTAAACCTGGCCCTCTGTTACAAAAGAAAAGTATATTGAAAATAAGTGGATTTGCAATAAAAAAATCAACTTTATTAAACTTCTACAATTGTTAACTCATTAAACTACCTCTAAGACTGTACCGGAGAGGTTACTTTTGTACTTCGATGAAAATCTTAAATTGTGTTAAAAATTTACATCGAAAACAAAACTATATGCATGACTGCCGATAATTTTTGGAATTAGAATGATGAGAACACACTGTATACAATGCTGTATATCTTGTATTATTCATCTTTGGACGTTCATAATACAGTGTTTAAATTGGATACTCTTTTACGGACAGAGTGCTAAAGTTAAAAAACTAGAACAAATTTTAGTATATCATGGGTATACTGGGTTATAAAGCCAACACAAGATTTGCAGAGGACTCAGGTTCTTCAATTGAAATTGAAAATTTTGAAACAGATTAAAACCATCTGAAATTGTTTGCGAACTTATTTCTTGACCTAGTCACTGCATAAATCTTTCTGTTCATTCATACAATCCTGAAAAAGGTATTTCATTCATAAAATTCATATAATAGGTAATTATAAACTGTTCTAAAATATTTTTCTTTAATCTAATGCGAATTTTATGAGTATTAATTGCAAAATTTACTTTTTTAATCACTATTTGTATGTTGCTCTAATATCACTTCAGAAGTAAATATTAATTTTGTTTGAACATATAATACTACATTTAATGTAAAATGGTTAATTAAATAAATGATATTTATTGCAGATAACACATCTGCGTAGTATATTTACGTTAAATAAACAGCTTATATTATATTCACACACAAATTTGAACCGTTAGTTCTCCTTCATGAATGTTTAAAAATATACATATAGCTAACTGGATATTCCAAGAAAATCAATAAACTTAAAGGAGACAAATATGTGCTGCAATAGGTCAGTGTATTTAACTATTTTGGTGATGTTTTAAAAATGGTTACAAATACTTAAATGATTAATGTTTTTATTTAATTTATGCGCAGCTCATGCCAACTGACTTCAGGGATACTTTCTTGCATTATTTTTTTTCTCTATTATCAACTTATTAGTTATTTTTTTGCAACAAGAACATTTTATCTATTAGTTTTAATAGTGTATTTCAATGATGTTTTTTTCAGCTTCAGCGATTAAAGATATTTGTTTCATAGCTTAGAAAATTATATTATATTGGTAATCTAATATATATTCACATGCTTTGACATGTAAGGAAAAAATTATTTATTAAAATTTTAAAATTTATTATATTTTATATATATATATATATATATATATATATATATATATATATTATATTTATTAAAAATTTATTTTTTTACAGTAATAAAATTATTTTAATAAAGTACTGATAGTAAAAAAAGATTAAAACTATCTTAAAGTATTATATTTTAACAGATAACAAATTCTAAAATCCCACGTAAAACAATCAATATTTCAGGTAAATAAGTCATTACTATTAAACTCATGTTTAATGTTGCAAGTGGTTATCATAAAATGCTGCATTTACTGTACATTAATTTGTATTATTTAAAACAAGTAGTTACCGATAAACCATTTATATTGTACAAAGTGTTTTATAGCTAATTAATTAGTGGAGTAATTTATAGTATTTGATGTTGATAGTCTTTATATCAATTCTAATATAATTTCAAAAGCGAATGTTTCGCACTAAGCTATTTTATTTATTATTGAAATAGTCACAATTGGTAATACCGTGTACGTTACAATACGGGCTGTGTGTAAGACAAATAATATCAAAGATCTCGTCAAGGGCCAATAGAAGTGTATTATATAAAATATGCAGTCAATTCTTTATCATTTTACATTCTTATACATTTGTAATTACAGCCATTTTAAGTAAGTATAGTTTATTAGAACATCAATTTAGCAATATGTTCAATTTCAATTATATATTTTTCACATATAACCCGTCATTCAAATTTCAAAATCCAAAAATACATTTTTCTCATATCCACGTATATATTAGATTTAACACCACTTTAAAACAACAGCAACAACGAAACGGTATAAAATGTAATGATGATGACAGGATGACACAGACAACATTGTTCCTGTAACAGCTGCTTGTTCTCACCGGAAACATATGACCTTCGCTTTAGCTTAACTCACGTCTGTTAGTTTGTTTCCTTTCCGTATAAATTTTTCTACCTTAAACTTAAAGCGAATCGATAGACTCTACCTTTTCTAGTTACGTAGATAGTAAATGTTTTCTGAACATATTAAAGAATCAAAAATGTATTTGAACCGAGCTTACATATTGGAAAAGTTGTAATATAATAAATATTTTGTAACATACATTCAGCTTCTATTAGCCAGAAACCAACTAAAAGTATTAGTCTATCGCGTGATAGTCGTAGTTCTGTCCACTTAAACTAAGTAAAGAGTCGTTATGTTTTCAATTTGCTAGATTGCAGTTGTTCTTTCTCTATGAGTTTCTTCAAACTTTTATAAATAAGTAATTTTTATGTTGTAAGGTCCTTTCTCCAAACATTCACTGTTGCTATAAGGTATATAGTTTCATGTTACAACTGTATTATTATAATATATTATGAATTATTAAAATCCAATATTATATTTTAAACAATCTATAAGTTTAACTTTATCTCCAGACACCAATGCTTTTCCAAGCTTCTTAAATGACAGCAGTCAACAAGTGGTTTTGGCACGTCAACCAAGTATTTTCTGCCAGACATGTAAATACCAAGGAAAAATGTGTGATATTGATAGGTGCATTAGCTGTGACGTATGGCATTATAAATACTAGCTGATATTTTTATATTGTTAATTCCAAATACTAAGTTTGCTTAATATAATTGAGATTTTAAATATCCCTTCCGGCTCATTCTGAAGAAAGCTAGATCTCACCAAATGTAGCCTTCACCTCTAAATGTCAAAATGAAGATGCATTATAAAGTTTACATAGAGATGTTTATTTTAGAAGTGTTAATAAAAATTGTTTATAGCGATCTAAATGTCTATCTAAAACATAGGCTTCAATTTCTTACAATTAATCTTAAACAGTGTATACATGTCCATTTATATAGGCTCAATTGTATATTACCATAACTTTCAACCGCTGCCATCTTAAAACCTTAAGAGGTATAAATTGTGAAAATTGTAAATTTTTATTTATATAATGAAATACTCGAGATATAAACATTTTGCTAAAATTCGACCGCCATTTTGAAACGTTTTATTCGTTAAGGCTGACTAACTAACTCTACCAAAAATACTGCACAGAGCTATAATAATTATTTATACTCCATCTCCAATGTTTGAATTATCGCCATCTTTAAACCTTAAAAGATACCGAAAAAAGTAAGAAAAATGTCTGACATAAACTGCAATCTATAGGGTCTGTTGAGTGACATAACACTGCCTCCACATCATTCTAGGTAGCTGCATCAAGTTCCTAAGTTTCCAAACAACAAAATATTGCTAAAACAAATAAAAACTTCAGTTATTTGGCCCCATGGTGAAGATCCATTTTCTATAATATAATATGTTGAAGCTAAATCGAAGCCTTTAGCTTTAAAGATAACATCTATCAAGAACAAAGTCTATTTGAAAAATTCGCAGACTCCAATTATCTCTTATTCTATATAAAACGTTCAGATTTTGTGAGTGAGTCTTATTCACCAGAATGATAAAAGCTATATTTACAGTGTCGATACAGTAATATACTACAAAGACCGATCTGTGTTGTTTTGTAGCACTACTAAATAGCATGTATGCTAAAAACTGAAGTTTGTGTATTTTGACCATTACACGTCATTATCCTCCACATCGTTAGGAAATAAAATCCATTCTTCAGGGAGTTATCTTGTCTTTTATTCCCATGTTATGTTTATCCATGGGGAAAAGACAGTACAACGGAAGCTTAGGTTGATTCCTTGTAAGAAGGACTCTATAACACCTTGCCTAGCAAGGTATTGATCTCTCGCGTTACAGATTCCGCATTATTTCAAGAATATAGATCAAGAAATTTACCTGAACGAATAAAAGAGTCCCCAAAACATCTTTTACCATAAATGGTAGACAACATGCTGGAAGAATGGTCATAAATTACAGTGTTCTTAACTGGAAATTCGTTTGACCTTTGAACTAAACAGGACTAGAAATTTACTTGTCAAAATGTACTTTGAATATATAAAATATAAATATATAAAGTTTTTAAATATTTTGATGTTATTATAAAACAAAGCTGGTAAGTAACGACTGTAGTGAGACCTAAAAGTTTCATCAAATAAAATATTACCAATAATACTTTTTCTAATTCAACTAATAATAATTCTTTTGCGATTTAATTTTTAATACATTTTAGTGCTAAAAATGAATGACGCAAATAAGTCCACTTACGTAACCGTGATATATAATTAAAGGTATATTGATCTTTAACTTGATTTGACTATTAGTTTCTACTCAAGCGTCATTACATGTTTTATTTATAGCCTATTAAAAAATGTAGATATAAAGTAAAAGTTGTTAAATTAAATATAAAATAATGTTTTACTACTCGATTAACCAACTGACCTCAGCATTGATGAAATTGTGGTTAATTTGTTTTACGCTACAATCGGCAATAAAAAATTTTAAAAAGTACGCCGTACCACGTGATGTGTAGCAGGCTTTTCTAAGGTCACATGCAAAACTTCAAGTCTATAGCCAGTCAACACATCTCCAGTCCATTTTTCTTTCCCGTATACCGAGTCTCGGTATACACGATATCTCGTTGAGCCATAAGGTTAAAGATATCGTGAGTGATCCAAGGAATAAGCTTCTTCTTATTTACCACAGGAACTTGTTTACTGTACTAAGTCTAAAATTAAGAAGTTTAGGTTGTTCGAACGTATGATTCCCAAAAGGTTGATAATTTGCGATTAAATCCCATGGTGTTTGAAGGTCATCAGATAGAAAAGTTGTGTTGTTCTTCTCGTGTAAATTCTCTGTAGCTATACGTTACTGACTATTAAAAATAAAAATATATCTCAGCGATGAAAACCGTTGGTAGTAACAACTATTGATATTGGAATCAGTTTGTTAGAACATCGACAGTCGATAATACAAGCTGTAAATGGGGCAGAAAACACAAGGAAATGGTCTGACTGAAGTGATTTATCGTTGCCCGGTCTTGCTACCCTCAACTTGCTACGATTGTTACAGGTAAAATTATTTATTGAAATTCATATGGGTGAGAGATTTTTGTGGTTTATTTTTATAGGAGTATATATAAGGCCGTTTTGCATTATATTACGGATTCTCCTTTATAGTATACGTTGTCATAGTGCTTTCAAGTTCTCTAAACACTTTTCTAGTATGCCTCATAAGATCGGACTGAAAAATCGAAATGAAAAGATTTAGTTTCGTTAACAGAGTGATTCAACTTTATAAAATCCTTTTACAAAATTTTCAATGTTTAAAATTTGAGTGAAAATAGTTTCATCTCGCATAGTTTAATTTTACGTGATTGTTCCAAATACTCATATATAATATTTAATGCAATTTGTAGTAAATTTGTTATAGTTTACCAAGGAGAATACATAAAATGTTAAATTGAAATTAATATTAGCATATGTTCTGCTGACACACACACACACACACACACAACACACACACACACACACACACACACACACACACACACACACACACACACACACACACACACACACACACACACACACACACACACACACACACACACACACACACACACACACACACACACACACACACAGACACACACATACACAAATATATATATATATATATATATATATATATATATATATAAAATTTCATTAAATATTGAATCGTAAAGTACTTTTTGCGATTCAATATTTATTGAAATTAAATAAGGCTGTAGCCATTTATACAAATTTAATGCACGTAAATATATATATATATATATATATATACATAATATTTCTACCGAATTACATTTATCAAAAAGGATAAAAAATTTAATAATATTTTAATGTTTTATATTATAATATAATGTAATGTAAATGTTTAATATTTTAAAAATATATAATATTATTATAATGTAAACAAAGAATAAATACAAAGTAAACTCATATTTGTTACATACCTAAGTATCAAACACACACACACACACACACACACACACACACACACACACACACACACACGTATATATATATATATATATATATATATATATATATATATATATATATATACATATATATGAGACCATGAAATTATGTTTTTGTGATTTATTGACATTATTAGTTCATACATTATTCCGTATATATATTTTATGCATATTCCAAATTCTATTTGGAATATGCATTCATTTATTTTCTATAAAATTCCCGTTGGTTTTATTACGCTGATAATATAAATGAGTAACAAAATTATTGTATTTGCCTTGTATATTCTTAGTGTTATTAAACTAAAAACCAGGGTTTTTTTTTTAAAAAAAGTACACGGTTACTTTGGTGAAGAATTGTACAGGCGAAATAACTTTGAAGAGGATAAGAGGAATGTCGAATTTCTTTCGACAAACCTCCTAAGTCAATCTTGAAATACAAAGCCGCTTGTCTCTTATCAAGGAGTTGGATGTCAGATCCTTGAAATGAGAGGCAGTACTCAATAAAGTTTTAACGCAAAACAGAACTTTTTATTCCTGTAACAAGGGTTATTATTGTTTCTCACAAGATACACAAATAGTATGAATTATTAGTTAAGATAGTAGCAATTAAGTAGACAATAACAGTATAAGTAAATAGAAATTACTTAAGATAGTTTAATACCACCATAATGAAAACCTGTAGTTTTAATATACTTTGAAATAACTGTTAGTTTTGTACTGAAGTCAAGTACAATAAAAAAGAACTAACTATAAGGATTTATGTGATAGCTTAAACTATTTCTATGTCTATACCTATAAACGTCCGTACATTCAATATGCTTTATAATACGAAAATATTTACAGTATGCGAGTAATACATTTTGAATCAAAGAAGAAATTTTTTGTACATTTTAAAACTAAACAGTTTTGGATATTAGTAAAATGTTGTCTATAAATCTTCCAAAGTCATGAGATTATCACTTATAAATTATATTATAGTACATACATCTGTACAAATTTTTTATTGTATTATTGTTAACAAATAACACAAAAACTCCTATTTAAATTATGCAAACGGCAAATTATGTTAACGGCAGCGTGTACTTCTGGTACAAACTAACCAAAATTATCGCCCCTTGATGAAACCAAGCTACAAACCTACAAAACACAAGGCAACAGAATATCATTGAGTACATTTCGTATAATAGCCAATAATAAGGGTCGTTAAGAATTTTACTCAGCCTTTAAATAAAATATATATTGCAATTGGCTATGTAATAATTCTATAAACAATTACTATAAATACGGTAAATTAACAAATTATTAACAAAATATAATTAAATTTTATAATCAATTAATATAAATTTTAAATAGTAGCCTAGCGTGCATAGTGAAAAATCATAAATCTATTAAATACAGGAATTCTAAAAAAAAAACTACATACCACATCACCTACATCTTTAAATAAATTATTAAAAAGTGAAAGACAAAGTGATGCAAGATAATTCATTACATAAAACATACATAATAAATGTAACATAGGCCTGTGATACATGCACACTACAATTACACAATTTACAATAAAACTGAATAACGTTGTAATATTTAGGTAGGCAGTGTTATATCAAGATCAAGACTTCAGTTTATAACTTAATTTTCTTAAACTTCTAACTTAAAACGCGCTACAGTTATTTAGCACGCAACACAAAAACATATTTCACCCTATAACTTTCACATTGCTATCAAATTATTAACGAAGTAACTGGCAACCGACATGAGGAACACTTTTAACATAATACAATAAATCATGAAAATACATTAAATAATTTGCCTTAATACGTATATATAATAATTACATTATATACGAAAATTTTGACACATTTATGATTAGAAAGGGTAATAAGAATAGAATATAATAATTATTAAGACACACACACAGGCAAAATATGTTCATTATGTTAACTATGTCACATTCCATAAACTCACTAATGTTATAAAATTATCTCTGTTTAAGCCAGGTATAAGTTCTAAACTTATAATTTTGTTCGAGGCTTAAGTTTTGTGAAAGTTTTTATATAATACATATTGCTGATAATAGTAACTTCTTTACATTTTACGCAGTCTTATACTGGTGGTAATGAGATCCAGCCTACCTCTTGTGCAATACTGATAGCAGCATTCATAATATCAAAGCTATCTATGTTATCCCCAACAAATATCAGGTTGTACTTTACAAATAGTTGTCATTATCTGGTATAAAAAAAAAACTTTGTTTACGTGATTTTCGTAAGCTGAGTATTAAGGATGAAACATACATTACTAGTTGCATAGTAGTTAAATATATTTAATTTCGTATATTTAAACCAAAATAATTACTGATTGTATTAAATGCAATGAACTATACCAATCAAAGTAAGTAAAAAAGAATTTAGTGCCTTAAAACCACATAAAAGAACTTTAGACTTGGTTCTCTCACAAAACACACCCGTATGGTGTAACAGCATTTGTATATAATGGCAAATACATTAAAACTATAAGTTATTTTTATAATAAGAAATACGTAAGCCATTGACTACACTACTTTTGTAAAATTTGATGGCAAAAGTTTAATTTGTCATAAATTTTTAAATAATTAAAATACTTTGCTTTTTTCCATAATTAGTGACACATTCGGACAATACTCTGATCTTGAAAATTGATTACATACAATATTGTATCATTTTTAATATCAGTACATACAACTTTAACACGATGTTTTCATTATGAGAAACTAACACTGTGCATAACTTTTTCGGCCGAACTTCATTCAAAACCGAAGTAATTCCATAAATGAAATAAAGACCAGTTGACGATTTTTTTCTTACCACCACTCCATAGATAGATCTGCATTCTCACAATACTCGTACTGTACCATATGAAGTGACTAATGTTAAATTAAATTGATGAGAACATCACTTAAATGTCAATATCAGCTGGTGAAACGTTCCTCAGATACCGTTGCGAGCTTTACATTATTCACCCCTTTAGAGGTATTCACTTCAGCACAATACTGTAACGCTTTTATCAGGTGAGTACCATACACAGCCTATGTACACAAGAGAGGTTACTTGGACTACTAAAGTGATTTCACTCTGTTGTATTGTCTCTCAACCGCTAAACTAATAATACAAGTCAATAATTCTAAATGTTAAGGGTTTGCAATAAATAGATTATTATAACTATGCTTTAATCTAATTGATCTAAAATAACGTTACGACAAACGGTTCATTATGATTATATTTTGAGAAGAACATTGTTTGTAAGATTTATTATTTTTTGAAGTTCAGCGTATCCAATGTACGTTTTTGAATAATGTAATACAACTAGTAATTAAAATCACGATTATGACTGTGGATAGTCTGAGTAAAGGCTAGATTCGTATAGCAAGGATTGACTTGTGAAGATGATGAGTTAGCTAGTAAAATAAAGATTGTCAGCTACAAAACTGACCTCCCTATAACACATAATAAAGCTTTTAACTGCAGCCTTTGGCGATTTTATAATAACTTGCCAGCAAGACGAGAGCCAATTTGTATTTTATAAGCACACAAATTTGGTTTTTATAGTCAGCCGCACTATTTCTGCTAGGGGTCACAATAGTAGGGTAATATACAGGTTAAACAATCAAACAGTAATTTTTATATATTTTCCTTAGTTTTCAAACATGAAAACAACCCATTAGAGTGGTGAATTAATTTTAAATTGGCGTGTGCTAACCATGTACAGACCCAGAAAGTGGCAGCTTCTAGTCTCTTTACCTAGATTTGTGACGGTAATATAATTATATAATTATTATTTTCATGTACACGATCTCTTTTAAATGTGTTTTAAAATGTCTAAAAAATACAAATTGAGAAAAAGTTTACTTTGGATTTTAACGGTTTTAATAACAATACATACATCGACCTCCTCCAAATTAGCATAGCTAATGATATATTTCTTTCTTAGGAACACTTTTAAAATCAATTTCAAAGAAAAAAAGATCTCTGCTTATTGAGCACAAATTAGCTCTAGATCCATGGACTATTAGTATTTTTAAAGAATAACGTGTCAAAAAATAGAAATAAAGTTTATAAGCTTCCATGATACAACTTGTAAACACGATCTATGAAAATCAAGTGTTTCCTATTAGATACATGAAAATCCAAAATATGTAGCATTCCATAAAAGCACCATACAGCCAAATATAACAGTGCAATTTTGCTTATTTGGATCATAAATACGTATAATGTTTTTTTAAATAACCTCTAAAACATGACAGAATAACCCATTGGTCAATAGTACCTCTAACTCATGCAGCCCAAGTTAATGTCCAGCGTTTAGTAATTTGTGCCAAAACATGAAAACATATTATCAGTGATTCCATCGGACTCCCTATTCTGAGTTGTAATATTCATATGGATCTTTGGATGATACTAATGAAGGCTATTCATAATTATCATGAATACAAATATAACTATTGTCACCTGTTTTACATTTCATTTTTACAAAAGGGGTATTTACTTGTCACCCCGCACTAGCTGCTATGAGTCATTCCGAACAGGATCATATTGCGTAGTTACTATCCAAAGAGGATATGGTATTCCATCTGTCTAAAATCACATTTTAGACTCTTAATAAAGGTAGACATATTTTCAGGATGCATGCTTTTGAAAAAGATCAAGAATATGTACAACTGCAATTATGCTCTCGTTAACATACTTTACATAAAATAGTTCTTAAATTTTAACACTTATAAAAATATTACTGCAATACAGTAGCTTTGATTTTCGTAGAAAAGAGAATATGCCATAACATCATAAGATGAATAAGGGGAAGAGAAAGCCATTGTATTAGTACTTGTAAAAATTTTAAAACTTGATAAAAGTGTTGGCCTAAATTTTAAGAAGATGATAGATAGTTTAGTGAAAACTACTTTTCAAAGAACTAATTACAAGAAGCCTGTACAAGGACATAGTTACAGATTGCATGTCATCCTTGGGTGGTTGTGCACTTGAATAATTCAACTGCGACAACCGAGGAGGCCATTATTGTGCTGAGCCTACTTCTCTTCATCTTCATTTGGGCCCGGACACTCGTATTAAGGTTGGGACACACATAACCGCACCGTGCCCGATACGTGAGTCGGCCGAGTGTCGGTGCGGGCTCGGCTCGGTTACCGTGAGGCCACACATGTCCGTATGCAGTCCGAGCGCAACAATCTCACTGTTTTGTATTAGAGCATGTTTCTTTTGAATTCGAAGTGACAGATACTTAAAAAATATTCGGAAGATTAAGTATTGATTGAGATAATTGTTTAATTTCATTGTTATTATTTTTTATTAATCGCTGTGGTGAATGACACATCGAAATGCTACAGTAAAGCTTTTGTACAATCAGCTAGTATGTAAAATTTGTAAATATCATTATCTTTGGTTATATTTTTTATCTCTATAATTCTTGTTCATTGTGTTTCATTGGAGTGAAATTTCGGTCAAATACACTATAAACAGTATATTTTGTTGTGTTTTTTTTTGTATTAAACCCAAGAGCTATAGTGTGATGCCAGAGAGTTTGCTATGTTGCAAGCCCGTTTATATTAATTTGTAACACATAGTAAATATATTGTAAAATATATACTGAAGAACATACAAAACACACATTTTACAAAATATTTTTCTTTTATAGCTCCGAGGACATATAATTTATTGCCAGAATTAGTCAAAAATAGTAGAAACATAAATATATTTTCTAAAAAAAATTAGAGTAGTACGGTTGATCGGACAAAATGATATTGAGTATATTTTTAAGATAATAAATTAGTGTATGGTTTAGTCTTGTCCTGCTAAGTTATAATATTTAAATAGACACGTTAGAGCATTATAAAATAATTATTTATAATATAATATTTAATGTTGCATGTTTAAAGCCTAATATTTTAATTGTAAATCGTGCATAAATCCTTTTTATTTTAATACAGCACAATAGTTATACTAAATTTTAAACTTTGAAACGTAATAGTACATTATTTACTACATAAGCTACAATAACTCATTTTTATCATTTCATTCTTGCTAGTTTCCGCTATTTTTATTTTTTACCCTTTTTGTATATAGTATCCCCAACACAGGCACAGCCTTATGAGGGTACCCTAAATTTCCCTTATTTTCTAAATCTATTGGCCTAATTATTATTTAAAAAAAAGAAAAACCTAAAAGGATGTAACCTACTTTTTGTATTTTATTACTCTAAGTTACATAAATTAGAAATAAATTAAGTAGAAAATTGTACAACGTTTGTTACATTTGTTTTGTATTTGTTATTTGCTGCTATTGTAAATACGTTATTTCATAGTATTATTTTATTATTAAGCACTGGCAACAATACAGTATTTTATTTGTAATTATTCAGTTTGTTATTATCGGGAAATAAATGATTTATTATTATTTATTTTTAACATGGGATTTTCTTGCTTGAAAATCTTATTGTAAAATAAAATATTTTTATTTTTACTTTACTGAAGTGAAAAGAATCAAAAAAATATAAATGTCATAGAAACATTCTAAATATAACCCTTACAAAAATACCGGAATAAAATTTATCAAGTAACATCAATACATCGAAGAAAAATAGATTTTTTAGCAAATAATTACATTGCTTGTTATTTTTTAATTAATGAAAAAATGTTTATAGATTTTTCATAATTCGAATTTAGTTTGTTTAAAATCACTTAATGTACAACATGGGTTTCAAATTTGTTGTAATAAGAAAAATATGACTACTAGTTTACTCTAAGGTAAGAAAAATGTAATAATTTTAATAATAAATATGATTTTGTACGCGAACACAGGATGTAGCGTTAGTAGGCTATACTAAATAATTCACTAAAATAGAAAACGTGTAGACTACTTAAATAGTTTTAAAAAGAAGAACGCAACAGTAAACAACATATGATGCCGCTCGTAGACCGCACCGTGCCCGTCAAAATTCAAACTAAACATATCGGTGACGGTGCGGGCACGGTGCGGCCACGACGGTCTGGTGTCGGTGCGGACATGTGTGGACTTGCAGGTTGAAAAACTGCGCTGCAATTCTTTCACCGTATGACGGCCAGCATACGGCTGACTGACGTGTCGGGCGCGGTGCGGTTATGTGTGTCCCCTACCTTTAGTTGTGTTTTAAAAACTGTGCCACATGAACTTAAGTTACCTAAATAACTAACTTTAAACCTGAAAAAAAATAAAACTGTCGATTTCCCACAAGATATTAGTTGGTGACAATAATGAGCGAATATTCAACTAATCACAGTAATGTTTAATGCATGTGATGTGTATGAAACAGACAACCCTACGTCATCTCCAGGTCACTCCAGGGACTACCTAATCTCACAGCCCTTTCAGAGATCTGTACTCTAGGGAACTGATAGGCATTTACCATACAAGCTTTCTCCATTAGTGAATTCAGGGTAAATGTATTGATATGTATACGACCATATACAGTGCCTTATCACGTAATTAAAAGATTATATACTTTTGTATGAGTTCACACAGTAAAATTTAAAATTAATATAAAAGAAGATTGTATTTCTCATCATTTTATAAAGTGGTATTTACATAAAATTAGTAAACAATCTGAAATGTAAACAGGTTATTTGGTATAATTTTTTCAACTCATATGACGATATTTTTAAACTTCAAATGCGTACCCTGTCAAAATAAAACAATTTAATTCAAGATAATTTGATTTTTGAAACAAAATAATACTTTAATAATGTAATAAAAAGAAATTAACAAAAACTACCTAATCTCAAAAACAATTTCAGAATAGGAAATTATGGGTGATTATTTCTGTTCTCAGCCCGCTAATATTTATTCTATTTTCTGAAATGCTTAAATCCGCTCAAATTTATAAAAATTAATGTACGCATAAAATATAATGCGCAAGTGCCCACATTTCAGCCTCTAAATATATCACACACATGCATTGCTAGAGTATGTATCCAAACTCCTTGGAGGTAAACTGCACTCGATAACTATATCATAGAACTAGATCTTGGCAATTTATACCTGTAGGTTATCGTAAATGTAAAATATATCGGTCAAATCATTCTTGAGATATTCTGTGGAAAGTTGAAAAAGGTAAAATCTTAGCTAAATCCCATAGATGGGATTCTGCAACCAACATAAAACTCAATTTTGCCTATGTACAAATGTACATAGATGCCAAACTTCAAGTATACAATTCAATAAAAACTTAAGGTATTGTTTGTAAAACAGAAATATAAACAGAGAGATAGGTTTGATTGGCTCCCTCTGAGCTATATCACTCAATTTAGTGATATATTCTCACTTAATGATTTGAATATTATTCGCTTACTAGCCGTTACTTTCGGCTTCATGCACAATTTTCTACTGAAAAACAGGGATATCGTGAGCATATACCTTTTAAATAACATTCTAAACACTCGTGAGTTAGATTATAATCACTGAAGTATATTGCAATATCCTGATCCATTTTATATTTAAACTTTAAGAGATGTGTTTTATTGCACTCAAGTTGTAGAGTGAGACAGTCCTAAGTACCGTGAGATAACTCGAATGTCTCTGCAATGATAAACGATCTCAGAAAATATTTTAAACTAATTTAGGCCAGCTTGGAGGAATCCTAAAGTCACATTTCTTGCCTCTTTAGTTAAAAACATTAATGATGTGATGATAAATGGAGTTTCTATGGAATTTTTTGAACGAAATTTAATTTTGCATTGACGCCCGATCAAGAATTTAAGAGTGTACACTCATGGTCATTGTAGTTCATTCCAGTCTAAGGTATTTCTAGCGCCATAATTGTCTAAAAGGTCTACTTCAGTTGAAATACAACCAATATGTGTTTTTATAAAAGTCTTTTAAATCCATATAAAAGTTAGGTACTAAACTACGTCTAAGGCATCTGCATTGAACTAATTATCAAGCAGTGCATATTTGCTAGAATTTATAATTAAAACTATATTTTTGCTAAACCTTAATATTTGATTATCTGGAAAAGTTTACTTTGTGCCTGCAATACTAAAAATTTAAAGAAATATAAATTTAAACTTAATCTAACTAAAAATATTTATTTCATTGTCTTGTAATAATATTTAAAAATATTTAGTTATAAAAAACAAATTTTAAAATCTAGCTCACTAAGCCAAAAAGGGAATTTTAAAGACCACTGGGGCGTTTTCGGAATAAGAATTTGTATTAGGGCTGTATGTAAAACCGAACCCTAAGAATGACCATATAAAATTTTGAGTACAATCTGGCCTGTAATGTTTACTTCACTGAGTAACAGCATACAAATAAACATACAATACTATATTTTAAAATAATACATTATTCTATCATAGTATACTAAATCACATTATACTTCTAGAATATATTTCGAATTGTCAATGTTACTTAAACCCAAACTGGAGGGGCTGTACAATCAAATTTTAAAAATTTCTAATAGTTATGTATTTAATTTAGTTAATGAATAAATTATAAAGCTATTTAACTGTAGCTTTTATAACAGTCGAGACCATTAGTAAAGTAAGTAGTAAATAAAATATTAATATAAAGAACTGTATTTAGTTACCAATAGTATGTGCCTGCCCAGTTGATCATTTCTCAAGGTGTCAGCTGTTTGTTTATCCGTAATTTATGATCTCTGTATCCATAGTAAGGATAATGGGTAGGGAAGTTCAACAAGGAGATGTCACACAGCATTGTCAGCAGCTAATGTCTACTGAAAACCATTTCTCAAACTGTCAGACCTTTGTTCCTTTGGGATTTATGAGCTTTACCTTAGAGTGCTTTGCCTTTGTGTTTATTAAAAATAGTATTAAACAATCATAATGACATTGATGTCTTAAACTACAATAAACATTAAACAAAGGGTTGAATACACAATTTCCAACATGAAAGAGTGTTCAACCAAACAACCAAACCAAACGAAAAGTTCAATATAAACGTTTTGAGTTTGAATCAACATAAAAGGGATTGTACTATAGATTAAAACTGTATTTTTTCATTGATTTTGACAGCACTTTAGCAATATTTTATTACATCCAAATGAAATACTGCACTTGAATTTATTGTTCCTTTTGGGAAGTAGTTGTTTTATAAATCTTATAAACTATTATTGACATTTTAACCTTATGAATTGAAAACGGATATTATAGAGTCTATTAATACAATTGACGCTTTTTTTAAACATATAAATTATGAGAGATTAAAAATAAAATTACACATAAAGAAAAAAATAAAACATTACTAATCCCTCTGTATGGAATCGCTTTTCTTTGAAACACTTTTTGTAATTTAAAAGGTAATTATCGGTGTTTGTGTTTTGTGAAGGTATTGCTGTATCCTTTCCGCGGGATTTGCGTGTGTTTACGGTAGAAAATTAACAAACAATACAAATAAAATGGAAATGTTTCCAACCAACCTACGATTAGTGATTTTTATTTATTTTTTAGCTGTAATAAAATTTATCTTTATGCAAGAAAACAACGCGAGTGTTGTATAGCACGTGTCACATAATTTATTTTATATTTACAAAACATTTAATAACATAGCACTCATATCTTTGCATTCGTATCTTTAAACTGGACGTTTTATTTTTAAAATAGTTTTGTTTGTTAAAAATAAAGCAGTTTATCAGAAAAGAAAATAGAAACATATAATATAGAATAACTTTGGAGGACAACGCCCCTGAACTATCATTCAAAACCAATTTAGAGTGAGATGGTACAAGAATTCACGATTTGTATATGTTACCGGCAATGTGTACAAATTCAGACATTGTATGGAATACCTAGGCATTGTATACACTGCCGAATCCAGGCAAAGTATGAAATAAACTCATTTCTTAACAATTGTACAAACTTTGCCTAGGCATTGTGTATAATGCCTAGGGCATTATATAGAATGTCGAAAGTTTTGCAGGCAAAGTATAAAATGAACAACATTGTTTAAAAATTGTTTTATTGCAAATAACAAACATGAAATGTAATTAAACATAGGATCTGGAAAATCCTCATATTTTACTAGAGTAAAATTTAAAAGTGAAATATTAATTTAAGAAATTACTTGTTACAGCAGGATAGAGAACTATTGCACTTCGAGTTGCATTTTCGTTTGTTTTTTAACACAAGCACATTGTTTGGTTTGACATTTAGTTTTGAAAGTTGCATCTCACAAATCCTTGGCCGCTTCCTGTTGACTGAGCTGTTTGCAACGGTACGAAAGTCCTGTTTCTTGATCAGGCACGTCTTCTACTCGAACTAGGCTTTTTTGGCAAACTGATAAACTGTGGACCTTGCGTAGCCAGTTGTTTCAATAACTCCGTTGGCGGTCCCTTAAATTTGTTAAAACCCATCTTCTGTCTGTATCCTGCCAGAATATTTCTCCCGGGAAGGTGTCCACCACCCCCCCCCCCCCCCACGCTCAAGTCACCTCTTCCTTTGTCAATCGTCAGGAATTTAAAAAAAAACGTAACAGTGACTTTCCTTTGGTGACGTGGTGGGAAAACCTTTTTATCCGGAACTTATGAGCTTTCATTTTCTTAGCTTGTTTTTTCAAGACAGAGCTTTTGAAACTCTTTCCTTCCTTCTCTTTTATCAATATTTTCCGAATTAAAAACAAGGGGACACACAACAGGTTTTTTTCAGTATCATCACACCCCTGAATTGGAATGGCCACATGAAATATGTATGTCGCCTTAAAACATTTTGTGCAGTTTTTGTTTCTCATTTAGTTTGCCTGCAAACAAAAACGCTACACTTTTGGTAGAAGGCGTAGAACTGACCGAGACAATCAAACGGTTGCCCTCATTAACTTCTGAAGTGTTATGATTATCGGTTTGGAGTGGAGGTTCTAGACCTTGACATTAGTTTTTGGGTTTCTGTTGGTGTGCAGCATATGATGCTTATTAACCAACTCTTTTTTTCCAAATCTTCTTCGCTGTTAATGGAATCCACAAATGTCTCGAGGCAGAGGAAGATGTTGTAAGGACCGACACTTTACTTTAACAGCCGGAAGAGGAGCCTCATAGGGGCGTTTTCTTTTGATTTCCCTGAATGTAAAAGCATCTATTTTTCATTAGTTGCACAAATCTCAATCCCTCACTCACCAGACGGTTCAGTTTTTTCATCTTGCATCCAAGTCGAAATCATGTTTTCCAATAATCTTGGTTTGCACGTTTCTAACGACGTATACCCCTGACTATTGAGAATGACGTGGTTTGCCCGATGAAACGATTTTGTTAAGACGTTGGCCCAATAATCTTTTAAATTGCTAAACTATTTTGTTTTCAAAACTCCCTTCCATTGTCTGACTGCCAAATATACTTGGTGTGCTCAACTCCAATGAGAGTAAAAAATATCAACTAGGTGATATGCTACTTCCTCAGCAAGCGGGTTTTAGTTTTGAGAGGCCTTAACGAAATCACAAAATTATTGTCAAATGATCCTGATAGACCATTATGAACTTAAAACTCCCTGTCGGGCTTTTGGGGGGAAAAAAAAAAAAAGGGGAAAAAAAAAAAAGGGGTTTTTTTAAAAAATTCTTTTGGAAATTTTTTTTTTCCCCCCCCCAAAAAAACCCCCCCCCCCCTTTTTTTTAAAAAAATTTTTCCCTTTTTTCCCCCCCCCCATTTAAACCCTTTTTCCCCCCCCAAAAAACCCCCCCCCTTTTTAAAAAAAAAACTAAATCCAAAAAAATTTTTAAAAATTTTTTTTTTAAAAATTTTTTTTTTTCCCCCCCCCCCCCCTTTAACTTGCCCTTTTTTTTTTTTTCCCCCCCCCCCCCCACCCCCTTTTTTTCCCAAAAAAAAAAAATTTTTTTTTTTTTCCCAATTTTTTTTGGGGTTAAAAAATTTTTTTAAAACCCCCCCCAAAAAATTTTTTTTTTTTTACCCCAACCCTTTTCCCCAAAACCCCCCCCCCCCCCGGGGGGGGCCCCCCCCCCCCAAAAAAACCCCCAAAAGGGGGGGGGTTTTTTCCCCCCTTTTTTTTTAAAAAAAACCCCCTTTTTTTTCCCCCCCCCCCCCTTTAAACCCCCCCCCAAAAAAAAAATTTTTTTTTTCCCCCCTTTTTCCCCCTTTTTTTTTTTAAAAAACCCCCTTTTTTTTTAAAAACCTTTTTTTAAATTGGCCCCCCTTACCCTAAAAACCTTTTTTCCCCCCTTTTTTTTGTTTTCCCCAAAAACCCCCCTTTCTTCCCCCCGTTTGAAAAAATTAAAAAAAAAACCCCCCCTTTTTTTTTTTTGGGAACCCCCTTTTTCCCCCCCCAAAAAACCCCCAAAAAAACCCCCCAAACCCAAACCAAAAAGGGGTTTTTTTTCGTTTCCCCTTTTTTTTAATTTCCCCCATTCCCCCCTTTTTTTTTCCCCTTTTTTTTCCCCTTTTTTTTTAAATTAAAAAGGGTTTTTTTTCCCCCCCTACCTTTTAAAAAAACCCTTTTTTTCCCAAAAAAAAAATTTTAAAAAAAAAATTTTTTTTTTTTTTTTAAAAAAACCCCCCAAAAAAAAAAAAAATTTAAAATTTTTCCCCCCCCTTTTTTCCCCCCCAAAAAAATTTTTTTTCCCCCCCCTTTAAAAAAAAAAACCCAAATTTTTTTTTTTAAAAAAATTTTTTAAAAAATTTTTTAAAAAAAACCCCGGGGGGGTTTTTTTTTTTCAAAAATTTTTTTAAAAAAAATTTTTTTTCGGGGTTTTTTTAAAAAAAAAACCAAAAAAATTTTTAAAAAAAAAAAAAAAAAAGGGGAAAAAAAAAAAAACCCCCCCTTTTTTGGGGGGTTTTTTTTTAAAAAATTTTAAAGGTTTTTAAAAATTTTAAAAAAAGGCCTTTTTTTTTTCCGGGGGCCCCTTTTTTTTAAAAAAACCCCCTTTTTTTTTTCCTTTTTTTAAAAAAAAAAACCCCTTTAAAAGGTTTTCCCCAAAAAATTTTTTTTATAAAGGGAAGGTTTTTTCCCCCCCAAAAAAAATTTAAAACCCAAAAAATTTAAAATAAACCAAAAAAAATTTTTAAAAAAATTTAAAAAAAGGGGGAAAAAAAACCCAAAAGAATTTTTTTCCAAATTTGAAAAAGGGGAAAATTTAAAAAAGGGGGGGGCAAAAAAAACCCTTTTTTGGGGGGGAAAAAAAAAAAAAAAAAAAAAAAAATTTAAAAATTTTAAAAAAAATTCCCCCCCCAAAAAAAACAAAAATTTTCCCCAAAAAAAATTTTTTTAAAAAAAGGTTTTTTTTTTAAAAAGGTTAAAAATTTTAATTTTTAAAAAATTTAAAAAAATTTTTTAAAAAAAAAAAATTTTTTACCCAAAAAAAAATTTTTTTTTTCCCTTTTTAAAATTTTAAAATTTTAAATTTTTAAAAAAAAAAAAAGGGGAAAAAACAAAAAAAATTTTTTTTTTTTTCCCTTTTTCCCCCAAAGGGGAAAAATTTTAAAATTTTTTAAAAAATTTTAAAAATTTAAAATTTTTCCCCCCCCCCTTCCCCGGGAAAAAAACCCAAAAAAAAAAAAGGGTTTTTTTTTTTTAAAAATTTTTTTAAATTTTTAAAAAAAATTTTTTTTAAAACCCCCCAAAAAAGTAAAATTTTTCTTTTTTTAAAAATTTTTTGGGGGGGGTTTTTTTATTTCCCCCAAAAAAAAAGGGGAAAAAAACCCCGGGGGGGTTTTTTTCCCAATTTTTAAAAAAACCAAAAAAAAAATTAACAAAAATTTTTTCTTGGCCCAAAAAAAACCCCTTTTAAAAAAATAAAAAAATTTCCCCAAAAAAAAATTTACCTTTGGAAAAAAAAAAATTTTTAAAAAACAAATTAAAAATTTTTTTTTTTTAAAAAAATTTTTTTTTTTTTTAAAAAAAAAAATTAAAATTTTTTTGGGGAAAAAAAATTTTTTTTCCAAAAAATTTTTAAAAATTTTAAAAAAGGGGAAAAAAATTTTAAAAAAAAAAAAAACCAAGGAAAAAATTTTTTTTTATAAATTTAAAAGGGGGGGGGGGGTTTCCCGGAAAGGGGCCCTTTTTTTAAAAAAAAAAAATTTTTTTTTTTTTTTTTTTAAAAACAAAAATTTTTTTTTTTTGGAAAGGGGAAATTTTTTGGGGGGATAAATTTTTTTTAAAAAAAAAAAACCCCAAAAAAATTTAATTTTTTTCTTTTGGTTTTTAAAAAAAATTTTTTTTAAAACCCTTTTTTTTTTTTTTTTGTTTTTTTGGGGGGGTTTTTTTTTTTTTTTTTTTTTTTAAGGTTTTTTTTAAATTTTTTTTTCCCCAAAAATTTTTTTAAAAAAAATTTTAAAAAAATTTAAAACCCAAAAAGGGGGAAATTTTTTTTTTTTTTTTTTTTTTTTAAATTTTCCCCAAAAAAAAAGTTTTTTAAAAAAAAAAACCGGAAAATTTTTCCCTTTTTTCCCCAAAAAATTTTTTAAAAAAAAAATTTTTTTAAAAAAAAAAAAAAAATAATTTTCCTAAATTTTAAAAAAAAGGGGAAAACAAAAAAATTTTTTTTTTCCCAAAAAAACCCCCAAAAAAAAAATTTTAAATGGTTTACGGAAGTTAGAAAAAAGTTCATTTAAAGTTAAATTACATTTTTAATTATCCAGAAAAGCTCTGCTCCCCTTTTTAAACTTTTTACTTAGATTTTTCCTAATTTAATTTAATTTTTTTTTGGTAAAATAATAAACGACTGAAATAAGATTTCCATATTTCCATGTTGCTCGCGGACGACACTGAATACTTTTTCCTCCTAGCCTGATATAGCCGCTCCTGTCAAAATCAAGTTGACCTTATGACCTGACCCTTTTGGTAATTTTCCTTACTCTTTCCGAGAAACAAATCATTTTAACGTAAAAGTAAAGCACTGACTTAATAACTAGAAGCCAAATTACTTTTATTAGAAACATTGAACAAATTTAATGCTAAAATACCAATTTAAAGGGGTTTTAATTAATAATCGCCTTGACCAGAAGATCCCCGCCATCCTCAGCTAACTGACCTCCATAATTCAAGGATGAAAGTATTCACATTGATCTTTGATTCCCAATAAGCCATTAATAATGTTGATGATACAAAAGATAACTATTCCATCACCAGTTTTACAATTACATTTTTCAGCAATATGCAGCTCTTCTTGTCACCCTACTTCACTAGCTACTATTATTCATAGACTAATCCAGGATCCCATTGCGTAGATACAGAAATCCAAATAAGGAATAAGGTCCATCTTCTGTATAAAATCACATCTATTCTCACAATAAAGTTTGTGAACATATTTTAAGGAAGTATGCTTTTAGAATGAAGCATCAAGATAGATAAGCGAGAGCACTAACAATGGATCTCTCGTAACCTAGGAGGGGTTTACCTACCGACAAAATATTTCTTTAAAATGTTTAGAGAAGTAATACCAAAAATCAGCATGGAAAAGTAGAAATCCTCAACACAAAACATACGATGAATAAGGGAATAGAAAGCAAAAAAGATGATATAGTTGTTACAAAATGTAAAGTAAGAAATAAAAGTTTTGTCGGTGTTTTAATAGAAAATTTAAAAGATGAAAGAGGACTAGTATATGTAAAGACAACTTAACAATTAGTACTGAATTACAAGAAGCCTGTACAAGGACAAGTCACCTATTGCATGTCTTTCCCTTGATGTAGTGTAGCACTTTGAATTGAAAATTCAAGAACTGCGGCCACCGAAGAGTACATTATTGTCCCAAGCCTACATCTCTCTATCTTACATTTGGGCCAGGAACACTCATAAAATTTTGCTGTATGAGAAATGTTGCCACCATGAATTTGAATAAGGACCAGGCCTTAAAAAAATATAAAACTGTCCATTATTCATAAGGTGATATTAGTGGTAGCATATTGATGCTCGGACAGAGGGAGTCGAATAATGCAGCAGCAATGTTTAATGTCATGTGAATATGTATGAAACAGACGAGACCCTAGCGTCATCACCAAGGTCGCTTCCATGGGGCCTACATAATCTCACAGCCCTTTGAGTATTCCTGTATATCTTGAAACTGATAGTCCTTTTACCTTGACAACCTTTCACCATTAGTGAATTCGCGAGTAAAGGAGGTATTATGATATGTATGCGCAAACATATACATAGCCTCAACCCTTGGTAGGATAATCTTAGGTATATAATTCTGCTTGGGGTTTTCAAGCATGTAAAATAGAAATCGATATAAAAGACGATTGTATTTCTTATCGTTTTTAAAGTGGTATTTACAAAAACTTAGTAAAAAAATTCCTGAAATTTGAGATGCATCTTATTTTTATACGACATATCATAGTTTTAGAACTTCAACGAGCGAGGTTTTCTTTATAACTAAAAAGAACTTAATTCAAGATGTGATGAATTAAAAAAGAAATATATATATTTCAAGAATGAGAATAAAGAGAAAATTAATGAAGAATGTTATCCAATATTTAAATAGCGATTTCAAATATAACTTATGCTGAAGATTTCTGTTTCTCGGCTCAAATGTAAAGAACACTAAATGTACGTGTGATAATATCGTTAATGCCTCAAATTCCCATATCTGAACCCTCTAGATATCTACACAGATATACTTTATTCCGCTCAGTCGAAAACTCCTTGAATGAACATGTACTATAGCTACGAATAACAATAATCATAGAAATCGAACTTGGCACTTTAGAAATGGTTAAATTTAAAAAAGTATTCGGTCAAATCGTTCTTGATTAAAATTCAGTGAGATAAAAACGTTAAAGCAGCCAAAAGTTCCTTAGAGGGCATTCATCAAACCTAACGCTGTGAAACTCAATTTTTTCCTATGTACACATGTAAATAGATTCAAACCCTTTCACGTACATAATTCAATTCAATACTTAACGATTGTGTGGGCAAAACAGACAGTTTTATAAACAGATAGAAAGTAAATGGTGGTCCTGTCCTCTACGGCAATATCACTCAATTCAGTAGTATTAAGAGTCTCAATCAACGAATGGTAATATTAATGCGCATGACTAGCACTTAATATCTAGTGCCTCGGGCTACGCAATGTTCTACTCTAAAAAGCAGGGATATCGTGTGCTTAATCCTTTTAAATAAAATTCTATACACTCATGAGTTAGTTTGTGTTCATTAAAAAATATAGGGAGCCAATTTCCTTAGCGGAGCAGAGAGATATATATTAAATATGAGTAGAAGAATAAACAGTTTGTATAGGCTGTACCTTATCATCGCACTCTAAATCCTCTAAGACATGATAAAATAGTATAATGTAAATATTTAACTATTATGATGCCAGCCTTGTGAGGAATCCTAAATCCAAATTTCCATTCCACAAAGGACAATATAGATGATGTATGAATAATGAGCATCTATGTTGTTTTTTGTGTGAACAGAAGTTAGTTTTTACTTGTATAGTCCGTCAAGAAATATATCCTCGTAAGCTGTCGAATGGAGTACAATTTCGGTTTATTAGGAATATTGATCGCTAGTGGTAAGGTGAACATCGATTCTCAGTCAAAAGGTGTATATCTAGGCAGCCACAGGTACGATTGTCCAAAATGCTACTTCAAAGTCGA
The DNA here is from genome assembly GCF_021130785.1 of Homalodisca vitripennis. NCBI lineage: Eukaryota > Metazoa > Arthropoda > Insecta > Hemiptera > Cicadellidae > Homalodisca > Homalodisca vitripennis. The sequence goes on along the minus strand of NC_060209.1, from coordinate 42,487,442 downwards.
AAGACCAACCATAAGTGTTGTTTTATAAACGTTATTAAATCTGTAGTTTACAACTTACATATTTTAACTTTGTCTTGAGTTATCTGCATAGATTTAATAAACAAATACTGCATGATCTAATAAGAAATTACATTAAAACACTATGTTTACTACTAACCATTCCTATTTTATTATGCTGAGAAAAGATTTACTCTGTTGCTTATCAATGTCTAAAAATGAAAATAAATTTAAAAATGGCACCTTAAAACTAATTAAAAATATGATTTCCATATTCTTGTTATAACGTAAAATAGATGCAAATTACAAAATCACATTTACATTCTAACTAACTAAGCCAAAAAGAAACTTTTCAAAGACCACAGTTGGTGGCGTTTTACGGGGAATAGGGAATTAGCTATAATTTTATTTATAAACCCAGCTTGACCTTTCCTTAGAGAATGTACCGAGTGTCAAAAGTTGCAGAACAGACGGTCCAGTAATGTATACGGTCACTGAGAAAAACACATACAAACACATAAACATACAACATTATATTTTAAAAAGTTTTTGAAAAATAGATATATCGCATCATAGTGTGCACAGCACCGTCAAGATTTGTCAATGTTAACATAAACACCCAAACTGGAGGCACGAATAATTCCCATTTTTAAAGAAGACTAAAGTATAATAATTGAATGGGTTAAGTGGAATATATATATACATTAATATATAGCTATACACTTTATAGCATTATCGGACAGCGGGCACAATTTTAGTGTAAAGTAAAGTAATTAAATAAAATATTAATATAAATAGCACAGTAATTAGGTGCACCAACAAATGTAGCCTGACCCAGTATTATGATCTTGGATTTGAAGAGTGTACCCAGCCGATTGTTTCTTTCTTCTCCGGTAACTCTTAGATTGATCACTTGTCTCCATAGCACTAAGGATAATGGGTAGGGAAGTGTGCAACAAGGAGATTGTCACAACACCTCCACCGCATATGATCAGCCAGCGTGAATGTTACTAAGCATACACAACCACAAATTTCGCAAACTTGTCCAGACCTTTGTTCATATGGATGTGGGAAATTATGGTGAGCCTTATCATAGAGTGCGTGCCATTTTCCGAATATATCTAGATAACAGATAATTTAACGACATCGTGGATAGCTATGTCAATATGCTAGACTTTAAAGTAGCACATGTAAACAAATGGTATCAATAGAATGAGAGGTTTGAAGTTTGAATATCAACATAAAATGGTCAGAGTACAGTACAGATTGAGAAAACCAGGAGATTTTGTTTCATTGATTTCGGACAGTGTAGAAGGGATAATAATATCATAGAAAGGTATCATGTTGTTTTTTAAAGATATGGAAAATTACCAGCAGCGGCGCATATATTACATATCACCATAATATAACTTGATAACGTACGGCATTTTATAATATTTATAATGATATGTGATGGAATGCTAGAAACGTGAAATTACTAGATACTAAAGATATGATAATAAATTTTTGCTTTTATAAATATATATAGCAATGGGAGTAAGAATAATAATATGCAGCATAAAATACATTAGTAGAATTAAATACATAAAGCATAGAGTAAACCATCAACTACAGAGTAGCTCTTTATGCAAATTGTGCATTGTGTGCTAGTACAAAGCGAGCGTTAGATTAATGTTAGAAATTAAGTTCACCGTTGGTGTTTTCGTGTTTTATTTTTTTTTGTGGAAGCCACAGCTGAAATAACACGACGTTAAAAATGTCATATTACTTCAGATCTTGAGTTGACCTTACATTCTTATAAGTGAATTCTTGAATGCATGAGAGAAACTAACTCCTTTATTGATTGCTAAAATAGTGACTTTTAATAACAATCTTCCAGCGAATCATTGAAGGACATTTGACCGAAGAAGAAGTGCGACTAATATTATTCTCAAATATGTGTTGTTATAGAAAATAGCATGTTGTATAGGGTGAAGAATATGTCTACATTTAAATACAAATAATAGATTGTTCAGAGCTCTGCAAACCTTGTAGAACCAATCAAAATAAACACTTTCCTCATCAGTAATCCTCAGAGCGCATCTGTATAGGTTTTTATGAATGAAGGAGAGAAGAATGGAAATATCTGGAAATATTAACCAGTAGTTAGCAGAAACTTATAGCTAAAATTACTAAAAATATCTGACGTGATTAAGTATAGTAAATATTGTAGGGAATAGATGAGCAATCTGAATCATTCGGATTAGAAAGGCGTTCCTGATCGTGTTTTTTGTATGTTAATACTTCTTCACATATATTATGCATAAGACGTAAGAGGTTTATATAACAGACAGATATTATAAGAATGCAGTTTACACAGAGTTGAGAGACCTTGGATAGAAATTAGGTCCATATGTTTAGGTTGCCACAAAAATATTCGACTGCAAATTGACTATTAAAAAAATGAAAAGTAAAGAAAGTTTTTCAATAAAGATAAAATGTAAGAACAATTTAATTTATATATCATTTTTCACACTTACATTATCTTAATAATTTGTGTAGAAGGTACAGTTAAATAATTTAATTTCCAAGATTTATATAATAAACTTAGAGTCCCTGTTTTTTGGTTCATACCCCATCAAAATAATAGAGATTAAAATAATCTCCCAGATAATTTATTCCCCCCATTTGTTTTTAGTATGTATTATCATGTTTTGACGTGTTTTGTGTAGACCTAAAGAAAAAACACGACAATGACGCAGTTGAGCTGTTACATGCATTTTGGACGAGTCGGGCTATTGCGGGATTAATTAAGCTTATTAAACTAATAGTTTCATTTAACTTAGTTTTAATTAAGAGAACGATTTAAAGCTAAGAATTTGGGAATAAAGTCCATTCTTAGCTTATACTTCAATAAATATAGTATTTATAATGTATACATTAGCAAGGAAACTTTGCTACCTGTGCACTGCCTTTTTATAGAAGAAGATTTCTATGCCATCTTCAACTGATAGACTTCAATTCACGCGCTGTTTCAAACTTGCAGTAAATAGCGGCAAATCCAACCAAGGCGATGCCAGTCCTCCAAATTATGAGAAACGAACACCTAAAATTCTTAACGCGTAGCATTTAAAAGGGGATTTCAAACATTTCAAAGAAGTCTCGTTTTGAGTAATCTATAAAATTATTAGTTTTAAATACCGATTACTCTTCTGGTCTATCGGCATTCTTAAATGATTATAAAATTAAATACACTATATATATGTTCCTATGGAAATAGAAAAACTTCCGGTTAGTTTATACCCTCCTATTTAACGTTATACAAGGGCCTACAGCATTAAACCCTAGCGCCCATCACATTCCTCGACAAATCCAGCAAGTAGCACAACACTTATTTCTGGCAATGTCTAAGGCTAATTATTCAGAAAGAGAATTTATCGTAAATGTCTTGATATACTAAAGGGTATGTGGAAATATTGTCCTAAGGGTGATCCAATCTTAAACACGATGAGAGGAAGTGTCGCGAGGATCGCAAGTGACTTGGAAAGATGATGAAACAAGAGGTAAGCCTCCCCTTCTTCTAAGGTAATTGGTGCTGAGTGCATAATGCGCCAAGACCTCCAGAACGGAAGGAGCTGAATGAGTTCGTTTAGTGGACTGAGAGCAAATGAATAATATAGTGTTGTTTTTTTAAGACCTTCCTGTCCTAAAGCTGAAACAAACCAGGCATTCACATATTTCATTCTCCAAATTGTTCGCTCGTGGTGTGATCCAAAATATTTAAATGGACCATTAAAACATCAATCCAAGTTTGTAAAATCTGATTATCCGGTAATGATTTTTCTCTTTACAAAGAATTCTTTTGACCTTAATAATCACTGTACCTAAGAGGCAGCGTTTTATATTAGAAGGCAAGTAATTTGTATGCGTTTAATCAGAGTAACGGAAAAACACAATATGTATACATTATCGTTTAATTAGTGATTAATGCATAGTTCGTCTATAACACACGATGGCACTAGAAGATTAGCCAAATTTGAAATTTTCATTATTAAAACAGATTCACTAGAGACCGGCTCTACATTCACTGTAGCACCGTTATGTCATTTTGATCCGGCATTTGTTAATAATTGATTAATTTTTGATGTCCATTTTTTGTATTCGCACCTCACCATAATAGCCGCAAACATACCCTAAATCTTGCTCTATCATGGAAAGCAAATAACGCAAACTAGGATTGCAGTAGTAAAGGACAGGAAGATGTGTGATACGTGTGCGGGATGACGTGACGTACTATTTTTTTTATAAAGAAATGTTTGTGTAGTTAGAGATTGAACATTAAGTGTTAATGAACAGATACAAACAATTAGGACTTTAAACGTGTTCAGATAACCAAAATAAAGAAGATAATTATGAATAATAGATTTAAGTTAGTTATAAATAAAGAAAAAAACAGAATGTATTTAATTCCTAAGAAATCGACAATTGCGAGTTTAAGGTTAGCTTAATGATATCACCTTATCCTATAAAACGACAGTGAGACAACAAATAGTGTAAGACACTCGAGGAAATACTAGAGAGGACGAGGATTTACTTCAAAATGCCGAATCATTTTTATGTTTCGTGATTCTATCCTATACTGGCGATATCACCGTACGAGGCGAATATTATTTTGCTATTTTAATATTTAGTCTATAGCTATGTTTAATATGTAGTATTATCCCATTATGATGCTTGACACCATTAGATAGACCTTATTTTTTATGCCTACTGATCGATCCGAAATGCCGATAAGGTAAAACATGGAGATAGTGCGAGAATTTTAAGAACGCCAACACCTTTTCGCGTCAGAACGTTTAATAGAGTGTTATTACTGTAAGTGATATGCTGAAGAAGAAGATAGATTTCAAATCATCTCGCGACAGACAGATTGTTCCTGTGTTTATCAAAGCTAATAAAAGCTTGTTGTAAAGAGCCTGCCTATCCCTCCTGAAAACTGTCGATTAAGTAATTGTAAGAACTTTGTCAAAAAGAAGATAGCAGAAAGTGCTAACGATAACTGTCTACTTTTAAAAACAGTGTGTTAAAGATTTTAATAATGGAAGATAAGTGAAAAATGTGTTCAGGTAATGTAAGAATAAAGAGAGAGAAAATGACCCTGACAAATTAGAGGTTATTAAGTTTGATGCTCATGAACGACCTCCTAATTTACTAAGTAAAAAATAGAGATAATGATGGTTGTAACGTCAAATAATGTTACGCACCGATTGTCAAGAAAGGGACAAGGAGGCCTCAACTAACCTAACCCAACGCGCAGAGGCGCAATTGTGTGTGCATTAATGGTCATAGACCTGTCTTTCACCCGAAACGACCTAAAGTCCATCTGCTTGGATTGTTGTTACACAATCATATGCTACGAACCCAGACGAGTGAGATACTATAAAATTACTCAACGTCAATATGTCTAGAGAGTTTTCAGTGAGTTCGAAATATATAGTTATTACCCATACCGACATATATTTTGTATCATAGTAATACTAATACTAATTAAAATATTATAAATAAAATATCATATAGCTAAAATATAAAAATATAAAAATAATGATATAGAATAGAACCTAGAAAATAAGGAATATAGGAAAGGGTTCGACTTATTATAACTGAACGAAGTGCAAATTTGAAAAGAAATATTTGCTTCTAGTATGATACTATAAATGTACGGGAGCGAAGATTAAGACAATTTGAAATAAAAGTGTTATAAAATGTAAATTGTTAGTTTACGTCTATACATTAGAGTATATTGTGCGTGTTCATATTAAAAATCGTTTGTGTACTCACCATTCATGCGAAGAGGTTTAATAAAATTATAATTGCTGGGCCAATTAACAAAAACTAATTAACTATTCTTGCTAGCACAACCAATCAGACATATGTCCGACATTGATTTTCATCATGAAACTGTGTGGGAGATACTATGTCGCGTTAATAACGCTCTGAAAAGGAATGATAAAAAATAAGTGTGAATGTAATCTGCTGTTAGAACAATCGAAAACCATCCAGAAGTAACCTACACTTCGTGACACGGATAAACAGAGGCCTAAGTGGTTATTATGGCCGAGGGAGCCAATGTGATGATTGGATGATGACAGGACATGTTAGAACATTACAACGTTGTTCCTATGAAAATTTTGGGCCTCGTTGTCACTAAAGACATGTGCATTACTCGATTTTTGATCATCTTCATGGGAATCATTGATAAGTTTTAATTAGCAGATACAGAATTTGTGATCCCTATGAGGGATCAGTAAGGAAGATCTTTTACATGAACAGACGTAACGCCGAGCGCCATATCGGTGACAAATGGTGTACAATGTGATGCTGATGACAGAGTAATACGGACAACGTTATTCCAGTAACATTTTGGCTGTTTTCACTGGAAATGTATGGCTTTCGTATAGAAATGTAAACCTTTAAAATTCCACGTTCAGACCTATAGTACATCTCTGAATTTCAATTAATACCAAACATTCTTAATAAATTTAAATGTGGACATTCTTACATTCAATTTATACAAAAACAGTAAATTAAATTAAAGAATACGAAATATTTTGATTTATATTTATAAAACATCTTGTATTATCTTAAGTCATGTAAATTATTTTAACATGCACTCGTGGATAAATATAATGTATGATATGAGAACGTGCATAATTTGCAAAAATTGTTCGCTGTTTTTTATAATCATTTATTGAGTGATTAAGAATGCTTGTTTAGAGTAATTTACAAAGTTTTAAATATACTTTTGTCCAATTTTAATAATTAAAATTGCAATTCAGCTATTGAAATATCATTATCATTTAATTTATCTATTCAGATTTCTTTATAATGTAACTATAGACACGCAACAGGGTTTTTGACTCTAGACTATTTTGTAGTATTCGTCTAATTGGTCTAATTCGAGGTTATGAAAAGTTAATGAAACCAGTTAAAATAGGATAAAACGCAAAACAGAAGCAGAATGTTAGATAAATCTATTACTCAACTAGCTATCCACATTTATTTTCTGTGTACCTGTCTCTCCGGTCTACATTTCAATTTTATCTTCAAAAACAACTGACCAAATAGAGGTGAAAATTGGTATAATGTTCATTTCCTATGTGACCAACACAGAGTTGGCCATGTTGCATGGTATTTTATATTATATATATGGCTGACTAATATATATAATATCATATATATATATATATAGATATATAGATATATATATATATAGATTTTTTATTCATAGATTAAAAGGAAATATAAAATAGACTAGTCAAAGTCTAAAGACGGTAACAAGCTATTCAGTGCACTCTTGAATTCTACCCTCCTTTACATAACCCTGAACCCTTCTATGGACTTAAACAATGCTACGAAACCTAATTTAATTTTAAAAACATGTTGACGTATTTGTGTTAAATATATAACAAAAATGTCCAATAATTCTTCATTAAATTGTAAAAAGTTTTTCATTTCTACTTAGACTAGAATTAGTTATATAATGGTGTATGTAAATCTATGGGATTTGGCTCAGCATCATTGTAGACTCACTCAGTAGGCTTGCCACAGCTTACCTTTTTGTATGTTAGTGTTTCGGGGAATATAAAAGTGTCTGATCTGTATGAATAACTGTCTATCTGTCTCTCTGTTAGCAGGGATGAAATAAGCAATATCATTAAAATTCAGAATGCAACCTCATAGTAGCTTTTACGCAGCTTGTATCTGACGGTCTCATAATTTATCTTCTTTAAAAGATCTGTTTCGGTATATAAAAGCTATATAATTGTCCAGAGATTTACTGGAATCCATCCAAGCCCTCTCATACTTTTTCCATACCTGGTTTTCCATTTGTATGTAGGTCAAATCAAGCAACTAAATACATAAACGCTGACATTACTATACTATTACTCTGGGGTGCAGACAGTTCAGTAAGTTGTACGTCTTAGTTGATCACGAAAACCTTTTAAAACATTTTATTCAACTTGTAACACCCTATTGCTGGTGATTTCTATTGTGTGCCAGTAACTTACATATCTCACCCTCTCGGTTTTATATTAGCGTGCAAAGGTTTTTTTTTTTAATAATTCTAAAATTTAAGAACTAGATAACCCTAAAAGAGTTACCCCTTATAAGTGAAATATATTTTGTGATTTTGATTTATTTTCACCACGTTGCGCTCTTTTGAGTCTACAATGAGAGCACAAGGTACAAAGAGTGAGGAAGGAAAGGTGCTGAACTGTTGTTATTGTGTTCAGCCAAAAGTACACAAATCGAATGCACCAACTAACAAGGTACACCTATTGTGCTCCACGTGTGTACACTTTATATCCATTACATGTGTGTGATACAGGAAAAGGTTAAATTTCCTGTTATAATTAGAGTAACGTGTAACTACGCTTTACGTAGTTAAATTATTTATATCAGATTTGGAAATACGAGACTCTCTTCATTCAACAAAAGACTTTCTTAAATTAAGCAAATTCTATTTTACTTAAATATTGGTTTAAGAATGGCGTACACAAATTATCCAAATACATATTCTAAACCAGGTGAGGAAAATTTGAACTTACAATCCTATCCCTGAAAAGCGTGCCATGATTAATGTATAATTCCATGAAGTTTAGCTGTAGCGCAATAACTCGTAGATAGTCCCATATATTTAACGAACTAGCGACTAGATGGTTTTCCTGCACACTAGCCTTGAGAACAATGATATATTTTTTCTGTGTTCCTTCTCCAGTGCTCTAACCTGTAAAGACGATGGGAAAGCTCATGGAATTTGATAATCAGTGCCCTTCTTGCGTTCTTTTAAATTATCAGCAATTTTTCAAGGACGGAAACTGATTTTATGTGCCAATTAATCTTGATTACACATCTCAATTGGAATGCTGCAGGAAGAACCGATAAATTGAGCAGAAAAAGAAAGTCCGAACGTAACTCCATTTGCAATTCGAGTTTCGAAGTTCAGACTCATCATCCTAGGACGTACAAACAATAGTCGTTATCTAGGTTTAAGATCTAAACTCATGTGCAATAGGACGTTGCAACCGTAAGAGATGAAAGGTGAACTGGAGGCTAAACTGAAAATTCTGCTTATAACCCAACCGGTCCGGTTATTGGGATATTGTGTTCAAAAAATCATAGCGCCACTAAATTTTAGTCACCCTAGATGTGAGGTAATGATAAATAAGCCTACAGTAGCATACCTGATATTACGCACCGATATTTTAATAGGCATACGTGTCTCTCGATGTCCCAAAGCGATTGTGAAATAGTTTCATTTTCCAGCTCCCCTTAACTGAATTGTTGTAACCTCTTTAGACGAACTTAACTCGCAGATTCCTTGTAAAAAGTTTTGTCTGATAGTGGGCCGTGTGCAGAATTAAGACCAATGTGACTAAGGGGAAAGTGTGAACAGGCAGCTAAACCCAACATAATCACGTTAAACAAGAAATGTAATCTAATGTTTTCTAGGGGGGGGGGGGGGGGTGGGGGGGGGGGGTAATATCTGTAATAGCATTTGGATAGATTATAGTGATATTAATAATAAATTGGAAAGTTGAAACATACCAGGGTGTTAAAATGGGTACTGTAAGCAAGGAAATTTAGTTCTATTCGATAAATTAATTTTATCCCAAGTGTAACAACTATTACTAATTGACTTAATATCTATAATAGTTAAGTACATGTAACGCCGCCAATTTCCTACTCTATAGAATACTATTAGGGTTTAGTACTACAACGTATTGCTTGTTGTGTAATTAGAGCTATTCGGAATCATAACAAACATTTCATAACTTTAACTTCAGTATCACATCAGTTTGCACAGGCGTTTTCATAAAATAACAGCAAGAAAATAGAGTCCTATTTATTACTATAATTTGCTAGTGAAGAGTAGAGAACACTTGGTAGCGCACTGAAAGCTGAACTTGTGAGATTGCAATATCTTCAATTTAAGTGAATGCAAAAATGGATAATGGGAAACATCATGAAAGCCTCGGAGTGGCATGATGTCAAATATGAAACATTTAAATTAAAGTTTTATCGGCTGCCATCCGTGTTTTAGAAATTTATTACTTACCCAAAGCAATTCAGTCTTTTATAAAATTATAATTCATTCCTTCAACGTAAATTGAATCTTTTACGACTCATGCTTACACATGACATTTTAGCTGACAAGTCCTCGAATAGAAAATAAAGCACATAACAGTAACTAAATGTCAATTTTATTTAGAAACAAAGTTCATACCCGGGCGTATAGTAAAGGCTTCATTTAGAGCCACTCGCAAAAAATTTTGCTTGGCTATGACTAACAGAGACTAAAAATAACAATGTCCCGACCAGTGTTTGTTTCAGTATTGTTAACATTAAGTTGATTAACAAATTTTTTTTAGCAAATCTGGTGATTTCAAAACAGACCACATTCAAACTGTAGACCCCCTATACAATGTTAAATTTGTGATGTTTTCAATAAATATATCCAATTTTATTATTGTACGATTTAGGGCACACATACCCGAGACATGTAAAATGGATAATTTTTATATGTATATCTTGTATCAAGTTAGGGAGATTAATTGCAACACAATTGGTTTAATAGGTAAATAAGAATAAATTAAGAACTTTTTAGCAAAAGCAAAATGGTACTTCAAGTATAAAATTTGACAACATTTATCCTCAAAATATTAATAAACCATTCTGCAGACGAATCATCAAAAGAGGGTTGCGTTCAATATTACTTCAAAACATAAATTATGCGTTCTTGAAGAAATTAATTAAGTGCGTTACTGAACTAATTACTAACATTCCGAGCCAAGTCGCGCCTTTGCTGAAAGGCGATTCTCGAAGTGTGTTATCCCTTTACATTTAGTACAAGTTACTTATCAAATAAATAGTACCATGCTGTTATAGTACGTTTTTTAGATTGAATAAGGGAGTTTTTAAGACCGAATTACAATTTTACCAAGAATCTGAAATTGATATAATCAAAAAGTGTTTTTTAGTAAAGAGTTTTACTGTGAGAAAATGAATCCACAACGCCGCTACGTAAAAATTAACTATACGAAAAATACTAATGCAAGTAACATTTTTATACTTAATTAATATGTAATAGAATATTACATTATGTAGAACGTGTATAAAACTTGATTTTTATCCCCAACTAACTCTATTATGGCCTGTCAATTATATTTTTATAGTTTATCCAAATGCCATTTAAAGTGATAAAATTTTGCAAAGATCTTGTTTACTAGTTTCACGAATTTATCTCATTCGTTTTAAGTGTTTCTGGATTTAACACAAAGTATCAAAGTTGGTGAGGTTAGATTTAATTGTTTTATACTATTTTGAATATGGATTTTGTGTGACGCCTAACTTAGAATGTGCCTTACAGCCATAAAGCTATGTATACAAAGAACGGAATGTAGTAAATGTTTTCCGCGCAGCTATTATAATCAGAGGCCAGCTGTGAGAATTAGAAACGTACTTTGGTTTTTACCCCACAATCAATAATGTTTTAAGCGTTACAAATACTATTTAACGCCATAATGCGATTTTGTATATTATAATAGCAAACGTTCAAAAAGTCTAGTTTTTAGAGGGTGATAGCAAATCAATACGCCGCCGCAAAATTATAGCTTTTTATTGTTTCAAAAGATTGTCTATACATTTTTTAAATTTAAAGGATGATAAAGGTACAATATAATTAAATTTTTTATTATATTTCCTGTAAACTAAATTCTAGTTCGAAGGGGATTTTAAACAGGACAGGTCCGTGGTCAGTAGTGCAAGCCAGCCTGCCTGACCCTGAGAGCCGTGTGGTGATGCAGATAGTTCACCTGTGATAAGCCGTGGTATTGTCCCTAGTTTAAGGTTGCTAGATGTAGGCATTCCTAAGCCCTAGACTTCACCCCTGGTAAAATAAGACTTTTTAATTAGCTTTACTTTTAGATTTATAAATGTGACTACATAGAAATAACAGATTAATTTTTGATGAGTGATATAACTCCCCATCTGCGCTAAGACTTAATGCGGCCTTGGTGAAGTATAAACACAGTCAATAACACGATAGTAGGTTGTCCAAATTATATAGGTTACAAAGTAAACTTATCAATGCGGTGTTAATAAACGGGTCATATTTTAAAAGAGATTTAAATATTATGTTGATCTAAATTGGGTCCAAATAAAGCAGGTCGTATGTACAAAACTAGCTTTTTAAAGCAATAGAAAAATAGAAGCAATGTCTTTATAAATAACACTATTAATTTCAATAGATTTCGATGCATTGACTTTAACTAACAAGTGAAATTGAACTTGCACGAAACTTTTGGTGAAATTGCAACTAGATGATGAAAAATACTGAAACAACACACGTACGCTGTATATAAATTAAGAGAAAGCAAGTATTACACCAATACGTACAGCACAAAACTTATCTAACTAGCACACGGAGTTGGAATATAAACTGGTCCATGCAAATTGACCAGCAGAATAAGGTGGAAAAATGAACTTACCATATTTTGAATTTTATGGATCATTTTTTTAATAGTGTGACACTAGCCAGAAGATTAACGAGATAAATGGAGAGCGGAAATGCATAAACTTTTCATACTTCTTATCACAAACAGAATGGCGCTGTTACGCATACTTGGAATTACCACTTCTCGAAGGACGCAAGGACTGACTTAGTAAATTCTACACAATCGATAGCAAAGCAAACTTCCTCAACTTGTACAAAAACTTGGTTAATGCATGCGATATAAATAGTTTCCTAGCCTACCTACAGGACAAAAAAGCTGAATAAATCCTTTTCAAAATAGGTTAGATTTGAGAGCTCAGATAAGGTTCGTGATATTTCTATTTATGAGTACACCCAAATGTGAATATATTTTAGTCTATAATCATGTAATCCCTCGCATTTATTATGTTTTGTTTTATAAAATTTACAAAAAACCTCTAGATTCTCGTATACGGTTTCTAAGGAGCTTTAGATTTCGATTTCTCCTAGGATACGCATAGAGAGATTATGTAATGTCTTTAGACACACAGAGTTTGTGGGAGATATGGATCTGGTTTCGCAGTATTGCTGTGAGTCTTGGTGGGTTTGGTTGATATTTGTCTTAGGTGTTGTCGCGAGGTGAGCGGCTTTTGATGGTGCGATTGGGTTGGTGCAGGATGTTGGTTAGCGTACATTATTGGTTGGATGTAATGGAGAATGGGTGGGATGATGGTGGTTGATGAGTTTGCGTTGTGGTGGGGGGTTTTGACTGGGTTTTCCGTCTTGGGGGGGCTTTGGGTTGTTTAGGTATGGTGGTGGGGTGGGGTGTGGCGGTGGTTGGAGGGTTTGTCATTTATTTGATTTATCGATATCTGGAGTTGTGTATGGGGTGGATTGAGTGTGCGTGGGTTGGGTGGGGAGTGGGGGTAAATGTTATATTGTGGAGTTGTGGTTGATTTGTGTTTGTTGTAGTATTTGGTGTGGTGGGGGTTGAGTTAGAATCAATGTGAAACTGTTGTTCTTTTGTTGTAGAAATCAATCATCTTGTTCTTTTGGCCACAGATGACTGCCATGTACCAAAGGCAAGGGTTTTGGAAAATTATCACTACTTCCCGATTTGATTATTTAATTACCAATAATTGCATAACCCAGAATTCTGGTGCTGTTTTTAAAATATTTTTGGAACGTGAAACATAAATTGTGTAGATGTAAATTATGTAAATCATACCGTCTATAATCTGAAAAATTTTAAAAAAGATATTACTATTAAAACGATAGTAAATTAAGTAATATACGAAACCGTTAACATTAAACCCTCCAACTGTTGGTTCATGTCAAAATTTTGGTGATGAACACAACCGCATCGGAAAAAAAGCCTAAGGAATACTATAGTTTTATTCCTCTTTGTATTGTAGTTGCAACGTTACCAAGATTCGTAGTTTTGGAACGTGAAAGAAGATGATGCAATTCATTGTGACCCCGCCATGTTTTGTCGATTCCGTCTGAGTTGTATGATGTGACGAAGTCGAGTCTATTAGTAACTTTTAGTAGGGTATTATTATGTGTTTTTTTAAGTGTTGTGTTTTAGTGTGTGGTGAATTGTTAAATAATATGCAGTAGTTGCAAATAAATATAATTTTAGAATAAATAAATTTCTCGAAAAATTGTTTCCTTCGCAAAAGTTTTGAGTAATGACAAAATGAAACTTTTTCGACTCTTCACAAAAAAAAAAGTTTATGGAGTTTATTTTACTACTGATGTATAGTTTTTACTTCATTCTGAGTAATAAAAATATGCAATATATCACTTGTATTGAAGTAAAACTGTATTCAGTAAAAACTTTTATTAGCAAACTCTTACATATACACCCTATTTTCACAATTTATGCGCATCGCTGGCTTTTTGTTATATAGTGTTATTTATACGTTTGAACAATAAATTTTGTATAAATAGCTTATTTTGTTTCTGAAACTAGAATATAAATTTGACAAACAAAAATGGCTATCTTCACTTTTATAGTTTTCTTACTAAAAAATTGTTTTGCTAGTGTAATTGTCCCCCCCCAAATAAAAAAAGTGTATATTTTGAATTTCATTGAAAAAAATATTTTAGTAGAACATTTTTTTTTAAAGGGCCAAGATTTAAATACTAATATTATTATATGGGTCCTAATACTGAAACATGCAAAAATATATACTTCTATTATATATATTTACTTTTAAAAATTTTAAATTTTATAATACATTTTTTTAAAAGAACCCTTGCAACGAGGCTCGAAACATGCCGCCACTACAGGAAAAAAATGACCGCCAGTTGGAGGGTTAAAAAGACATCATACATATTATATTTAATTTTTTGTCATTGTAAACATAGCATTTACTAACAGAAATGAAAGTCAGTGATCAAATCGAATGAACATGTCAACTACAAACAGATGTATTTTACTTTTTAAGACTTGATAATGCTGTCCATACTGAAATCTGCATACTGGCGAAAGGATCCAGAATAAATCAAAGTTGGTTCCATTGGTTTGCGTACCATTAGGATGACCATCATAAACATCTGCCACAAAAGAAGAGATCAAATCAAAAACCTATACAATAGCAATAATTGGTTCTCAAAGACTAATGGATTCAAAAAGTTCGTCGAGTTATCTAGCCACAAAGATTTCATTCACTATTTTATTTATTTATCTTGATTTTATATATTTAGAGTTTAGGCAGGCAGACCTTTTTCAGGACATTTGGGCCCATCCGTTCATTGAGACCAGGTGGTTTGGTCTGAACGGAAATGCCATGACCGTATTGAGAAACCAATGTCGGTAGTTCAGTATTTAATAAATAGTGTTGTGTTTAAGTTTGTATTACAGAGCATGCTTTAGAGTTAGTGAAATTAACTCACAACATGTGTGTGGTTAACTGACTTGGGCGTGATAACAACGCTCTGTTGATAAATACTGTTTTAATTTTATAATCTATGTTTGATTTAAATCTGTATTTAGGTTAGTTATTTACCAACTCGGAAGATAGAGATTTAGGATTGCCAGATCTCGAAACGGCAGTGTTTACGCGGGAAAATCATTGTTTAAAATTCACAATCCTTCCATCGACAAAAATACATTTCTAAAAAGAAGCAGTGTTTAAATATCTAAAAAAACTCTGTAAAGCGAAAGTTAGCCTTTTGTTGTTTCCATGTTTTTAAAATAATAATATAAAATGACAAAAATCTCTCATCAAAACACAATACTATTGACTTTCCACTTACTAAAGTTCTGTTGCATTATTTTAACCTTCTCTGTAATTACTTTAACTGAGGAACACAGACGTTAATCTAGACCTAAAGTAGAACCAGCTTAACACAAAATATACTTTGTAACTGAAAACCTTAAAATTAATATGGAGAGCTTTAATGATTATTTTAATGAAGACAGGTTATTCATAGTAAAAAGTATGGGTGTTTTTAACTAATGATAACCTGTCATTCATTAAACTAATCATAAAGCAACTCCATTTTAATTTATTTAAGGTTTACAGTTACAATGTATATTTTTTGTTAATGCTATTTTCTACTATTTATTGTGCTAGATAAACCGTCTGTGCTCTCCGCTTCAGTAATTACAGAGAATGTTTAAAATAAGAAACTGTTTGTCACGTTTAAGCCTATTGAATTGAAAATTGTGACTTCAATGGATAAAACATACGTAGGTTAGTCAAATAATAAATGGGGGTGTTAAAAAAAAACAATTTAATATCTGCTGTTTAAAGTCATCACGATAGTTTTCAAGACAAGTTGTCCCGTTGCCCCTGAGGGATATTTATAGAGTAGGCCTATTGTCTTAACCACTGCGCCCCCTTAAAAAGAATGTCGCATGGAAAATTACAGTATTTTTACTATATTCCTGTATGAGAATTGAGTAAACCAAAACAAAAGAACATTACCACTGACACGATCACGGAGGCAGTTAACACAAGAAGTAAGGAAAAAAACAAAAAAATAGTAAATGGTTGGATCTGTAATTATGTTCGAAGGGTACCGGGAAAAAGTCATGCGATATCATGAACTTATTTATCGATACACTCTAATAAATACCTTAGTTCTTTAATATCGTATGTGTAGAAAATTTATATTATTCGTGTGCTCGGAAAAACAAAATCGTTTCAATTTGGTTGGCAATCAAATTGGTTCCATTGACTGAACAAAAAATGTTCTAAGTGTTTAAAAAAAGAATAAAATTGTTATAAAAGTTTTTCAACAGATTCTTGAGTTGGCAAATAATTTGTTTAAAATAACAAGTTAATATTGTTTTAACAACTTACGAACAGATGTTGAGTGTTTTCTGATAGCATTTTTTTGTTTTATCAGTCTCCATTGCAGTAACTAAACACCCAGTTATGACTTAAAAGCTGATAGTACAGAGTGTTGCGTTGCCCAGTTCGTCTCTCTCGTCTGACACCAATTTGTTATCTGTCCTCGTCACGTGATAATTCATGACCCAAACAACTAAACAAAACAGTAGCTCACTTTGTGTTATCATGTCACTACCTAAGCTACCTATGATAACAGCTTCCTACTCTGCCATGGCAGTCTAATTTATAAATGAAACAATGGCACATGCAACAAAGCATAACAAAATAATTCTTATAAAGTGTTGTTAATACAGTAAGACCTGCCATAAGTACACATAGTAGATTTGAAATAAGTATATTGGTTTATAATTCAAATTCCCTTGAGAAAATTATATATTGTATGTTTAATGTCCTAATTGAAAATAGTTTTATGCATTAAAACAATTAACATTGCCTGTTTAACGGTTGAAAACAGAATGTCAAAATTATCATAAATATTTATATAAAATTAATAGTATAATTGGTGTTTAAAGACACATTTCACATTCATAATAGCATTCAAACATACTGTAATTGAATTATTAAACTTATTTACATTGCAAGAAAACATACTGATATAAACAAACCTCAACTAAAGTGACTCTTGAAACATTATTGAAACTATGATTTTTGTCTTTTAAATAAGCAGATATATTTTATATTTTATAGTTTAGCTGAGCTATTAGGTATTGCAAAATAATATTTATTATTCATTTGGTAGTGAAATCGTAATTTACGAGGAAATGCACTTATTCGTCCATTAAAAGGTTGAGCGAATAGTAAAACATAAATAATTCTTAATAACTAAGAGCTTTGTTATACTCGTCTTAAGCAGATTATAAAATATAAGGGCACTTATCAACACTGTGACAAGTTTAAGATAACCAATTTTTTCTTTAATAGTGGATCAGTATAATTAATTCATAGGTGAAATAAATTTTGTAATAAAGGAATAATTATACGACTTAGTATAAAAAGACCGTTTTTGGTTACATAATAATTTGTTATTTAATATTCCCAAAAATAACCTCAGCTAAACAGAATGCCATAAAGAGCGGAATTATTTTCTAATCATGTGCGTCTATATTTGTATGCCAATTACTTTTCAGACAATAATAACTCTTAACTGCATTAATGCATAGTCATCTTAGCCTCCAAAAGGACGATAACGGAATTCCCCAATATATGATTCTATTTAAACACTGAATGTGGATTGCCAAGAGAGAAATCGCTCTTCGACTTCGAGTAGATAATCCAACATTTCTATTTTAAAATTAGTCCTTCCACATTTTAGAACTGTTGTATCAAACCTTTCGTTTGGTGCGATATTGGCACCGGTAAACGAACTCCAGTTTTACTAATAAAAGTAGACAAAGATATTAAAATCAGTGTACCATTATTAATATTAAGATGAACACATCTTTAGGGGATTATGTAAGAGTATTAGTCCTAGAATCGTACGTAGTTCGGCATGGATTATTGTAATTACAGGTCAATTTTCCCAAATTATGTGAAATGCAGTCTCTTTTGTATAGCTAAGTTTAAAATACTTGAGGACGAGTGTTTTTAATCACTAAAATATTAGTAAGGTTGATCCTAGAGCTTCTAAAATGAAAATGAAATAAAAATAAAGATAACGTGAAACTGAGTGAGAGTTCAGGGAACTTGTCACAACTGAAACTGCCAATGCCAGAGACGGCAAATGACGCAGAACTGATATACCATAAAGTGGTTGGCTTGTCTCTGTCGCTTGTCTTCGACCAATGTTCCTATTTCTTTTGATGTTTGTTATTTTATAGAAAGATGTTTATACTAAGTTATACATAAAACTGTAATAGCTTATCTATACATTTTTGACTGTATTGACTTTAAGTCACATGAAATAATCTTAAAAACAAATAAAAACAATCTTTCACCCAAAAATGAAAAAGTAGTGAAACCGAATCTCTATTTTGGTTTGTAAACAGTTCCAATTTATTTAACACAAAACATTATTGGGTTATAAAACTCATTTCCATAACTCGTACCACCTTAAGAATATAAAGTTTTTCTTATTTATCAAGAAAAAAAACAACAATCTAAATATGAATCAGTAGCTTCAAAGGCTAAATTATACACATTTGTAACTATGAATAATCTTTCATGACGTCATTGTAATAATATAATTTTCTCAAATTTTGTTCAACCTCAATTTTCGTTACAGATTACAAAATATACAGACAGAAAATCATGCAGAAAATACAATTTTGCATCCTCTGGTAGATGAAGGAGACATTTTAACTGCCTATTGAATGCAGTATATTTCTTAAAAAATAGAAAAAGGCACATAACAATGGAAGTTTATACCATTCACAGTCTTACATAAATCATTGCTTTACAAAGTAAATTAAGATATAATGAATAAGAAAAAAAACTTTACCACACGTGTATGAACGAAAATTCGATCAAAATGTAGTTGGAACTGAGAGCCTAGAGAGATGAAATGTTTTCTCTTTACTACTAATATTTAAAAATCTTCCAATAAATACATTATCATACCCTGAGGTATATAACTTTAAAACTTTTTATATTAGTTTTCTGAGTATACCTGTCTGCCTATCTGTCAAATTAAATCTCAAAATCAAAATAACCTACAGACTTTTCATGAAGCATCATTTCTATATGGACAACATAGAGTTTAATGATGGAAGCATTTCACTCCATGAGATTTGCCTGAGCATTAGAAAATATTGTTAATTGTTCGTATTACCTTGATAGTAAAGAGAAAACAGAGGAATGAATGAGTTTGTAAGCAAAAGGCGGTCACTCATATGTAAGTTAAACATTCAATATTTTTATTCTTTTCTATTTTGATTCTGCAATATATATTATTATTTTGTAAGTGGAAAGTCAATAGTATAGTGTTATGAGAGATTTTGTCATTTTTTTATATTAAAACATGGAACAAAAGGCTAACTTCGTATACAGAGTTTTAATATTTAAACACTGCTCTTTTTAGAAATGTATTTTTGTCGATGGAAGAATTGTGAATTAAACATGATTTTTC